>NC_090372.1:197280418-197586770 GCF_036365525.1 Heterodontus francisci
CAAGGGGGAAATAAATCTTAAGTCTAGTGGCAAGATTTCAAAGGGTGAAACAGTGGCCATAGTGGGAGTCAGCGCGGGCTTGGAAAGCATGGGAAACTTCCAATACTGGAGGGAAAAATGCAAAATGAAAGTAAATCAAATTGAAGCTATGGATGTTAAATTCACAATACCAGAGAGGTTTGGACACATGCAAGGACCAAATCAAACCCAAAATTTGTCGTCACGCTGGCAAAAAAGATTTCTGAGATACAGAATTGCTTTCAAATTAGTCGGCAGGCTGGATTTTAACAAGCCCACAATGTCGTGATCTGTGGCGGTAGAGGGGGGCCTGAAGATGGCTCCCGACGGAACTGGCTGGGCGACGGGACCACAATTTAAATATGGAAATAAATAAAATTAATGAATTTACGTACACTTCCCTCAAATCTTGAGGGCTGGTTGTGATCTTTGGCGCGGCAGCCGGCACTCCTGTGCCTTCAGATTCCCATCCGGGGAAGTGAAGTGCCACACTAGTGGAAAGTGGGGGAGGAGGTAGGTTTGTCAGCGCGGGAGTGGGGCGGGACAGGTTAAATAAATGTAATGGATATCGGGGATGGTGGGAAGGGTTGAACCTTAAACTTTGTGCAGTTTGGAGAGGGAAGATCAGATAGTAAAGGTAAGTGTTTCAGGGGGAAGGGAAAATTGTTATTGTAATTGTTATTTGGGGGGGAAGGGGCTTTAGAAATTTACTTATTTAATTTTGTGGATTAGGACTTTAAAAATTCAAATTGTGGGGAGAGGGCTGGCTGCCATTTAAAATCGGCAGCGGGCTCTTAAAATCCAGCCCAGCCAGTCTGAAGCAGAGCAAGTGAACACATTGCTATGTTCTTTTGGGGAAATAGCAGATGATGTTATTGCAAGACAAGGCATTAATGAGACATCTGCCAAATTCCATGAAGTTTTCAAAGCTTTTGATTCTTATTTCAACCTGTAGAGCAATAAGATTTTAGAAAGGGCAAGATTTAACAGAAGATGCCAGAAACCAGGTGAAACAGCTGATTCTTTCATCAATGACCTATACAGGCTAGCTGAAAGATGTGAAGGATATGAAGGAAAATTAATAAGAGACCACATCATAGTAGGTATTGCTGATGAATCCCGATCAGATTTATTGCCATCTAAAGACGACCTCATTCTGGTCAGCTGGTGAGCGAAGCATATGTCTGGAAGAACAACAGAGCAATCCTGAGAGGTAGAGAAAGACCTTGGTTCAGGAAACCTCCAACCACTGTATAGTTCCTTAACCGGAGGGCTGCAAAAGCAGCACCAGAAAAAAGGTGCACTGGGAGATGGGGAAAGCAAAATACGCCATTAACCCACCAGCAATATGGCACCACAAATACCCACAGGCGCAAATAGTGTCCTGCAAACAAAGTAGAATGTTTCCACTGTAAGAAAATAGGGCATTTAGGGAAAATGTGCCAAAGTACACACACAAGTACTCTGACAAGTTCAAAAGAAAAAACATTCAAGCATAGAGTGGTGAACGAAGTTAAACAATCTCCACCAAGAGAGAAATCAAGACACTTTCTTGATGAGTTCAATGATCCTAATCAGGCATTTTGGTCTGCAGACATGTATGTCAATGGACATAACACTAATTTTAAACTCAACACTTATCAGACAAAGAACCATGGTTATCAGCACATTACCTGCAATCAACAGAAACTCAGTTACATGGCCCAGGAGGGGTTGAACTGGAAGTTAAGGGGAAGCTACAGACAACACTTCAGTTCAAGAGAAAGTAGGCACAGTATGTGCTAAAGAACAGGAATTCTCTCTTTTAAATAAAAGAGCTTGTATTGACTTTCATCTTATAAAGAAAGTGGAAGGAGTTGATCAACAAGAATCCAGGAGTCACTTCCAAAAGGAATTCCTGAAATTGTTTAAAAGCAAAATACTGCGGATGCTGGAAATCTGAAATAAAAACAAGAAATGCTGGAAATACTCAGCAGGTCTGGCAGCATCTGTGGAGAGAGAAGCAGAGTTACATTTTAGGTCAGTGACCCTTCTTCAGAATTGGCAAATATTAGAAATGTAAAAGGTTTTAAGCAAGTAAAGTGGGGGTGGGGCAAAGATAACAAAGGAGAAGGTGTAGATAGGACAAGGTCACAGAATAGCTGACCAGAAGGTCATGGAGCAAAGGCAAACAATATGTTAATGGTGTGTTGAAAGACAAAGCATTAATACAGATAGGGTGTTAACGGACTGAAAATTGAACAGCTGCAAGTACAAACATGAATAAAAACAGTGGGTAAGCAAACTGAACAAACTAAGATGAAATAAAATAAACACAAAAAATATATATATAAAGAAAAAGGAAAAAAGATTTTAAAAAATAACTAAAAATAAAAGTAAAATGGGGGCCTTTCATGCTCTGAAATTATTGAACTCAATGTTCAGTCCGGCAGGCTGCAGTGTGCCTAATCGGTAAATAAGGTGCTGTTCCTCGAGCTTGCGTTGATGTTCACTGGAACACTGCAGCAATCCCAGGACAGAGATGTGAGCATGAGAGCAGGGGGGAGTGTTGAAATGGCAAGCAACTGGAAGCTCAGGGTCCTGCTTGCGGACTGAGCAGAGGTGTTCTGCAAAGCGGTCAATCAGTCTGTGTTTGGTCTCCCCAATGTAGAGGAGACCACATTGTGAGCAGCGAATACAGTATACTACATTGAAAGAAGTACAAGTAAATCGCTGCTTCACCTGAAAAGGAGTGCTTGGGGCCTGGGATAGTGAAGAGAGAGGAGGTAAATGTGTGGGTATTACACCTCCTGCGATTGCAGGGGAAGGTGCCATGGGAAGGGGACGAGGTGGTGGGGATAATGGAGGAGTGGACCAGGGTATCACGGAGGGAATGATCCCTTCGGAATGCTGACAGGGGAAGGGAGGGGAAGATGCGTTTGGTAGTGGCATCACGCTGGAAGTGGCGGAAATGGCGGAGGATGATCCTTTGGATATGGAGGCTAATGAGGTGCAAAATGAGGACAAGGGGAATCCTGTCGCAGTTCTGGGAGGGAGGGGAAGGGGTGAGGGTAGTGGTGCGGGAAATGGGCCAGACACAGTTGAGGGCGCTGTCAACTACAGTGGGGGGAGAATCCTCGGCTGAGGAAAAAGGAAGACATATCAGAAGCACTGTCATGGAAGGTAGCATCATCAGGGCAGATGCCTCGGAGACGGAGAAACTGGGAGAATGGAATGGAGTCCTTACAGGAGGCAGGGTGTGAACTCTCAGATACTTCTTCCTACCTCCCTCTGGACCATGACCCCACCACCGAACATCAAGCTACTGTCCACAGGACTGTCACTGACCTCATCTCCTCTGGAGATCTTCCCTCTACAGCTTCCAACCTCATAGTCCCACAACCCTGGACAGCCTACTTCTACCTCCTTCCCAAAATCCACAAACGGGACTGTCCCGGCAGACCCATTGTGTCAGCAGCCTGCTCCTGCCCCACTGAACTTATTTCTTCCTATCTTGACTCTATCTTTTCTCCCCTAGTCCAGTCTCTTCCGCCATTTCACCCACCTCCAGCGTGATTCCACTAGCAAGCGCATCTTTCCTTCCCTTCCCCTGTCAGCATTCCGAAGGGATCATTCCCTTCGTGACACCCTGGTCCACTCCTCCATTAATCCCACCACCTCGTCCCCTTCCCATGGCACCTTCCCCTGCAATCATGTAATACCTGCCCATTTACCTCCTCTTTCCTCACTATCTCAGGCCCCAAACACTCCTTTCAGGTGAAGCAGCGATTTACTTGTACTTCTTTCAATGTAGTATACTGTATTCGCTGCTCACAATGTGGTCTCCTCTACATTGGGGAGACCAAACGCAGACCGGGTGATCACTTTGCGGAACACCTCTGCTCAGTCTGCAAGCAGGACCCCAAGCTTCCGGTTGCTTGCCATTTCAACACCCCTCCTGCTCTCATGCTCACATCTCTGTCCTGAGATTGCTGCAGTGTTCCAGTGAACATCAACGCAAGCTCGAGGAATAGCATCTTATTTATCGATTAGGCACACTACAGCCTACCGGACTGAACATTGAGTTCAATAATTTCAGAGCATGACGGGCCCCTCATTTTACTTTTATTTTTAGTTATTTTTTTTCTTTTTCCTTTTTAATTTTTTTTTTGTGTTTGTTTTATTTTATTTCATCTTGGTTTGTTCAGTTTGCTTACCCACTGTTTTTTCATGTTTGTACTTGTAGCTGTACAATTTTCAGTCGGTTAACACCCTATCTGTATTAATGCTTTGTCTTTCAACACACCATTAACATATTGTTTGCCTTTGCTCCACGACCTCTGGTCAGCTATTCTGTCACCTTGTCCTATCTACACCATCTCCTTCGTATCTCTTGCCCCACCCCCGCTTTACTTGCTTAAAACCTTTTACATTTCTAATATTTGCCAGTTCTGAAGAAGGGTCACTGACCTGAAATGTTAACTCTGCTTCTCCCCCCAGAGATGCTGCCAGACCTGCTGAGTATTTCCAGCATTTCTTGTTTTTATTCCTGAAACTGTTTACTGGTCTTGGGAGACTGAAGTATTACTTTTCGAAAAGGTGCTAAACCAGTATATCTTTTCAAGCCTAGGAAGATTCCACACCCACTAATGAAGAAAGTCCAACATCAACTCGAAGACATGACCAGGATAGGAGTCATTTCTCCTGTTACTGAATCTACAGAGAGGGGTTCAGGAATAGTTCCAGTTCCTAAACCTAACAGTGATCTTTACATTTGTGTAGACTTAACTCAATTTAATAAGGCACAAAAAGTGCATCTGATGCCCTCAGTGGACAAAAGCTTGGCAAAGTTATCTGAAAGTGCCATCTTCAGGATAAGAAGTCAAGGTTATTGATAACATTCATTGGAAGATTTTGTTTTAACCGTCTACCATTTGGTATCACATCACACCAGAAATATTTCAAAGAAACATAGAAACATAGAAAATAGGAGCAGGAGTAGGCCATTCGGCCTTTCGAGCCTGCTCCGCCATTCATTATGATCATGGCTGATCATCCAAGTCAGTAACCTCTTCCCACTTTTGCCCCATACCCTTTGATCCCTTTCACCCCAACAGCTATATCTAACTCTTTTTAGAAAACATACAATGTTTTGGCCTCAACTGCTTTCTGTGGTAGCGAATTCCACAGGTTCACCACTCTCTGGGTGAAGAAATTTCTCCTCCTGTCAGTCCTGAAAGGTTTGCCCCGTATCCTTAGACTATGACCCCTGGTTCTGGACTCCCCCATCATCGGGAACATCCTTCCTGCATCTACCCTGTCAGGTCCTGTTAGAATTTTATAGGTTTCTATGAGATCCCCCCTCACTCTTCTGAACTCCAGCGAATATAATCCTAACCAACTCAAACTCGCCTCATACGTCAGACCCGCCATCCCAGGAATCAGTCTGGTAAAACTTCGCTGCACTCCCTCTATAGCAAGAATATCCTTCCTCAGATAAGGAGACCAAAACTGCACACAATATTCCAGGTGTGGTCTCACCAAGGCCCTGTATAATTGCAGCAAGACCTCCCTGCTCTTGTACTCGAATCCTCTCGCTATGAATGCCAACATACCATTTGCCTTTTTTTCCGCCTGTTGGACCTGCATACTTACCTTCAGTGACTGGTGTACGAGAACCCCCAGGTCTCGTTGCATATTCCCCTCTCTCAGTTTATAGCCGTTCAGATAATAATCTGCCTTCCTGTTTTTGCTACCAAAGTGGATAACCTCACATTTATCCACATTATACTGCATCTGCCATGCATTAGCCCACTCACTCAACTTGTCCAAATCACCCTGAAGCCTCTCTGCATCCTCCTCACAACTCACCCTCCCACCCAGTTTTGTGTCGTCTGCAAATTTGGAGATATTGCATTTAGTTCCCTCACCTAAATCATTAATATATATTGTGAATAGCTGGGGTCCTAGCACCGATCCCTGCGGTATCCCACTAGTCACTGCCTGCCATTCGGAAAAAGACTCATTTATCCCTACTTTTGTTTGCTGTCTGCCAACCAATTTTCTATCCATCGCAATACAGTACCCCCAATCCCATGCGCTTTAATTTTACACGCTAATCTCTTATGTGGGACTTTGTCGAAAGCCTTCTGAAAGTCCAAATAAACCACATCCACTGGCTCCCCCTCATCAACTCTACTAGTTACATTCTGGAAGAATTCTCGTAGATTTGTCAAGCATGATAATGGACTTTTGAATTTTCCCCATTACCGACGTCAGGCTGACTGGTCTATAATTCCCTGCTTTCTCTCTACCTCCTTTTTTAAATAGTGGGGTTACATTAGCTACCCTCCAATCTGTAGGAACTGTTCCAGTGTCTATAGAATCGTGGAAGATGACCACCAATGCATCCACTATTTCTAGGGCCACTTCCTTAAGTTCTCTGGGATGCATACCATCAAGCCCCGGGGATTTATCGGCCTTCAATACCATCAATTTCCCCAACACCATTTCTCTACTAATACTGATTTCCTTCAGTTCATCTCTCTCAGTAAGCCCTGTGTTCCCCAACATTTCTGGTATGATATTTGTGTCCTCCTCTGTGAAGACAGAACCAAAGTAAGCATTTAGTTGGTCAGCCATTTCTTTGTTTCCCATAATAAATTCCCCTGTTTCTGACTGTAAGGGACCTATATTTGTCTTCACCAATCTTTTTCTCTTCACATACCTATAGAAACTTTTACAGTCAGTTTTTATGTTCCCCACAAGCTTGCTCTCGTACTCTGTTTTCTCCTTCTTAATCAATCCCTTGGTCCTCCTTTGCTGAATTCTAAACTGCTCCCAATCCTCAGGTCTGTTGTTATTTCTGGCAAATTTATATGCCTCTTCCTTGGATCTAATGCTATCTCTAATTTCCCTTGTAAGCCATGGTTTGGCTACCTTTCCCGTTTTACTTTTGCGCCAGTCAGGGATGAACAATTGTTGCAGTTCATCCATGCGCTCTTTAAATATTTGCCATTGCCAATCCACCATCATCTCTTTAAGTAACGTTTCCCAATCTGTCATAGCCAACTCATGCCAACTACTAAGATTCAGGACCTTAGTCTCAGAATCAACTACATCACTCTCCATCTTGATGAAGAACTCTATCATAGAAAGAACTATGTTGAATATCCTACAGGGCCTTGTAGGTGTAATATGCCATATGGACCACATCTTAGTTCACGGTGAGTCAATTGAAGAACATAACCTGAGGGTTAGTGCAGCTTTGAATCATCTGCAGGACGAAGGCTTGACACTTAATGAGAAGTGCGAGTTTTCAAAAACGTCCATCAATTTTTTAGGACACATTGTCAGTAGTAGCAGCATAATGGCAGACCTGCAAAAGACGAGAGCCATTAGCAAATTCTCACTTCCTACTTCTGTCCAAGAAATTTGTCATGTGCAGATGCAAGATGAAGAATACATTTATATCCCACAATATTGTAAGCAAAGCTGGCTGCAACAGAGTCCCAGTGGTGAGAGGATGAAAATCTTCTTCAAACACAGAAGATGCTTTACCATAGTGGATGATTTGCTGGTATACGATGACAGACTGGTGATTCCAGAGTCACTAAAGGTAGGTATCTTAGAGAAAATACACCAGGGTCATATGAGCATAACTAAATATAGAGCATGGACTCAAGAGTCCATGTGGTGGCCAAGAATATCGAAGGATATAGAAAACATGATTTTAAATTGCCAGGTATGTGCAGTGCACAGACAGGATCAAAGAGAACCTCTTATCTCAACCCAATTTCCAACCAGACCTTGGGAACGTCTGGCGATGAATCTATTAATCTTTAATGGCAAATCCTATCTGATTGTAGTTGATTACTTTTCAAGGTGGATCGAAGTTGAACGTATGTACACAACTACAACTGAAGCAGTCATTCGAGTGTTACAAGAAATCTTCGCAACACATGGTATACCTGATCAGTGTCCGATAGTGGACCAGAATTTGCAAACAACTACTTCACGCACTTTGATGAAAACTGTGGATTTGTACATCTAACAAGTTCCCTTAGATATCCATAATCTAATGGAGAAGCTGAACAAGGAGTCAGAGCTATTAAAGCACCGTTAAAGAAAAATCAAGATTTTAAAACAGCACTTCTGAACTACAGAATGACTCCATTGTTATGCAGATTAGCACCATCTGAACCGTTAATGGGAAGAAAGCTTAGAATGCAACTTCCAATCTTTCCCAAAAAGTTACTTCCAGGGTTACAAATCCAGGATTATCAGAGTTCAAGACAGAGAAATGTCTTATAGAAGACAACAAGCTGATAATTATAACAGGAAACCTACCAAAGTTGAAAAAGGTTATAGCAGTGATTCATCCGGTCTCTCTGGTAGTTGATCCTCTTGATTTTTCTCCCATTTGTTTTTTCTGTGATGTTAGTACCAAAGATCTTCTATGTCTCCTTATCCATCCCTGGTCTGTCTGGACTATGTAGCATCAAGGATATGGAGATTTTTCCATCACTTCCCCATATCGACCCTGAGCTTTCATCCAAACCAAATCTCCAGGTTGTAGGTCTGTTTGATTTTTTGCTCTGTAGCACCTGTCATGATTCTCTGTTTGGATTGACCTCTCTTTCTCCCTTCTCACCCTCACCCTTTCCTGGTCTTTTGCACTGATTCATGGCTGAAGGGTTCATGGGAGTGTGGGTAGTTTTGTCCTCAATCTCCTACCCATTAGCAACTCACATGGAGCCAGGCCATTCTAGAATGGCATTGATCGGTAACGTAATATTGCCAACTGAAAATCCTCGTTCTCTTTCAGCAGCATATTCATGGTTAGAACACCTCTCTCCGCTTCTCCATTGCCCTGGTGGTACCATGGTGAACTTATAACATGGGCAAACCCATACGTTTCTGTGAAATCTTTGAAGGCTTCATTCGCAAATTGTGGACCATTATCGAAGATCACTAGGTCCGGAAGGCCAGGTGGGGTGAAAATTTCTTTTTAGTGATTTGATTACGGCTTCACAACTCTGACCATGTATTGGTTTGACTTCAACCCATTTGGATTCATAGTCAATGACAATAAGGAAAATCTTCCCTTTATGTTCAAACAGGTCCATTCCCAGGTGCTCCCATTGCCTGGACAGAAACCAAGACAACATCAGTGGCTCTCTAGAGTCTTGTCTGGTGGTCGCGCATGTGACACACCTGGAAATCATGTTTTCGATCTCCTTGGAAATCACTGGGCACCTTTGGTGTCGTTTCTCTACCTTAAAGACCGTGGAATAACTAGTCTTTCGTTGTAGACTAATAAGTCATCCAATAGTAAGATGGCTTCATTGCTCATGATATTTTCTTAAAACCAGGTTATTAGGCATATATTCTGGCCAACATTCTTGGCAAAACTGTCTTACTTTTTCACAGACTTCATCATCTTTCTGGAGGTTTGGAATTTGGCATAATTTGGCTGGTTATAGTTAAAACAAAAACTTCCACGTCCTCTCTCCTGTACTGATCGCAGCCTCTCTCTCTCCCTCCCATACAGATCATAGAATCCACAGAATCACAGAATTGTTCCAGTGCAGAAGGAGGCCATTCAGCCCATCATGTCTGCACCGGCTCTCCGAATGAGTAATTTACCTAATGCCATTCCCCCGCCATTCTCCTCGTAACTCTACACATTCTCCCATTTAAGATAACAGTCTAATTCCCTTTTGAATTCTTCGATTGAACCTGCCTCCACCACACTCTCAGGCAGCGCATTCCAGATCCTAACCACTCGCTACATGAAAAAGTTCTTCCTCATGTCGCTTTTGCTTCTTTTGCCAATTAATTTAAATCTGTACCCTCTCAGTCTCGATTCTTTCATGAGTGGGAACAATTTTTCCTTATCCACTCTGTCCAGAACACTCATGATTTTGAATGTCTCTATCAAATGTCCTCTCAGCCATCTCCTCCAAGGAAAACAGTCCTAACTTCTGCAATCTATCTTCATAACTCAAGTTGCTCATCCCTGGAACCATTCTCGTGAATCTTTTCTGCACTCTCTGCCTTCACATCTTTCCTAAAGTCCGGCACCCAGAACTGGACATAATACTCCAGCTGCGGCTGAACTCATGTCTTCTACAATTTCAACAAAACCTCCTTGCTCTTGGACTCTTTTAGTAAAGCCCTGGATACAGTATGCTTTATTAACTGCTCTCTCAACCTGTCCTGCCGCCTTCAATGTCTTATGCACATATACACCCAGGTCCCTTTTGCCACTTTAGTCTCTCCATATTCTTTCTACCAAAATGAATCACTTCACACTTCTCTGCATGGAACTTCATCTGCCACTTCTCTGCTCATTTGACTAGCTTGTCTCTGTCGTTTTGAAGTTCTACACTATCTTCCTCACAGTTGACAATTGTTCCAAGTTTCGTATTGTTACGACCAGGTGAGAAAGGGGTCTAGGGTTCCCTCTCAGCCTTCAACTGGTCTTACTGTAACAGGGTTTAATTTTAAACACACCGTTTTTTTAGCTCCCCCTTGGTGAATCCTCGTTCACCATTTCCAATTGTAAGGCAAAGAAACTAGCCAGACAGGTTTTCTTAGGTTTAAAGAAAAAAGGTTGAACTTTATTAAACTTAAACTCTAATTCGGTTAATGCCTTTGGATATGTAATGTGCCCACGCTAGCATGCATACGCGATACACACATGCAGATAGAGAGAGAAAAGAGCAGAGGAAATAAAGTGGAAATGTTTGAGGCAATATCTGAAGATGGTTTTAGTTACAGTTCTTTGAGCTCGCTGTAAGGTCCTTGATTGTAGGTAGATCTTGCTTTTCGTTGAAGCCCAGTATTCTTTTTAAACCTTGTTCGATGTAGGAGACTTTTCTCTCTTGAAGTTCATGTGTCCTCAGTGGGTCCAGAGGCATGTGAGAAAGAGATGGAAACAGACAGGAGAGATCTTCTCACTCCAGGAGCAAACAGTATTTCGCAGTTCAGAAAAACCCAGGTTACCAAGCAGGTTAGTCATGTGACTAGCTGGTCTGACCAAGTCTATTTGTGAATTCTCTTGTCTTAATTTTGTCTCTCCGACCCTTTGATGCTCAAAGTCCATTGTGGGTTAAATTGGAGCAGGGAATAGCCCCTTTGTCCCTCCAAGCACTGTCTGTTAGTATGCAAATGTTTTTTTCCAGCCACGGCTGATCTGTTTAACAAGTCATTTCCTCGCTCCAGCAATAGTTTAAAATCAATGTTCATATGACAAAATTAATATGCCTCATTCTTGGCAGGTGGGGGTTCTGCATGACAGTATCATTCGCAAATTTTAAAATTGTGCCCTGTACACCAAGGTCTAAGTCATTAATATATATCAGGAAGAGCAAGGGTCCCAACACTGACCCCTGGGGAACTCCACTACAAACCTTCCTCCAGCCCGAAGAACATCCATTAACTACTACTCTCTGTTTCCTGTCAATCAGCCAATTTCAGATCCATGTTGCTACTGTCCCTTTTATTCCATGAGCTTTAACATTGCTCACAAGTTTGTTTTGTGGCACTGTATCAAATGCCTTTTGGAAGTCCATGTACACTACATCAACAGCATTGCCCTCATCAACCCTCTCTGTTACCTCTTCAAAAAACTCCAGCAAGTAAATGAACATGATTTTCCCTAACAAATCCATGCCGGCTTTCCTTAATTAAGCCGCATTTGTCCATGTGACTATTAATTTGGCCCCAAGTTATTGTTTCTAAAGGTTTCCCCATCACCGAAGTTAAACTGACTGGCCTGTAGTTGCTGGGCTTATCTTTACATTCTTTTTTGAACATTTGCAATTCTCCAGTCCTCTGGCACCTTAGTCTAAGACTGGAAAATTATGGCCAATGCCTCCACAATTTCTACTCTCAATTCCCTTGGATGCATCTCATCCAGCACTGGTGTTTAATCAACTTTAAGTATAGACAGCCTATCTAATATGTCCTCCTTATCAATTTTAAATTCTTCTAGTGTATTAATTACCTCCTTTTTCACTGTGGCCTGGATAGAATCTTCTTCCTTGGTAAAGACAGATGCAAAGTATTTATTTAATACCTCAGCTATTCCCCCTGGCCTTCATGCGTAAATTCAATTTTTGCTCCTTATTTGCCCCTACTCCACTTTTTATCACCCTTTTACTATTTATATGTCCAGAGAAGACTTTGGGATTCCCTTTTATGTTAGCTGCCAGTCTCTTTTCATACTCTCTCTTTGATTTTCTTATTTGCTTTTTCACTTTCTCTCTGATCCTTCTAAATTCAGCCTGGTTCTTCATCGTATTATCCACCTGACATCTGTCATAAGCACACTTTTTCTTTTTCATCCTCATCCCTATTTCTTTTCTCATCCAGGGAGCTCTGGATTTGTTTACCCTACCTTTCCCCTTCGAGGGAATATACCTTGACTGTGCCTGAACTATCTCTTCATTGAAGGTAGCCCATTGTTCAGCTGCAGCCTCTCTCTCTCTCTCCCATACTGATCACAGCCTCTCCCTCTCCTGTACTGATTGCAGTCTCTCTCTTTCTCCCGTTATTAAGCACATTCTCTTTCTCTCTCTCTTCCTCTCCCCTGTACCGATCACAGCCTCTGTCTCCTCCTCCCCGCTCCAATAGCCGTGGACAGTCCATAAGGATCCCTGCGGGTCCCTGGCTGTGGTGCCTTGCTGCTGGTGTTTCCTCCCGGCCACCAATCCATTTGTCTAATTGACCGGATGCCAGGTGGGAAACGGAATAGAAAAGTGATAATGACATCCCGGCATTAATTTTGGCAGCATTCTCTTGTCCCTCGCCTTCCAGGCCTTTTCAGCCATCTCCTGCCTCCCCTGCACCCTCCCCACCTTGCCATAAATAGCGGGGCTATAATATCAAATTCCCACCCAACTCCACCAACCAAATCAAAATCCCCACAAATACGAACGGAATATTCAGTATTCCCTCCAGTTAAATGAAAGGAACAAACTGCAAACCCTGGAAATGTGAAATAAAAGCTGAAAAAGGTGGAGACAGCAAGTCAGTGAGCATGTACCCCTCATCTCCTGACAGTTAGCCTACTGTGCAACAGGGAAAGAAGCCATCAGGTTCACTGCCCTTGGTCAGTAGCTGGGTTACTATAAATGACTCCAGTGTCTATGATCCGGGAAATGGGATATAGTTAGTGAGGATTCCCAGTCTTGATCATTGTCCAATTATTCCTGCTCGGAAGTGAGCTTATGTGGGTGTTTATGACCCACTCCACAATCAAGTCACCTGGCAACACTCACTATCTAGACCCATCGGTGCAAAGATACTAGAGGCCGGGTGAGGTTTGGATTAAGTGCTGCAAGACATTAGGGCAGAAAATTTAAACTAAAGTCAATCAGGAGAATATACACAGGCCATATTAATCAGCTTGCCTATAGTCTCCAAACCCACTAATACCTCACCAGCAACATTCTCATATGAACACTTCACATACTGGCACTACATTCCTCTGTGCGTTATTTTTAGGCAACTGGTAACCTATTTATTTTAAATGGGCTAACGCCTTCTGCAAATAGCAGGCAAAGGAATGTAATGTGACTGTGTGAAGCATTCATACATGAACTTCACCAATCGGAAAACATATTCCCATGAGGTCAGAATAGTTTTGGCATTGAACAAGTCCATGTGGGAATATCCCAAATTTGCAACACAGGCATAGGATTATTAACATCAAATGACATCTTCATCTTGAGTTGTTTAATAATAATGCTTTCTTTATCATGTCGTAATACCTGCTTTGATATCACAGCTCTTTGCATATGACACCATAAGAAGCCCAGCTGATTCACATTAAATTCTATCCACATAGAGTAAAAAGTGGTGTAAGTAGGATACACTGTGTTCAACACTGAGACACGTAGGTTTATTCCACTTCTGAATGAGGCTTTTATAACCTTTATTACTCACAGGAAAATCACATATCCCTCTCTTTACTAGTGCTTTTCCTTTTCAAACACTTAATCATTGAGCCGAGGGAATGTTTTCTGCTTTATTTTTTTTTCCTTTTATAAAACCTATTGCTTTTACACTATGTCAACAACTTATGGCTGCCTTACAGAAAGCTCCAGAATGCCATTTTTTTTAATACAACCACCAGACTCTTGCCTGAATGTTGTTGCATCCCTATCATAAAATCTATCCAAACTGCTTTGCCTCTAATTTGTGCTTCGACTGTCAATCTCCCAACCACATAGCAGAAGGGAAACGAGGAGAATGTTTAGGCTGTCTCTCCTCCTACTTTGTGCATCAAACACACTTTCCAGGGAAGATTCCTCACTGAGGAACAAACACATTTCAAGGGGGCTTCCTGCAGCGGGGGAATTATCAAGGTCAAATACAGTGCCTTTCACAACCTCAGGATGTCCCAAAACACCACACAGCTAATTAAATTTTTTTACAGTGCAGTCACTGTCACCATGTAGGAAACACAGCAGACAATTTGCTCACAGCAAGTTCCCACAAGCAGCAATGTGATAATGAGCAGATAATCTGATTTAGTGATGCTGTATGGATGATAAAAATTGGACAGGACTGCAAGTAGAACTCCTCTGTTCTTGAGTATCGCAGAAAATAAAGACATTTGGTCGAAGCTTTCCGTCTTGCACTCATCAGGACAATTCGCAGGAACACCAATATAAGGGAAAGCAATAAATTTATACTGTATGAGAAGAGAGTGCTGACTGGTTGGCAAATGGACTCTGATTGGTAGAGGCATTGTCATGTAGAATGCACCAGTTTACTGGCAACGCCTCTACCAATCTGAGTCCACTTGCCAACCAATCAGCATTCTCTTCTCAAACAGTATAAATGTATTGCTTTCCCTTACATTGGTATTCTTGCAAATTGTCCTGATGAGTGCAAGACGAAAAGCTTCAACAAAATGTCTCTATTTTCAGCAATAGTCAAGTTCTGTACTGCCAAACGATTATCCTCTGTTCTTCTTAAACTAGTGCCATAGGATCTTTTACATAAGAACATAAGAAGAGAAGAAATAGAAGGAGATAGTCACCAAAAAATCAAATAGTGAATTCAGAAGAAACTTCTTTACCCAGACAGTGATGAGAATGTGGAACTCGCTACCACAGGGAGGCGTTGAAGTGAGTAGCATAGATACATTTAAAGGGAGGCTAGATAAGCAAACGAGGGAGAATGGAATAGAGGATCATGATGATAAATTTAAATGAGGAACGATGGGAAGAGGCTCGAGTGGAGCATTAATGCCAGCATGGACTGGTTGGGCCCAGTGGCCTGTTCTGTGCTGAATATGTAATCCTATGAGTGGGCCATTCTGCTCTTTGAGACTTCTCTGCCATTCAATAAGATCTTCTACTCCAAATCCATCTTCCCGCACTACCCCAATTTCCCTTGAGACCCTTTGTTTTGAACCCTGGACTTTGTAAAATGATTATATTTTTAAAACTATGATATTTAATGTAGTTTAGGACGGAGTCAGTGAATTCAGGTGACTTCACATCAACTCTGCTTAAAGAAAAGACAGAAATCTTGGTTACCAGGACAAAAAAAAAATCCCAGATTAAAGACCTTTTTGAAAAACAGAGACTGCAGAGACCTGAAGAACAAGGGGCTTCACTCTCCCAGACTTTCAGATCATAAACAAGGTGTCAATGATTTTGAGAATGCAAATGTGCATGGCAACTGTTTACACCTGGAATCAATGGAAAGCCCAGGTGGCACTGCTGAAGCCAGACTTGTGGACTTTGCATATTGGAAAAGAACACTGGCCTATTGACTTTTGATTCCAGATAAATTTAACAGATTTTCTGAAGGCAGAGCTCTCTAAGAAAAAAGACCAGCAGCTGCAGCCTCAGACACGATGTAAGGAAGACGAGCAGGGGTGGCAGTCTTAACGGAGAGAGAGATAGGGAACATCTGCTCTCAGAGAAGACTGATACAATGAAAGGCTGTGAAGACTTGAACCTGTTTTGAAAGTTGAGGTTTGTGGAGAAGTCAAAGACCAACAGGATCACCAGCAATTGCTTATTCACAGACGTCCAGGTCAAAAGTGCTCGGAGAAGTGAGTGAAGAGGACTTTGACTTTCAGAAAGGTCTGGGAGATTCAATCCATTGCAACTGGGAGGAGTTTGGGACTTTTAACCACAAAGATTTCACCATCAAGGAGGACTGTGTAATGTATAAGTGTGGTGTGAAGTTTCCAGATGTTTTAATAAGTAAAGAAAATATTGCTGAAAAATGACATGCTGTTGAAGACTTTTGTCTTGCACTCATCAGGACAGATGAAAGAATGCCAAATTTCAAGGGGAGCAACAATTTATACTGCATGAAAAAATGGTGCTGATTTGTTGGCAAGTTAACTCTGATTGGTCGAGGCGTTGCCATGAACAATGCACCAGGGAACTGGTTTAATCCAAAAAATTAAGAATGCCTGGACATGTTCCTTTTGTATGCAGAGGACAGGTCCCTGCGTATGAATATATGTAATTTCTAGCAAGCGTAAGTGAGCCACATTGCGAGCCCGACTGATAATCTTAAATTGGTTGTTCACGTAACTCTTAGCACACTCAGGATTGTTCAGTAAGTGCTGTCCAATTGCATAATCACATCTAATGTTATACATTGTGTTCTGAATTTTGGAAGTGTGGGCTTGTTGAGTACGGTCAGTACGGGTTAGATACGAGCAGGAGCGGGTAGAGGCACTTCAGTGGCAATTAACAGGCTACTTAAAGGCCTCAATCGGCCTCTGCGCAGGAAGGCCATCATTGGTCTATCCCACCACTGGCAAAATTGCTTGGCGATGGGGTGGCGATGGGCCTTCCATCCCCGCCATCTGTCATGATTCTATTGGCACCCCCCCCTGCCTCTGACCCCACCTCGGGGGGCCATAGAATCCAGCCCTGTATTTTTGATTCCAAAGTCCAAATCGTTAATGTAAATTGTGAACAGCAGTGGTCCCAGCACTGATGCCTATGGAACACTACTTCCCACCCTCCACCACTGTGAACAACTGCCCTTTGCTCCCACTCTGCTTTCTGTCTTGAAGCCAGCTAGCAATCCATTCTGCCACTTGTTCCCTGACTTCACATTCTCTGTCTGAGCTTATTCATTAGTCTATTACGGAGCGCCTTATCAAAGGCCTTGTGAAAATCCATATATATTACATCCACTGAATTACAATTGTCTTCTCTCTCTATCACATTCGAACATACGAGTTAGGAGCAGGAGTAGGCCACTTGGTCCCTCGAGCCTGCTCCGCCATTCAACAGGATCATGGCTGATCTGATTGTAACCTCAACTCCACTTTCCCGTCTACCCCCAATAACCTTTCACCCCCTTGCTTATCAAGAATCTACCTGCCCCTGCCTTAAAAATATTTAAAGACTCTGCTTCCACTGCCTTTTGAGGAAGAGAGAGTTCCAAACACTCACGACCCTCTGAGAGAAAAATTTCTCTTCATCTCTGTCTTATTTTTAAACAGTGACCCCTAGTTCTAGATTCTCCCACAATAGAAACATCCTTTCCACATCCACCCTGTCAAGACTCCTCACCTCCTCAAAAAAATTCAATGAGGTTGGTCAAGCAATAATTTCCCTTTTGAAATCCACGTTGACTATTGTCATGCAGACCCCCACCTGCCAAGAATGAGCATTGATTTTAAACTGTTGCTGGAGTGAAGAATGGACTTGTTAAAAAAAAAATCACTGGACACTTGGCTGGAAAAACATTTGCATATTAACAGACAGTGCTTGGAGAGACAAAGGACTGGTTCACTTAACCCAAAATTGACTTTGATCATCAGAAATTGAAGGTGAGGAAACTCACATTCCAGGATGACTGCTAAGATAACAGAATCCACAAACAGAAGTGGTTAAACCAGCTAGTCACATGACTAACCCACTCGGCAACCTGGGGTTTTTTGAATTGTGCTGCAGAGAAAGAGGCATTTGAACTGGAACCTGGAACAAGGAAGTCTCTCTCTCTGGCTTTCTCCCCAAGCCACCGGACCCACTGAAAACATATAAACCTCAAGAGAGAAAAGCCTCTGACATCGAAACAAGTTGAAGCATGCACTGGACCCCAATGAATTGCAAGTCTGACCGGCAATCAAAAACTTCACAGCAAACTCAAAGGACAGTAAAATAGAAACCCATCTATTACCTCAAACTTTTCCCCTTTATTCTTTTCTACTTTTCTGTCTCTATCTGCATGTGTGTTTATTATGTATGCATGCTACGTGGTCGCGTTGCACATTCGTAGTCAGTACCTTTCGTGTTTAAAATCTAAGAAAACCTATCTGAATTGATTTCTTTACCTTACAATTGGAAAGTGGTGAACAAATATTCACTAAGGGGGAGCTAAATCAGTAGCAAACTTAGATACATTACTCCTAGTCTCTTCATCTAAGTCATTAATATATTTTGCAAATAGCTGAGACCCCAGCACTGATCCTTGTGGCACTCCACTAGTTACAAGAGGCCAACTTGAAAATGCCCTGTTTATCCCTACTCTCTGCTTCCTGTCTGTTAACTAATTCTCAATCCATCCAAATATATCACCCCCCACTCAATGAGCCTTTATCTTGTGCCATCTTATAGAATGCCTTTTGGAAATCCAAGTATACCTACATCTACCGGTTCCCTTTTACATACCCTATTAGTTACATCCTCAAAAAACTGCAATAAGTTTGTCAAACACAATTTGTCTTTCACAAAACCATGTTGACTTTGTCTGATCATACTATGATTTTCTAAGTGCATTGTTAACACTTCCTGAATAATAGATTCCTATATTTTCCTGATGACTGTTGTCAGGCTAACTGGCCTCTAGTTCTCTATCCCCTTTCTCGAATAGCAGTGTTACATTTGCTAGCTTCCAATCTAATAGGACCATTTTAGAATCTAGGGAATTTTAGAAAATCATAACCAGTGCACCCACTATCTCTGCAGCTATCTCTTTTAGAACCCTAAGATGTAGCCAATCAGGTTCCTGGGGATTTGTTGGCTTTTGGTCGCTTAAGTTTGTCCAATACTTTTTCTATGCTGACATTAATTACCTTAAGCCTCTCACTATTATTAGCCCCTTGGTTACCTTCTATTTCTGGTATATAATAATCTAATGTGAAGACAGACACAAAGGGCTGCATTTTATGAGCTCGCTGCCGATCTTGCGGCAAGCTCCGAAAATGGCACGCCAAGAGTCACCGCAATCTCAAGCCCAGCGGCTCATTTAAATAGCTGGGGCAGCCACCCCCCCACCACCACCCCCCACCCCCCGTCCCCGGCAATGGTACCAGCTGCCTGTATGCAGGCGCTGATGCCATTTTTAAAGGGCTGTCAGCCCTACCAGCTTATTTAAATATTTAAAGACAGATTGAATAAAATTCAATAAATACATTTATTTTACCCCTCTCCCACCCCGCAATAGCAATTAAATTAACTATTTGCCCCAGGCATAAATGCATCATTTTCTGGTTGGAAGATGGTGTGCCACAGGGATCTGTGCTGGGGCCTCAACGTTTTACAATTTATATAAATGACTTAGATGAAGGGACCGAAAGTTAAAGGCCTGCTACCCGCCCCGAACCCGATGGGACCCGACGACATGAGTAGGGTTCAGGTTGGGTCGGGCCCCTCTTCTGGGTCCGGCCTTCGGGCTCCGGTTCAGTCGGGCCAAGTCCGGGTCGTGCTCGGGACGGGTCGGGCAGGACACACACGGTAAGTGTTATGCTGGTAAATATTAAAAATAAAAAACTTAACTGAGCTAGGAGTCCGGGACAAAACTGAGTCTGGGCAGTGAGCGAGTGGCGTCAGTATGACGTCATCACGCATGCGCTGCAGCGTCGTGGAGCTTCCCAGTCAGAAGGTAAGTAAAGTGATGGTCGGGTCGGGCTCGGGTCGGGCCGAGTGGGCTCGGGCTCGGCTAGGGTCGGGCTCAGGGCGAAATTGGAGGTCTCGGGCCGGGTCAGGCTCGGGTCAGCTGTCGATCGGTGAGGTTCGAGTCAGGTTCTTTTTCCTGACCTGAGCAGGCTTTTACCGAAGGTATGGTTGCTAAATTTGCTGGTGACACAAAGATAAGTAGGAAAGTAAGTTGTGAAGAGGACATAAGGGGGCTACAAAGGGATATAGATAGGTTAAGTGAGTGAGCAAAGATCTGGCAAATGGAGTATAATGTAGGAAAGTGTGAAATTGTCCATTTTGGCAGGAAGAATAAAAACAGAAGCATATTATCTAAATGATGAGAGATTGCGGAGCTCTGAGATGCAGAGGGATCTGGGTGTCCTAGTGCATGAGTCGCAAAAGGTTAGTATGCAGGTACATCAGGTAATTAGGAAAGCTAGTAGAATGTTATTGTTTATCGTGAGGGGAATGGAATACAAAAGTAGGGAGGTTATGCTTCAGCTATACAGGGCATTGGTGAGACCACATCTGGAGTACTGTGTACAGTACTGGTCTCCTTATTTAAGAAAGGATGTAAATGCGTTGTAAGCAGTTTATTTGACCCTGTTCCCCACCCACCCCCCACACTAATAAAGTTACCTCCTCCTCCCTTCCCACCAGTGTGGCGCCTCATTCCCCCCACGGGGATCCGAAGGCACGGGCGTGCCGAAGGCCAGGCTGAAGATTGCAGCAGGCCATCAGGATTAAGGGTAAGTACATGCAAATCTATTAATTCTTTTCATTTGCATATGGTGATTGTGGTCCCGTTGCTGAACAGCAGGCGGGCTGCCACAGTGCCTCACCACCGCCAGGAAGATCGGGCCGGGCCCTGTCAGCGTCGAGGTCCGCGGCAGGCTGCATCTGGTGCGATCTTCAGGCCCCCCCCACTATGGATCCCGACATCTAGGGCTCCTTAAAATCCAGCCCAATATACTTAGTCAACGTCTTTGCCATCTCCTCGTTCCCCATGATAATTTCTCTTGTCTCTGCCTAAAGGGATGAATGCTTATTTTAGCTACTATCCTCCTTTTCATATACTTGTAAAAGCTCTTAGAATCTGTTTTTATATTTCTGGCTAGTTTACGCTCATTCTTTTTTTTTTTACCTTTTTATCAACTTTTTGGTGGCCCTTTCCTGGTTTCTAAAACATCCCCAATCCTCAGGCTTACTACTGTTCTTTGCAACATTCAAAGCCTCTTCTTTCAATCTGATACTATCATTAACTTCCCTAGTATGTCACAGATGGATCTTTCCCACTGAGTTTTTGTTTCTTAATGGAATATATTTTTGTTGAGCATATTGAATTATTTCTTTAAATGTTTTCCACTGTTTATGTACCTTTACATTTTAGTCTATTCAATCAATCAACCTTTGCCAGCTCTCCCCTCGTACCTATGTAACTGGCTTTGTTTAAGTTCAAGATTCTCGTTTGAGTCTGGAGTATGTCACTTTCAGACTTAATATGGAATTCAATTGTATTATGATCACATTTTCCCAGAGGATCTTTTACTATAAGGTTGCTAATTAAACCTGCCTCATTGCACAATACTAGATCTAAAATAACTTTATCCCTAGTTAATTCCACAACATATTGTTCCAGGAAACTATTGTGAAAGCATTCTACAAACTCATCTTCAAGACTACCTTTGCCAATTTGATGTGTCCAGTCCATATGAAGGTTAAAGTTTCCCATGATTATTACATTGCCTTTGTTACAAGGTTCAATTATTTGTCAGGTAACGCTCTGTCCAACAGTATAACTACAGTTCGGGGGCCTATAAACTACTCCTACCAGCGTTTTCTGACCCTTGTTATTCATAATCTCCACCATACTGATTCTACTTTTGGATTTTCTGAACCAAGATCCTTTCTCATTACTGTCCTTATGACATCCTTTACAATAAGGGCTACTCCTCCTCCTTTTCCATTCTGTCTGTCTTATGGAAATGTTGTGTACCCTGGAATATTTATTTCCCAACCTTGGTTATGTCTCTGTATTGGTGATTAGATCTAAACCATTTATCTCTATTTGTGCCACTACTTTATCTATCTTATTATGAATGCGTCATTCATTCAGGTAAAGAACCTTCAATTTTATGTTTTTACCACTGTTCTTTGCATGGACCTTATTTGCTAACTTTAAAATTGATTTTAAAATTCTCATCCTTGTTTGCTTTACCCCTCCCTATCTCTGTAATCTCCTCCAGCCCCACAACCCTCCAAGATATCTGTGCTCCTCTAATTCTGAGCTCTTGTGCATCCCTGATTTTAATTGCTCCGCCATTGGTGACCGTGCCTTCAGTTGCCTCGGCTCCGAGCTCTGAAATACCCTCCCTATACCTCTCCTTCTCTCGACCTCACTTTCCTCCTTTAAAGACACTCCTTAAAACCTACCTTTTTAACCAAGCTTTTGGTCATCTGACCTAATATCTCCTTTTGTGGCATGGTGACATGCTTTGTTTTATAATGCTCCTGTAAAGCGCCTTGGGGCATTTTATTATGTTAAAGGCACTATATAAATATAAGTTTGCTGTATTTGCTGATGCACTATTACAGTTCAACTCTCTGCCTCTTCCTGTCCCACTCTGCTTGTCTTTATCCAAATCGCTACACTGCTCTATTGCCTTGACGTTTGTCTTTAGATTTCTAAATCTCCCTTCACCTGACCCATCCCTCCCCCGTTTTAATTTAAATCCTATCCACAGCTCTATTTATATGATTTGCCAGGACACTGATCCCAGCCCAGTTTAAGTGAAGCCTATCCCAATGGAACAGCTCCCTCTTTCCCAAGGACTGATGCCAGTGCCCCATGAATCGAAATCCTTTCTTCCCACACCACTCTTTGAATGATGTGTTTAATTCTCTAATCTGCTAGATCTTATTCCAATTGGCACGTAGCTCAGGTAATAATCCAGAGATTATTACCTTTGAGATTCTGCGTTTTAATAACTCCTCAAATTCTCAGGCAGAACATCATTCTGAGTTCTACCTATGTCATTGGTTCCTACATGGATCACGACAACTGGATCCTCCAGACTTGTCTCCAGATGTGAGAAGATGTCTTTAATCCTGTCACCAGGCAGGAAACACAACCTTCGGAACTCCCTGTCGCGGCTGCAGAGAGCAGCATCTATCCTTTGACTACACTGTCCTCTATCATTACCATATTGCTTTCACTCCCCCTACTTGAATGGCATACTGCACCATGGTGCTATGGTCAGTTTGCTCATCCACCCTGCAGTCCTTGTTCTCATCCACACAGGTTGCAAGTATCTCGTACCTATTGGACAAGGGTCAAGGCTCCTTCATCATGACATCCTTGTTTCCCATACCTGCCTGGCTTGCATTTACGCCCTCCTGTCTCTGACCATTTCCAATGCTAAATTTCTACTTAACCTAAGGGGTATGACTGCCTCCTGGAACAAAGTGCCCAGGTAACGGGCGGCACAGTGGCACAGTGGTTAGCACCGCAGCCTCACAGCTCCAGGGACCTGGGTTCGATTCTGGGTACTGCCTGTGCGGAGTTTGCAAGTTCTCCCTGTGTCTGCGTGGGTTTTCGCCGGGTGCTCTGGTTTCCTCCCACATCAAAAGATTTGCAGGTGATAGGTAAATTGGTCCTAGTGTAGGGAGGTGATAGGGAATATGGGATTACTGTCTCTTTGGCCTCCTTATCTCGAGAGACAATGGATAAGCGCCTGGAGGTGGTCAGTGGTTTCTGAAGTAGCGCCTGGAGTGGCTATAAAGGCCAATTCCAGAGTGACAGGCTCTTCCACAGATGCTGCAGAGAAATTTGTTTGTTGGGGCTGTTACACAGTTGGCTCTCCCCCTGCGCCTCTGACTTTTTTCTGCCAACGACTAAGTCTCTTTGACTCGCCACACTTTAGCCCCGTCTTTATGGCTGCCCGCCAGCTCTGGCGAACGCTGGCAACTGACTCCCACGACTTGTGATCAATGTCACAGGATTTCATGTCACGTTTGCAGACGTCTTTAAAGCGGAGACATGGACGGCCGGTGGGTCTGATGCCAGTGGCGAGCTCGCTGTACAATGTGTCTTTGGGGATCCTGCCATCTTCCATGCGACTCACATGGCCAAGCCATCTCAAGCGCCGCTTACTCAGTAGTGTGTATAAGCTGGGGATGTTGGCCGCCTCGAGGACTTCTGTGTTGGAGATACGGTCCCGCCACCTGATGCCAAGTATTCTCCGGAGGCAGCGAAGATGGAATGAATTGAGACGTCGCTCTTGGCTGACATACGTTGTCCAGGCCTCGCTGCCATAGAGCAAGGTACTGAGGACACAGGCTTGATACACTCGGACTTTTGTGTTCCGTGTCAGTGCGCCATTTTCCCACACTCTCTTGGCTAGTCTGGACATAGCAGTGGAAGCCTTTCCCATGCGCTTGTTGATTCCTGCATCTAGAGACAGGTTACTGGTGATAGTTGAGCCTAGGTAGGTGAACTCTTGAACCACTTCCAGAGTGTGGTCGCCTATATTGATGGATGGAGCATTTCTGACATCCTGCCCCATGATGTTCGTTTTCTTGAGGCTGATGGTTAGGCCAAATTCATTGCCTCAAACCTGTCGATGAGAATCTGCAGATACTCTTCAGTGTGAGATGTTAAAGCAGCATCGTCAGCAAAGAGGAGTTCCCTGATGAGGACTTTCCGTACTTTGGACTTCGCTCTTAGACGGGCAAGGTTGAACAACCTGCCCCCTGATCTTGTGTGGAGGAAAATTCCTTCTTCAGAGGACTTGAACGCATGAGAAAGCAGCAGGGAGAAGAAAATCCCAGAAAGTGTGGGTGCGAGAACACAGCCCTGTTGCACACCACTCAGGATAGGAAAAGGCTCTGATGAGGAGCCACCATGTTGAATTGTGCCTTTCATATTGTCATGGAATGAGGTGATGATACTTAGTAGCTTTGGTGGGCATCCAATCTTTTCTAGTAGTCTGAAGTCTTTGGTGCGATCAATGAAAGCAATGTAGAGGGGCATCTGTTGTTCACGGCATTTCTCCTGTATCTGACGAAGGGAGAACAGCATGTCAACGGTCGATCTCTCTGCACGAAAGCCACACTGTGCCTCAGGGTAGACGCGCTCGGCCAGCTTCTGGAGCCTGTTTAGAGCGACTCGAGCAAAGACTTTCCCCACTATGCTGAGCAGGGAGATTCCACGGTAGTTGTTGCAGTCACCACGGTCACCTTTGTTTTTATAGAGGGTGATGATATTGGCATCGCGCATGTCCTGGGGTACTGCTCCCTCGTCCCAGCACAGGCATAGCAGTTCATGTATTGCTGAGAGTATAGCAGGCTTGGCACTCTTGATTATTTCAGGGGTAATGCTGTCCTTCCCAGGATCTTTTCCGCCGGCTAGAGAATCAATGGCATCACTGAGTTCCGATTTGGTTGGCTGTATGTCCAGCTCATCCATGACTGGTAGAGGCTGGGCTGCATTGAGGGCCGTCTCAGTGACAACATTCTCCCTGGAGTACAGTTCTAGGTAGTGCTCAACCCAGCAGTCCATTTGTTTGCGTTGGTCAGTGATTATGTCCCCTGATTTAGATTTGAGGGGGGCGATCTTCTTGATGGTTGGCCCAAGAGCTCTCTTAATACCATCATACATTCCTCTGATGTTTCCGGTGTCTGAGGCCAGCTGAATATGACTGCATAGGTGTTGCCAGTAGTCATTTGCGCAGCGCCTGGCTGTTCTTTGTGCAGTGCTTCTGGCTGCTTTAAGTGCTGCGGATGTTAAATCGCTGGGGGCTTTCTTGTAGTTCAACAGTGCAATGCGCTTAGCGGCTATGACAGGTTCCAGCTCTTCATTATGAGATTGAAACCAGTCTGCATTTCTCTTCACACTTTTTCCTTAGATGATCAAAGCTGACTCATATATGGCGTCTCTGATGTGGGCCCACTTGGTCTCAGCAACCCCTGTGGGAGTGTTTTGAAGGGCTGTTACAAGTGAATTTAGAAATTTTTGTAACAGCCATGGGTGAGAAATTCTGTTCGTGTTGATGCGCGGGTGGCCCTTCTGCTTGGAATGATGCAACTTCTTTGGTCTGAGTCTAACCTTGCTGCACACCAGGGAGTGGTCGGTGTCACAGTCTGCACTGTGGAAGCTGTGTGTGATTTGAAAACTGTTTAAGGCGGCTCGCCTTGTGACAATGAGGTCTAGCTGGTGCCAACGACGCGATCTTGGGTGCCTCCATGAAACCTGATGACAGGGTTTAGTGTGAAAGAACGAGTTGGTGATGCAGAGGTTATGATAGGTACACAACTTAAGCAGTCTCTGCCCATTCTCATTCATCCTCCCAACGCCATAGCACCCAAGGCAGGAGGGCCATGAGTCATGGTCGGTCCCAACCCTGGCATTAAAGTCCCCCAGCAGGAATAGGTGTTCGGTGTTGGGGATGCTGCTAATGATGTTATGGAGTTCCTCGTAGAACTGATCTTTAGCTTCAGGTGGGGAGCAGAGTGTTGGAGCATAGATGCTGAGTAGGTGTACTGGACCAGAGGTGGTGAGCAGTCGGATGGACAGTATGCGTTCCAAGCCATTTGAGGGAGGCTCTATCATGCTGCGCAAGGAGTTTCTGATGGCGAAGCCCACTCCATGCTGTCTTGGTTCTTCAGGATCCCTGCCCTGCCAGAAGAAGGTGTAGTCTTGCTCTGCTAGAGATCCACTCGCGGGGAGGCGAGTCTCCTGAAGTGCTGCAATGTCTACATTGAGTCTACTGAGCTCGTTGTTAATGATGGCGGTCTTCCGAGAATCGTTGATTTGTGTGAGGTCTTCCGACAGGCCAGGACACATAGTTCTGACTTTCCAGTTTGCAAAGCGAAGGGCTGGTACCTTCTTTCCTTTTTTCATGTTGTTTGGTGCGGTGTTGCAGTCCACCTTTCGGGCAATGACCCTGAGCTCCAAGCACCCATTGAAGCAGGTAGACTGTGGCGGGACAGAACCTTATTGACCGGGGGCTGCCTGGTTTGAGGCGGGCGGTAGCTGTCCAGTGAGGTGCGATGACCTCTCCCACCAACAAAGGCAACCCGTGGCGCCCAGTTTCTACGCCAACTTATCTGGACTTATAACCCGTAACTGCTGCCTTCCGTGTTGTTTCAGTCGCTGTGAGGCAACTATGGAGTGACCTCTTCATGGCGCATGCCTGGGCGAATTTATGGAGGTTGAGAGTTGTCCAGTCGTCAAAACCCCCCTCTCGGCCTTTCTGGTGGGGTCCAAAGGAGTGCAGAGCACGACATTTGGCACCGGTATGGCTACAGGAACTGCCGGAAACATGCCAAAGGTGATACATGACCGCCTACGGGGTTCCGCTCCGGATTATCTGTTAAGGTTTACTCCCTTAGCCTTGGTCTCTCCCGAGATGCCCACAAGGTTGTTAGGGCCCCTACACAGGTGTAGGATGATGCCGGTGGGAGGAGGGGATGCGAGGGGGAGGGGTGGAGGGAGGGGGGTGCGAGGGGGAGCTGGGAAGGGGGCTGTAAGGGGGTGGGGGGGTGCAGGGGAAGGGGGTGCGGGGGGAAGATGGTGCGAGGGCGTGGGCTGTGACGGGGTTGTGAGGGGGTGAGCTGAGACGGTGGAGCAGGGAAGGGGAAAGCGGGTGCAGGTAATAAGCCATTTCCTCAGTGCCCACCATCGACGTCCGGAAAGCTCATCCACGTCCTTCGGGAGGTGAAGCATCTTTTGGCAGACTTACAAAGGTATTCGTTAAGGATTTTTTGATGTGGTTTATATAAAGGCATACAGCATTGCCGACAGTGCACTGCAGATGCTCTCCGAGCCATCTCCCGCTGGCGCTTTGAAGTTGCGGCCGGGGGGCCGTTCGTGGATTTTTTGGGTGTTCGTGGCACCTTTTCTCAAGACGTCCCTAGGGTCCCGCTGCTCCTTCTTCACCTCAATGGACTTACCGCACGCTGTGGCTGCAGACACTGTGGACAGTGAAGACAGCAGGATCGGAGATTAAAGTATCGACAGCTGTGCTCGTCAGTTTCGTTCGGATCAATTTCATTGAGAAAACAAAGAGCAGGTGTGGCTGGGGGAGGGCAGTGGATCCAGGTAACATACACTAAACTAACTGTTAGCTTTTAGTTAGGGCTAAAGTGAACTGATTTAAAGAGCCTGGGGAGTTTAAACAGTTTAAGAGGGTAGATTGGGGGAGAAAACACTAGGAATGGGAGCAGATGGCCATGGATAGAGTTGAACAGCAAGGGAGCTTCCTGGGGAGCTTCCAGCCCAGGAGCCATCTTGGCAAGCCAAGATTACTGGAGGGTTAGTATAAATGGGTGGTTGTTGGTCGGCACAGACTCGGTGGGCCGAAGGGCCTGTTTCAGTGTTGTATCTCTAAATAAATAAATAAAAATAAAACTCTCCCCGTCCCTGGACCATCAGGAATCATAAAACTCCACATTAGACCACCAGGAATCAGATTTCACATCAGCAAAGAACAAGAAGAAAAGGCCATCTTATTATTGTGGCTGGAGCTACTGCACCATTCCTTACTCACAAACACTCACACAAACCAACTCACACCTACAACACCAACACACACCAAAAAATGCACACTATTATACACACAACACCATCAGCCACCAACACATACACACACATCTACAATAAATCATTACAATGGAAAGTGAAGTAAAGTGTGAAAATGGTCGTGTTCGCACCTGACAAAATAATGTGCACCTCTTGATATGTATACTATACTACCAGTTTTTTTTTTAAAGAAGCAGCTTAAGCACTACAGACACCCCACCCCAAAACAGACTTGAATTCAACAAATTGTTAATTAACCTGATGTTGCCCAATTTGCTTCACTACAGACTATTGCTGGGATTTAGATCTCACTTTAATATCTGTTGCACCACTGAAAAACAAACAGACAAAAAATATTTTTGTTGCATTTACCAAATGATAATCTGTAAGTCGAAACAAAGAAACTGTCAGAATTAAATCATATTATCCAACAACTGGAAGGATCAAAAAGTCACTCTGAGAAGGTGAGTAGTGTGGTAGGTCATGGGGACTGGATATCACCTCTCTTCTGTGACCTGGAACACAGTCCTTAGTAATATAAATGGCACTAAGCACTTGTCTGTTGTGTTTCAGCTTCTGTAAAATATTGCACCATTAATTTATGATTCATTCCCACTGTTCCAGCTGACAGACCAAACATAAAGTCCAAATGTTTGCCCAGGTGTCGATTGTACAAAGCTAATGAAAGCTTGGGTGTGTCCATGAGCCCCAGTCCGTCACCTAATTTTCTGCACGTAACTCCAAACATATTCATGTATTTCAGTGAAGGCCAGTTTTCTTGTCCATGATAATATGGACTCATTCCAGTAGAAAGTGCTAACTATTTGCCAATGTTTAGTGCCACCTTGAGTGTGAAGAAGAGGGTTTGGTAAGTGAGTGAATTTTAAGGGTTAATCTCTCAAGACTAGTTTTTGTTTTGTTCACATCTAGCAAGTAATTGAAATTCCTGTTTCAGTTAAGAGGTAAGTTAGGTTTCTTGCAGTTTTAAACAGGGGTATACCAACACTCAGAGTAGCTGGAGCTAGTTAATTAGGTGGCTTGCTTAAACTGGTTTCTGAGATCTAGCAGAGCTGAAACAGCATTGTTTTCAGAGTATAAATTCAAGGGACTCTCAGTGCTGCTTGTCTGCATTGAGTGCTGCTGGAGGGCACAGAGCATTAAGGGAGTTTGGAAATTTAGGGAGTTCAGTAAGGAGGGAAACATAAATTAAGAAGAAAATAAATTTGTATGCACATAGTGCAAAGTGAGAGTTTGGTGCATGAGGGAAGGGGTCCTTTCTTTCTTTCTTCTGCCTTTTTCCAGCCTCCAGTAGCTGCCTCTCTCTTTGGTACAGGGGAAGAAGTTGATTGGTGAGTAACTGGTAAGTTAATTTACTTCTCATTGTAATAAAAAGTTTTTAAAGTTACGGTATAGCAGGTCAGCCTGGCCAAGTGTAATGTACATCCTGTGGTATGTGGAAGTCATGGACACACCATGTGTCCTAGACGAACACATCAGCAGGAAGTGTCACTGGCTGCAGAAGCTTGAGCTCCAGGTTTCAGAACTCGAGCAGCGGCTGGAGTCACTGTTGTGCATCCGCGAGGCAGAGGACTATGTGGATAGCATGTTTAGGGAGGTGGTCACACTGCAGGTTAGGAGCATGCAGGTAGAGAGGGAATGGGTGACCACTAGGCAGTCTAAGAGAACCAGGCAGGCAGTGCAAGAGTCCCCTGAGTCTATCTTGCTTGCTAATCGGTTTTCCATTTTGGGTACTGGTGAGACCGATGGTTCCTCGGGGGAGTGCAGCCGGAGCAAAGTCTGTGGCACCATGGGTGGCTCAGCTGCACAGGATAGGAGGAAGAAGGGTGGAAAAGCAATAGTGATAGGGGATTCGATCGTTAGGGGATCAGACCTGAATGCACGCAGCATTTGCAACAAGGTAGATGATTTAAAAGCCCAAATAGAGGCAAATGGGTCTGATCTAATTGCCATAATGGAAAAGTAGCTACAGGGTGACCAAGACTGGAAACTGAATATTCAAGCATATTTGACATTTAGGAAGGACAGGCAAAAAGGAAAAGGAGGTGGTGTTGCGCTGATAATAAGGGATGGGATCAGTACATTAATAAGGGAGGATCTCAGATCGGAAGAACAAAATGTGGAATCTGTTTGGGTGGAGCTAAGAAACAGCAAGGGGCAGCAAACATTGGTAGGAGTTGTTTATAGGCCACCAAATAGTAGTGGTAATGTGGGGCATGGTATTAATCAGGAGATTAGAGAAGCATGTTGCATGGGTAATACAGTAATCATGGGTGACTTCAATTTGCATATAGACTGGGTAAACCTAATGAACACTAATGCTGTGGAGGACGAGTTTCTGGAGTGTGCTAGGGATGGTTTTCTAGAGCAGTATGTTGAGGAACCGACTAGAGAACAGGCTATTTTAGATCTAGTATTATGTAATGAGAAAGGGATAATTAATAATCTTGTTATAAAAGAACCTTTTGGGATGAGTGACCATATTATGATAGAATTTTACATTATGTTTGAAAGTGAGGTAGTTCAATCTGAAGCCAGTGTTAAATTTGAACAAAGGAAATTATGAAGGTATGAGGGGCAAATTGGTTGAGGTGGATTGGGAAAATACATTAAAAGATATGACAGTACATAGGCAATGGATAGTCTTTAAAGAAATATTACATAGTTTACAGTAACTATACATTCCTTCAAGGCACAAAAACCCCAAAAGAAAAGGCATCAACCTTGGATAACAAAGGATGTTAAGGATTGTATAAGATTAAAAGAAAAGGCCTTTAAAGTTGCCAGAAATAGTAGTTAACCTGAGGATTGGGAGGATTTTAGAATATAGCAAAGGAGGACAAAGAAACTGATAAGGAAACGGAGAATCGAATATAACAGTAAGCTAGCAAAAAATATAAAAACAGAATGTAAAAGCTTCTACAGGTACGTAAAAAGGAAACGTTTGGCTAAGATAAATGTGGGTCCATTACAGGCAGAGTCAGGAGAATTTATAATGTGGAATAGAGAAATGGCAGAGAAGCTAAATGATTACTTTGTGTCTGTTTTCACTGACGAAGATAAAAGAAATCTTCCAGAATTAGAGTTCCAAGGGATTAGGGAGAATGAGGAATTGAATGTTACAGTAGGGGGTGATGCACAGTCAAATATAGAAGAGAAAATGAGTCAGTCTGGTAGGCTGAGCAAATATAGTCCTGTTAAGGCACAAGTGAAAAATGCAATGCTGAATTGCATCTATTTTAATGCATGAAGTCTTACTAGTAAGGCAGATGAATTGAGGGCATTGATTAGCACATGGCATTATGATATTATTGCTATCACAGAGACATGGTTGAGGGAGGGGCAGGACTGGCATCTCAATATTCAAGGGTATAGAATCTTCAGATGTGACAGGGAAGGGGATAAAAGAGGAGGTGGCATTGCACTGTTGATCAAGGAGTCAATTACTGCAGTGAGGAGGGATGATATCTCAGAAAGTTCCTCAAATGAGGCCATATGGGTAGAACTTAAGAACAAAAAAGGGGTCAACCACTTGGCTGGGAGTGTACTACAGGCTGCCAAACAGTCAGGGAGAGATAGAGGTGCAGATATAGAACATAGAACATAGAAAAATACAGCACAGAACAGGCCCTTCGGCCCACGATGTTGTGCCGATCCTTTGTCCTCTGTCAAGGACAATTTAATCTATACCCCATCATTCTCCTTTATCCATATACCTATCTAAAAGCCGTTTGAAAGTCCCTAAAGTTTCTGACTCAACAACTTCCCCAGGCAAGGCATTCCATGCCCCGACCACTCTCTGGGTAAAGAACCTTCCCCTGACATCCCCCTTATATCTCCCACCCTTCACCTTAAATTTATGACCCCTTGTAACGCTTTGCTCCACCCGGGGAAAAAGTTTCTGACTGTCTACCCTATCTATTCCCCTGATCATCTTATAAACCTCTATCATGTCACCCCTCATCCTTCTCCGTTCTAATGAGAAGAGGCCTAGAATGTTCAGCCTTTCCTCGTAAGACTTATTCTCCATTCCAGGCAACATCCTGGTAAATCTCCTCTGCACCCTCTCCAAGGCTTCCACATCCTTCCTAAAATGAGGCGACCAGAACTGCACACAGTACTCCAAATGAGGCCTTACCAAGGTCCTGTACAGCTGCATCATCACCTCACGGCTCTTAAATTCAATCCCTCTGCTAATGAACGCTAACACCCCATATGCCTTCTTCACAGCCCTATCCACTTGAGTTGCAACTTTCAACGATCTATGCACATAGACCCCAAGGTCTCTCTGCTCCTCCACATGCCCAAGAACCCTACCGTTAACCCAGTATTTTGCATTCGTGTTTGTCCTTCCAAAATGGACGACCTCACACTTTTCAGGGTTAAACTCCATCTGCCACTTTTCAGCCCAGCACTGCAACCTATCCAAGTCCCTTTGCAGACGACAATAGCCCTCCTCGGTATCCACAACTCCACCAACCTTTGTATCATCTGCAAATTTACTGACCCACCCTTCGACTTCCTCATCCAAGTCGTTAATAAAAATCACAAACAGGAGAGGACCCAGAACTGATCCCTGTGGCACGCCACTGGTAACTGGGCTCCAGGCTGAGTATTTACCATCTAAGACCACTCTCTGCCTTCTATCAGTTAGCCAATTCTTAATCCAACTGGCCACATTCCCCACTATCCCATGCCTCCTGACTTTCTCCATAAGTCTACCATGGGGGACCTTATCAAATGCCTTACTAAAATCCATGTACACCACATCCACTGGTTTACCCTCATCCACTTGCTTGGTCACCTGCTCAAAGAATTCAATCAGGCTTGTGAGGCAAGACCTACCCCTCACAAAACCGTGCTGACTGTCCCGAATCAAGCAGTGTCTTTCCAGATGCTCAGAAATCCTATCCCTCAGCACCTTTTCCATCAACTTGCCTACCACCGAAGTAAGACTAACTGGCCTGTAATTCCCAGGGTTGTTCCTATTTCCTTTCTTGAACAGGGGCACAACATTTGCCACCCTCCAATCACCTGGTACCACCCCCGTCAACAGAGAAGATGAAAAGATCATTGCCAGCGGCTCTGCAATTTCATCCCTTGCTTCCCATAACATCCTTGGATATACCCCGTCAGGCCCGGGAGACTTGTCTATCTTCAAGTTATTCAAAAACCCCAACACATCTTCCCTCCTAACGAGCACTTCCTCGAGCTTACCAGTCTGTTTCACACCGTCCTCTTCAGTAATACACCCCTTCTCATTCGTAAATACCGAAGAGAAGTACTCATTCAAAACCTCACTTATCTCTTCCGGCTCAACACACAGTCTCCCGCTATTGTCCTTGACCGGACCTACGGTCCCCCTAGTCATCCTCATATTTCTGACATACGCGTAAAAGGCCTTGGGGTTTTCTTTTATCCTACCCGCCAAGCATTTTTCATGCCCTCTCTTAGCTCTCCTAATCCCTTTCTTCAGATCCTTCCTGGCCATCTTGTATCCCTCCAGAGCTATGCCTGTGCCCTTTTTCCTCAACCTTATATACGCATCCTTCTTCTTCCTAACAAGACTCTCAACCTCTCTTGTCAACCACGGTTCCCTCACATGACCATCCCTTCCCTGTCTGACAGGGACATGCTTATCAATGGCCCCTACTATCTGCTCCTTGAAAAAGTTCCACATTTCGACCGTGCCCTTCCCTGCCAGCATATGCTCCCAACTTATGCTCCTCAGTTCCTGCCTGACAGCATCATATCTACCCTTCCCCCAATTGTAAACCTTGCCCTGTTGCACATACCTATCCCTCTCCATTACCACAGTGAATGCTACAGAATTGTGATCACTATCTCCAAAGTGCTCGCCCACCAACAGCTCTATCACTTGCCCTGGTTCATTACCTAGTACCAAATCCAATATTGCCTCCCCTCTGGTCGGGCAGTCTACATACTGAGTCAGAAAAGCTTCCTGGACATACTGCACAAACACTACCCCATCCAAACTATTCGATCTAAAGAGTTGCCAATCAATATTTGGGAAGTTGAAATCCCCCATAATTACTACCCTGTGACTTCTGCTCCTTTCCAAAATCTGTTTCCCAATCTGCTCTTCCACCTCCCTGCTGCTATTGGGGGGCCGATAGAAAACTCCCATCAAGGTGACTGCTCCTTTCCTGTTCCTGACCTCAACCCACAGTGCCTCAGTCGGCAGATCCTCCTCGAAAATTCTTTCAGCAGTTGTTACACTATTTCTAACTAACAATGCCACCCCCCCACCTCTTTTACCACCATTCCTAATCTTATGAAAACATCTATAACCAGGTACCTCCAAGAACCATTCCTCCCCCTCACCTATCCACGTTTCAGTGATGGCCACAACATCGTAGTCCCAAATGCCCATCCACGCCTTCAATTCACTCACCTTATTCCTGATGCTTCTTGCGTTGAAGTATACGCACTTTAACCCTTCTCCGTGCCGATCTGTCCTCTGCGACAGTGCTACCTTCCCCAATACCTCACTACACTCTTTGTCTTTCTGAGTGGACCCACTGGTCCCTGGACTACAAGTCCGGTTCCCATCCCCCTCCCAAACTAGTTTAAACCCTCCCGAACAGTATTAGCAAACCTCCCTCCCAGGATATTGGTGCCCCTCTGGTTCAGATGCAGCCCGTCCTGTAGGCAAATCTCAGAGAGGTGTAAAAATAATAGGGTAATAATAGTAGGGGATTTCAGTTTCCCCAATATCAACTGGGATAGTCTAAGTGCAAAAGGCTTAAAGGGGGTGGAATTCTTAAAATGCGTACAGGAGAGCTTTTTGAGCCAGTACGTAGAAAATCCTACAAGAGAAGGGGCAGTACTGGACCTAATCCTAGGGAATGAAGCCATACAAATGGTAGAAGTGTCAATGGGGGAACATTTCGGGAATAGTGACCATAACTCTAAGATTTAAGGTAGTTTTGGAAAAGGACAAAGATGGACCGAAAATAAAGCTACTGAATTGGGGGAAGGCCGATTTTAAGATGATAAAACAGGATCTGGCCAAAGTGGACTGGGAGAAGCTACTTGTAGGAAAGTCGACATCAGATCAGTGGGAGTCATTCAAAGACGAAATAGTGAGAGTTCAGAGCCAACACGTACCCATTAAGGTAAAGAGTAGGACCAACAAGTCCAGGGAACCCTGGGGTGTCAAGGGATATAGAGGATTGGATTAGTAAAATAAAGGAGGCTTATGGCAGATTCAGAGTGCTGAAAACTGTGGAGGCACGAAAGGAGTATAGAAAGTGTACGGGGGTACTTAAAGAAGTAATTAGGAGAGCGAAGAGGGGACATGAAAAAACACTGGCGGGCAAGATAAAGGAAAATCCTAAGGTGCTTTATAAGTATATTAAGGGCAAGAGGATAACCAAGGAATGAGTAGGGACCAAAGTGGCAATGTGTGTGTGGAGCCGGAGGACATAGGTGAGGTTTTAAATGATTACTTTGCATCTGTGTTCACTATGGAGAAGGACAATGTAGGTGCACAGGGATCAGGGAGGGGGATTGTGATATACTTGAACATATTAGCATTGAAAGGGAGGAAGTAATAGCTGTTTTAGTGGGCTTAAAAGTGGATAAATCCCCAGGCCCAGATGAGATGTATCCCAGGCTGTTATGTGAGGCCAGGGAGGAGATTGCAAGGGCTCTGACACAAATTTTCAAATCCTCTCTGGCCACAGGAGAGGTACCAGAGGATTGGAGGACAGCGAATGTTGTACCATTATTTAAGAAGGGTAGCAGGGATAAACCACATAATTACAGGCATGTGAGTCTAACATCAGTGGAAGGGAAAGTATTGGAAAAAATTCTGAGGGACAGGATTAATCTCCACTGGGAGAAGCAGGGATTAATCAAGGATAGTCAGCATGGCTTTGTCAGGGGAGATCGTGTCTGACTAACTTGATTGAATTTTTTGAGGTGGTGATGAAATGTGTAGATGAGGGTAAAGCAGTTTATGTAGTCTATATGGACTTCAGTAAGGCTTTTGATAATGTCCCGCATGGGAGATTGGTTAAGAAGGTAACAGCCCATGGGATCCAGGGCAATTTGGCAAATTTGTTCCAAAATTGGCTTAGTGGCAGGAGGCAGAGGGTAACGGTTGAGGGCTGTTTTTGCGAGTGGAGGCCTGTGAGCAGTGGTGAACCACAGGGATCGGTGCTGGGACCCTTGCTGTTTGCAGTGCACATTAATGATTTAGATGTGAATATAGGAGGTATGAGCAGTAAGTTCGCAGATGACATGAAAATTGGTGGTGTTGTAAATAGTGAGGAGGAAAGCCTTAGATTACAGGATGATATAGATGGGCTGGTAAGATGGGTGGAGCTGTAGCAAATGGAATTTAACAGGGCCTCAGTTTTAACATCTCATCTGAAAGACAACACCTCCAACAGTGCAACACTCCCTCAGTACTGCACTGGAGTGTCAGCTTTTTGATTTTTGTGCTCGGGTCCTGGAGTGGGACTTGACCCCACAACCTTCTGACTCAGAAGTGAGAGTGCTAGCAACTGAGACACAGCTGACTCAATTAATCCCAAATTGCAGCAGCGACTACACTTAAACGATACTTCATCGGCCAGAAAGTACTTTGGGACGTCCTGTGGTCAGGAAAGATGCCAAATAAATGCAAGTCATTTCTTTCTATTCTTTATTAATTTGCAATAGGTATAAAAGTATATATTGCAAACTGCATGTAGCAACATTTCAATGTTGTTAACATAAGTTGCTGAATTAATAAAAGTGTCTGAACAATGCTTGCTGTAATTAATGCCTGAATTGGCCAACAACGTGTGGTGAGGATGCGACGCTCCGTGAATTGCCATAAGTTGCTGGATGACTTGCGCCGCTCTGCCATTAACTTCGTGAAAATGGCATCTTGCGCTTAATCGCCCTGTGAGTTTCATAAATTTGCTGCATTTGCACATTTGTCAAATAAACTCACCACAGAAAGTTAGGTCTCGTACTTACTAGTGTAAGTATCCTTTTAAGAATATGATAATTGTTAATGACTGCCAATCAACCTCCCTGTCTCAGAAAATGAATAACTAAAAGTGTGGAGTCTCATTGCTTCAGGCAGTGAATTGTTGTTGGAGATTTTAAAAATGTTAATTTTAAAAAAAAATTCTTACTTTTCCTTTCTGTCTTTTTTTTTCTCTATCTTATTCCAATCTTCCTTTTCCTCTCTTTATTTCTCTTTCTGTACCTGGTTTGAAATTGAATTCACCCAGTGGAACTCAACCTCCTGCTCAGCCCTCCCCTTGTTTATTTCTCAATCCTTAAATTACATTGGTGAAGGAGATACACTGTTGATCCCATCTTTCACCAAGGTCCCAGTGCCCTGTTGCCCTCGTTGCATTATCAGCTCGCACTTTCAGCAATATACAGGTCAAAATATTTTGAGCTTAAGGAACAAAGAACAAAGAACAGTACAGCACAGGAACAGGCCATTCAGCCCTCCAAGCCTGCGCCGATCTTGATGCCTGTCTAAACCAAAACCTTCTGCACTTCCGGGGACGGTATCCATCTATTCCCATCCTATTCATGCATTTGTCAAGATGCCTCTTAAACGTCGCTATCGTACCTGCTTCCACCACCTCCCCCGGCAGCAAGTTCCAGGCACTCACAACCCTCTGTGTAAAGAACCTGCCTCGCACATCCCCTCTAAACCTTGCCACTCGCACCTTAAACCTATGTCCCCTAGTAACTGACTCTTCCACCCTGGGAAAAAGCTTCTGACTATCCACTCTGTCCATGCCGCTCATAACTTTGTAAACCTCCATCATGTCGTCCCTCCACCTCCGTCGTTCCAGTGAAAACAATCCGAGTTTTTCCAACCTCTCCTCACAGCTAATGCCCCCCAGACCAGGCGACATCCTGGTAAACCTCTTCTGTACCCTCTCCAAAGCCTCCACGTCCTTCTGGTAGTGTGATGACCAGAACTGCACGCAATATTCTAAGTGTGGCCTAACTAAAGTTCAGTACAGCTGCACCATGACTTGCCTATTTTTATACTCTATGCCCCGACCGATGAAGGCAAGCATGCCGTATGCCTTCTTGACTACCTTAGCCACCTGCGTTGCCACTTTCAGTGACCTGTGGACCTGTACGCCCAGATCTCTCTGCCTGTCAATACTCCGAAGTGTTCTGCCATTTACTGTATATTTCCCATCTGTATTAGATCTTCCAAAATGTATTACCTCACATTTCTCCGGATTAAACTCCATCTGCCATTTCTCTGCCCAAGTCTCCAACCGATCTATATCCTGCTGTATCCTCTGACAATCCTCATCACTATCCGCAACACCACCACCCTTTGTGTCGTCCGCAAACTTACTAATCAGACCAGCTACATTTTCCTCCAAATCAATTATATATACTACAAACAGCAAAGGTCCCAGCACTGATCCCTGCGGAATGCCACTAGTCACAGCCCTCCATTCAGAAAAGCACCCTTCCACTGCTACCCTCTGTCTTCTATGACCGAGCCAGTTCTGTATCCATCTTGCCAGCTCACCTCTGATCCTGTGTGACTTCACCTTTTGTACGAGTCTGCCATGAGGGACCTTGTCAAAGGCTTTACTGCAGTCCATATAGACAACATCCACTGCCCTTCCTTCATCAATCATCTTCGTCACTTCCTCAAAATACTCAATCAAGTTAGTGAGACATGACCTCCCCTTCACAAAATAATGCTGCCTCTCGCGAATAAGTTCATTTGTTTCCAAATGGGAGTAAATCCTGTCCCGAAGAATCCTCCCCAATAATTTCCCTACCACTGACGTAAGGCTCACCGGCCTATAATTTGCTGGATTATCCTTGCTCCCCTTTTTAAACAAAGGAACAACATGGGCTATTCTCCAGTCCTCTGGGACTTCACCTGGAGCCCATGAGGATACAAGGATTTCTGTCAAGGCCCCAGTCCCCATCCACCACCACCCTCCTCCGCCTGGCTGAACTTGTTCTCACATTGAACAACTTCTCCTTCAACTCCACGCACTTCCTTCAGGTAAAAGGTGTCGCTATGGGTACCCGCATGGGTCCTAGTTATGCCTGTCTTTTTGTGGGATATGTCGAGCATTCTTTGTTCCAGTCCTACTCAGGCCCCCTCCCCCAACTTTTTTTCCGGTACATTGATGGCTGTATCGGTGCCGTTTCCTGCTCCCGCCCCGAACTGGAAAACTTTATCAACTTTGCTTCCAATTTCCACCCTTCTCTCACCTTTACATGGTCCATCTCTGACACTTCCCTTCCCTTCCTCGACTTCTCTGTCTCCATCTCTGGGGATAGGTTGTCTACTAATATCCATTATAAGCCCACCGACTCCCACAGCTACCTCGACTACACTTCTTCACACCCTACCTCCTGTAAGGACTCTATTCCATTCTCCCAGTTTCTCCGTCTCCGACGCATCTGCTCTGATGATGCTACCTTCCATGACGGTGCTTCTGATATGACCTCCTTTTTCCTCAACTGAGGATTTCCCCCCACTGTGGTTGACAGGGCCCTCAACCGTGTCCGGCCCATTCCCCGCACCACTACCCTCACCCCTTCCCCTCCCTCCCAGAACCGTGACAGGGTTCCCCTTGTCCTCACTTTTCACCCCATCAGCCTCCATATCCAAAGGATCATCCTCCGCCATTTCCGCCACCTCCAGTGTGATACCACTACCAGTTGCATCTTCCCCTCCCTTCCCCTGTCAGCATTCCGAAGGGATCATTCCCTCCGCGACACCCTGGTCCACTCCTCCATTACCCCCACCACCTTGTCCCCGTCCCATGGCACCTTCCCCTGCAATCGCAGGAGGTGTAATACCTGTCCATTTACCTCCTCTCTCCTCACTATCTCAGGCCCCAAACACTCCTTTCAGGTGAAGCAGCGATTTACTTGTACTTCTTTCAATGTAGTATACTGTATTCGCTGCTCACAGTGTGGTCTCCTCTACATTGGGGAGACCAAGCGCAGACTGGGTGACCGCTTTGCGGAACATCTCCGCTCAGTCCGCAAGCAGGACCCTGAGCTTCCGGTTGCTTGCCATTTCAACACTCCCCCCTGCTCTCATGCTCACATCTCTGTCCTGGGATTGCTGCAGTGTTCCAGTGAACATCAACGCAAGCTCGAGGAACAGCATCTCATTTACTGATTAGGCACACTACAGCCTGCCGGACTGAACATTGAGTTCAATAATTTCAGAGCATGACAGCCCCCCATTTTACTTTCATTTTTAGTCATTTTTTTCTTCCTTTTTTTTACATTCTTTTTTACATTTTTTACAATTTTTTTTTTTGCATTTATTTCATTTCATCTTAGTCTGTTCAGTTTGCTTACCCACTGTTTTTTTCAGGTTTGCACTTGCTGCTGTTCAATATTCAGTATATTAACACCTAATCTGTACTAATGCTTTGTCTTTCAACACACCATTAACATATTGTTTGCCTTTGCTCCGTGACCTTTTGGTCAGCTATGTGGCCTGGTCCAATCTAGACCTCCTTTGTTATCTCTTGCCCCACCCCCACCTCACTTGCTTATAACCTGTGACTTTTCTAATATTTGTCAGTTCCGAAGAAGGGTCACTGACCCGAAACGTTAACTCTGCTTCTCTTTTCACAGATGCTGCCAGACCTGCTGAGTCATTCCAGCATTTCTTGTTTTTATCCCAGCAATTTCTTCCCTTGCCTCCCTCAGTATTCTGGGGTAGATCCCATCAGGCCCTGGGGACTTATCTACCTTAATGCTTTGCAAGACGCCCAACACCTCTTCCTTTTTGATAACGACATGACCCAGACTATCTACACTCCCTTCCCTAGACTCATCATCCACCAAGTCCTTCTCTTTGGTGATGCAAAGTACTCATTTAGTACCACGCCCATTTCCTCTGGCTCCACACATAGATTCCCTCCTCTGTCCTTGAGTGGGCCAACCCTTCCCTGGTTACCATCTTGCTCTTTATATACGTATAAAAAGCCTTGGGATTCTCCTTAATCCTGTTTGCCAATGACTTTTCATGACCCCTTTTAACCCTCCTGACTCCTTGCTTAAGTTCCTTTCTACTGTCTTTATATTCCTCAAGGGATTCGTCTGTTCCTAGCCTTCCAGCCCTTACGAATGCTTCCTTTTTCTTTTTGACTCGCTCACAATATCTCGCATTATCTAAGGTTCCTGAAACTTGCCAAACTTATCCTTCTTCCTCACAGGAACATGCCGGTCCTGGATTCTAATCAACTGACATTTGAAAGACTCCCACATGTCAGATGTTGATTTACCCTCAAACAGCCGCCCCCAATCTCAATTCTTCAGTTCCTGCCTAATATTGTTATAATTAGCCTTCCCCCAATTTAGCACCTTCACCCGAGGACTACTCTTATCCTTATCCACAAGTACTTTAAAATTTACAGAATTATGGTCACTGTTCCCGAAATGCTCCCCTACTAAGACTTCGACCACTTGGCCGGGTTCATTCCCCAATACCAGGTCCAGTATGGCCCCATCCCTAGTTGGACTATCTACATATTGTTTCAAGAAGCTCTCCTGGATGCTCCTTACAAATTCTGCCCCATCCAAGCCCCCAGCACTAAGTGAGTCCCAGTCAATATAGGGGAAGTTAAAATCACCCACCACTACAACCCTGTTACCTTTACATCTTTCCAAACTCTGTCTACATATCTGCTCCTCTACCTCCCGCTGGCTGTTGGGAGGCCTGTAATAAACCTCCAACATCGTGACTGCACCCTTCCTATTCCTGAGCTCCACCCATATTGCCTCGCTGCATGACTCCTCCGAGGTGTCCTCCCGTCATACAGCTGGGATATTCTCCTTTACCAGTAATACAACTCCCCCACCCCTTTTACATCCCCCTCTATCCCGCCTGAAGCTTCTAAATCCCAGAACATTAAGCTGCCAATCCTGTCCTTCCCTCAACCAAGTCTCTGTAATAGCAACAACATCATAGTTCCAAGTACTAATCCAAGCTCTAAATTCATCTGCCTTACCTGTTACACTTCTTGCATTGAAACAAATGCACTTCAGACCACCAGTCCTGCTGTGCTCAGCAACATCTCCCTGCCTGCTCTTCCTCTTAGTCTTACTGGCCTTATTTACTAGTTCCCCCTCATTTATTTCACCTGCTGTCCTACTGCTCTGGTTCCCACCCCCCTGCCACACTAGTTTAAACCCTCCCGAGTGACGCTAGCAAACCTCGCAGCCAGGATATTTGTGCCCCTCCAGTTTAGATGCAACCCGTCCTTCTTGTACAGGTCTCACCTGTCCCAGAAGAGATCCCAATGATCCAGATATCTGAAACCCTCCCTCCTACACCAGCTGTTCAGCCACGTGTTTAGCTGCACTATCTTCCTATTTCTAGCCTCACTGGCACATGGCACAGGGAGTAATCCCGAGATTACAACCCTAGAGGTCCTGTCTTTTAACTTATTACCTAACTCCCTAAACTCCCCCTGCAGGACCTCGTCACGCTTCCTACCTATGTCGTTGATACCAATGTGTACCACAACCTCTGGCTGTTCACCCTCCCCCTTCAGAATGCCCCCTGTCCGTTCAGAGACATCCTTGACCCTGGCACCAGGGAGGCAACATCCTGGAGTCTCTTTCACATCCACAGAAGTGCCTATCTGTGCCCCTGACTATAGAGTCCCTATAACTATTGCTCTTCTGCGCTTTGTCCCTCCCTGCTGAACAACAGTGCCACTGCTCTGGCTGGTATACTTGTTAGAGAGGGGGATAGCCTATCAGGGGAAAACAACAGCAGCAGCAAGGGTGCAGGAAAAAGTCTCATTTACCAGGCACACTATCACAGAATTGTTACAGCACAGAAGGAGGCCATTTGACCCATCGTGCCCACACTGGTTCTCTGGAAGAGAAATTCCTTCAGTCCCATTCTCCTGCCTTCTCCTCATAACCCTGCACATTCTTCCTTTTCATATAAACAGAATCACAGAATTATGCTGAGGGAAGAGATGCATCAGTACAGAAAATTCCAGCCCTATGTTAGAAGTATCACTGGTTGATGCTACATGTCTAGTTAACTTTCTTCAGCTACTTTCGGCGCCAAAGAGCCTCCAAGGTTGCCAAGATAGATGTTGAACTGCAATGCCGGTTGACTCAGAGATTAGAATGCTCCCAACTGTGCCACTACTTGTCTACTTGCTTTCATTGACAGTTTTATCTAAGCATTTATTACAAGCAGTCATGAACTGACAAGCTGTTATTCCACAACACTCAGTTTTCCTCTTATTATCTACTTTATTGGGTGATGTGAGCTGGTGGATGTCTCCACTCCAGTCACTGTCAGTCCTAGTGATATTTTATATGATTGTAGCAACAACAATAATTTGCATTTATATAGCACCTTTTAATGTGGTAAAACACTCCTCGGCACTTCACAGGAAGGTTATCAAACAAAATTTGACACTGAACCACATAAGAGAGATTAGGACAGTTGACCAAAATCTTGGTCACAGAAGTGGGTTTTAAGGAGTGTCTTCAAGAAGGAAAGAGAGATAGAAAGATGGGGAGGTTGAGGGAGGGAATTTCAGAGCTTAGGGCCTTTGGTGCTGAAGGCACGGCCACCAATGATGGAGCAATGAAAATCAGGGATGCACAAGAGGCCAGAATTGAACTAGTGTGGCCCTCTCAGAGGGTTGTAGGAGGTAGCGGAGGTTACAGTGATTGGGAGGGGGTAAGGCTATGGAAGGATTTGAAAATAAGAATGAGAATTTAAAAATTGTTGTTGTATAATCACTGTGCCAAACAGTACACTGAGATGCTTCCGCCTTCCTGTTCTCTCCCTAAGCAAGGGATTTGTCATGGAACAAGGTGCAAAGTCAGGTTGTAAAAGAAACACCTTATAAGTACCTTGATCATTAAGGACAGTGTAGTCCAGTATGACTTGGCACCAAGAAACCATTCAGAGTAATGACTATCCTAAAAGGGGATTAATAGTGCGCATTACCTATGCATTGTTATATGCTTATGGAGCCGCATATCAACTAAACATGGACACTCTTAGAGATCTGCTGTTGTTTATCTGCTTTCCAATCAAAGGGGCCTCAGAGCATGCACAAGCTTTTCTCAGTTGCTGGCAGTCTCACTCAAAGATGCCAAAACGTGGCAGTGGTAGGAACTGGAAATATCATGCTGGGTTCAATAACAGCAGCTTTTCTGAGGTTTGTATTTGACAGTCTAGAGCAGATGGGAATTTGCCCAAGGTCTGAACAGTGATATATCCGGCTTGGACCTTCTTGATTTTCTAGTTGAGCTTCATGGGTGCAAAGTGTGAAAGAATGAACAGTTTTCTACTACTGGCTTTCTTCAGCCCAGAAAGCACACAGGAGGATTATTTCCTTGTGACAAAATGGCAAACCTGTGTACCAAGAATCAATTACTGATTTTGTCAGAGCTTTTGCAGGGATACAGAGAATGAGCAGGGGAGTGGAACTAATTGGATAGCTGGCACAGGTGTGATGGGCCGTATGACCTTGTTTCTGTGCTGCATAAGTCTATGGGCAGAATTTTCTCGCACCCAGGGCGACAGGCTGGGAGGTGAGTGGGCTAGCAAAATGGCGGGGGAATGTGTTGGGATGGAGCCAATTAATGGGTATGTTCCGGAGGTTTTCATATTTTCCCAGGGGTACATGTGAAGATCTGAGCTTCAGAGCCTCAGCAGCTATGAGGAGGTGGGAACTCAGCTGCAGGTCAGTGTTGGCTGCAGTTGGCAGCGATTGCAAGCAGCAGTGTTGCAGTACAGGGAGGGTGAGAGCGAATAAAGCACGGGCGTGACAAGCTGGAGGCTTGGTGAACATATCAGAGGCATAAAGATTGACAGGCTCGCTGAGATGCATCTTATATGTGCAGAGTAAGGAGAGTGAGAGGGCTTAAGAGGTGAGCACTGTAGGCTATGATTCTCACGTCCCCAAGCAGCTGGCATTACACTACAGCCACTCTTGTCTGGCCTCCCTTCCAGTCTCCTCTGCTTGTGCTGCCTTACAACAGAGTGCTGCTTCCCATTCAAACATGGTGCCTGCTTCTCAGGTGCTGGGACTTCCCCCTACCCATTCCCCATTATTGGTCAGCTCCCACGCATGCTGGCTCTTAATTGGACAGCTCGGATAAAATTCCCTTTCATCTTCCGCCACCCAGCCACACAGCCATGCCATCCGCTTTGTGTCCCAACGTTGGGCATTCTTCACTGGCGACAAAAGTTATCGCCCCAGGATTCAATAAGAAAAAAGCCTTCCTCAAAAGAAAACTTTTCAAATCTGACAATGTGGTTAGCAGTAGCACAATTAGAACACCTGCCTCACTTTCAGCTCAGGGACATAAAGTTAAATGCAACTGGGGTGAAAGTCTCCTCATTTTACTTACCATTAAAGAAATGGTAGAAAGAAAAGCTCAATAGTAGTTTATCCTAGAGTTTGCTTATAAAATATAAAAAGCCCCATAACTACAAAAGAAAAAACTGCAAACTCTTTATAGGTTTTAAAGTGATAACAGAAATTCCTGTACCTCCAGGTAGCTTCCATATTGGAGTTGTCATTTGCCCAGTTCTGCACTGGCTGAGCACCCAGAACTGCATTAACTGCTAACTGCTCCCAATCTGCCCCAATTTGATCTTGAACATCTGAGAAAAACTTTCAAAGTTATCACTGCCATCCTAAAAACCAAGGTACGCTGATAATTTTCAGAAAAACGCTCAAACATTTCTCCTTCCAAATATCCAGTTAGAAAAAACAAATAGCTGTTAGCAAACAAATTAATTTCGCATTCAGGCCTTATGGATATCTTCTTCTTTGGCCTCCTTGTCTCGGGAGACAATGGGTAAGTGCCTGGAGGTGGTCAGTGGTTTGTGGAGCACCGCCTGGAGTGGCTATAAAGGCCAATACTAGAGTGACAGACTCTTCCACAGGTGCTGCAGAAAAAATTGGTTGTTGGAGCTGTTACACAGTTGGCTCTCCCCTTGCGCTTCTGTCTTTTTTCCTGCCAACTGCGAAGTGTCTTCGACTCGCCACACTTTAGCCCCGCCTTTATGGCTGCCCGCCAGCTCTGGCGATCGCCGGCAACTGACTCCCACGACTTGTGATCAATGTTACAGGACTTCATGTCACGTTTGCAGACGTCTTTAAAGCGGAGACATAGACGGCCGGTGGGTCTGATACCAGTAGCGAGCTCACTGTACAATGTGTCTTTGGGGATCCTGCCATCTTCCATGCGGCTCACATGGCCAAGCCATCTCAAGCGCCGCTGACTCAGTAGTGTGTATAAGCTGGGGATGTTGGCCGCCTCGAGGACTTCTGTGTTGGAGATACGGTCCTGCCACCTGATGCCAAGGATTCTCCGGAGGCAGCAAAGATGGAATGAATTGAGACGTCGCTCTTGGCTGACATACGTTGTCCAGGCCTCGCTGCCATAGAGCAAGGTATTGAGGACACAGGCTTGATACACTCGGACTTTTGTGTTCCGTGTCAGTGCGCCATTTTCCCACACTCTCTTGGCCAGTCTGGACATAGCAGTGGAAGCCTTTCCCATGCACTTGTTGATTTCTGCGTCGAGAGACAGGTTACTGGTGATAGTTGAGCCTAGGTAGGTGAACTCTTGAACCACTTCCAGAGCGTGGTCGCCGATCTTGATGGTTGGAGCATTTCTGAAGTCCTGTCTCATGATGTTTGTTTTCTTGAGGCTGATGGTTAGGCCAAATTTGTTGCAGGCAGCCGCAAACCTGTCGATGAGACTCTGCAGGCACTCTTCAGTGTGAGATGTTAATGCAGCATCGTCAGCAAAGAGGAGTTCCCTGATGAGGACTTTCTGTACTTTGGTCTTCGCTCTTAGGCGGGCAAGGTTGAACAACCTGCCACCTGATCTTGTGTGGAGGAAAATTCCTTCTTCAGAAGACTTGAACGCAGCAGGGGGAAGAAAATCCCAAACAGTGTAGGTGCGAGAACACAGCCCTGTTTCACGCCACTCAGGATAGGAAAGGGGTCTGATGAGGTGCCGCTATGCTGAATTGTGCCTTTCATATTGTCATGGAATGAGGTGATGAAACTTAGTAGCTTTGGTGGACATCCGATCTTTTCTTGTCGTCAGAAGAGACCACGTCTGCTGATGAGGTCAAAGGCTTTGGTGAGATCAATGAAAGCAACGTAGAGGGGCATCTGCTGTTCGTGGCATTTCTCCTGTAGCTGATGAAGGGAGAACATCATGTCAATGGTCGATCTCTCTGCTCGAAAGCCACACTGTGCCTCAGGGTAGACTCGCTCGGCCAGCTTCTGGAGCCTGTTTAAAGCGACTCGAGCGAAGACTTGCCCCACTATGCTGAGCAGGGAGATTCCACGGTAGTTGTTGCAGTCACTGCATTAAGAGAGCTTTTGGGCCAACCATCAAGATAATCGCCCCCCTCAGATCTAAATCAGGGGACACAATCACTGACCAACGCAAGCAAATGGACCGCTGGGTTGAGCACTACCTAGAACTGTACTCCAGGGAGAATGTTGTCACTGAGACCGCCCTCAATGCAGCCCAGTCTCTGCCAGTCATGGATGAGCTGGACGTACAGCCAACAAAATCGGAACTCAGTGATGCCATTGATTCTCCAGCCAGCGGAAAAGTCCCTGGGAAGGACGGCATTACCCCTGAAATAATCAAGAGTGCTAAGCCTGCCATACTCTCAGCACTCTACGAACTGCTTTGCCTGTGCTGGGACGAGGGAGCAGTACTGATGGATATGCATGTACAGATATTGCTATTTATAGGATACCATGAATGGGGGGCTACACAAATGGAACAATGTTGATTGAAGTCACTTATGACTTCATTGGAGATATTTCATTTTAACCCTAGCTGCAGTGATGTGATTCTGGATTACGTTTTACTGTTTGTTTTATTTTGTGTGTCTCTACACATGTAATGTTAATACCTGCGTGTCACAAACTATGTGCATGCCGAAAGTATAGAATCATGTGACAAATATTGCTTCTTCATTTCAATTGCAAGAACAGGAGTGTACGTCTAACAAGAAAATAGATATTCCCAGGACATAAAGTTATGTTGAGCAGGAAATAATAACAAGGGACGACTACAAAGTGCAAGCACAAAAGTGCAAATGATATATCATTGCTAAATTATCCATAATTCAGTTGATAAATATTTCTGTCATAAAAAACTCTTCAAATTGTAAATGTTTGAGCAAGGTGCAACAGCTTCCAGATTTCAAAGAAAGTTCCTTTAGAAATTTAAAAAAAAGGTTTTTTTTCAGTTCTTTGTTATGGATTTGGAGCATTTATGGTGGCAGGAACGCAGCCAAGAGCAAGTTCTGGTTGAAATGGTATTGCTTTAATAACAAACTGCGGTGTCAAAAATTAGGCTGCTCGCAAAAGGAGGAAGCCTGCTGTTTGAGGAGTAGGATCCAATTCTTTATGATTAATAGACTTTTGGTAATATGCTTCACTCAGCTTCCTCATTGAGAGAAAATAAAACCACGATACTTGTCTCAGTTCTTCATATGAATCACTTTCATGTCTTGGCGTGTAAATCTATTGATAAATTTGAAAGAACTGTGGATGAGTAACAAAAGAGTGACATACATTGATGAGTGTTAGGCTGCCATCGTTTCAACTTTCTTAACCATGAGGCAAACACCACTAATTAGTCCAAATCAGTGGCACTAATGTTGAGCACCACCTTCAATTTGTGGGCAACCTTGAATTCCAATGCTACTGGAAAGAGTGGGTGGATGGAAGTGACAAGGTTTTTATATGTGTTGTCACTCGATCTGGCTAAATTTCTCGTAAGTATACATGGGTTCAGGGTGTCGGTAATTTTAATGTTCAACTATCAGCAGGCATATTGGGAATGTAGGAATTGCTGAATGAAAACAGACCAAGGTCCATCTGGTTCACCTTATACCATCTTGGTAGTCACATGATGTAACAATAATGGACTTGACAATTAATCAAAGCGAACAATCTCTATCTATCAATCTATAGCAGATCTAGACATGGCACAAGGAAAATGCCAGTGCTGTAGAGCTTTGGGAAGCACACATCCAAAGTCACCTTTTGCTTTCCAAGCATGCTGCCCTTACCACATGTCATATCTCAAATTACTATAAGTGTCATTGTTAAGGGCACTGTTAGTAGTGTTTACTCTATTCCACATATTCCAATATATACTTAGCATGGCACTAAGTAATTACAGACACCAGTTTACTCATTTACTGTGGGGGAAGAGGGCAAATACAGTTAACTTATAGAATCAAAGAATCATAGAATGGTTACAGCACAGGCTATTTGGCCCATCGTGTCCAGGCCAGCTCTTTGTAAGAGCAGCTGAGCTGGTCCCACTCCCCCGCTCTTTCCCCATAGCCCTGTAAATCTTTTCAATCCAATTCTCTTTTGAAAGCCATGATTGTATCTTCCTCCACCACATCCTCAGGTAGTGCATTCCAGATCCTAAACACTTTTTCAAAAATTCTTTCATGGGATGTGGGCGTCACTGGCAAGGCCAGCATTTATTGCCCATCCTTAATTGCCCTTGACAACTGAGTGGCTTGCTAGACCATTTCAGAGGGCAATTAAGAGCCAACCACATTGCTGTGAGTCTGGAGTCACATTAGGCCAGACCAGGTAAGGATGGCTGATTTCCATCCCTAAAGGACATTAGTGAACTAGATGGAATAAAAGCAAGAAATGCTGGAAATACTCAGCAGGTCTGGCAGCATCCGTGGAGAGAGAAGCAGAGTTAATGTTTCAGGTCAGTGACCTTTCAGCAGAACTAAACCAGATGGGTTTTTACGACAATCAATGATAGTTGCATGGCACCATTACTGAAACTTGCTTTCAATTCCAGATGTTTTATTAATTAATTGAATTTATTAATCAATTGAATTGAAATTCCAACAGCTGTCGTGGTGGAATTTGAACTTGCCCCCAGGGCTTTGGCCTGGGCCTCTGGATTGCCAGACAATACCAGTACACCACCATCTCCCCCTGCTGCGTAAAAAAGTTTTTGTTCATGTCGCCTTTGGTTCTTTTGCCATTCACCTTCGATCGGTGTCCTCTGGTTCTCGACTCCTCCATCAATAAGAACAGTTTCCCTGTACCTACTCTGTCTAGACCCCTCATCATTTTGAACATTTCTGTCAAATCTCCTCTCAACCTTCTCTTCTCTAAGGAGAACAGCCTCAATTTCTCCAATCTATCCATATAATGGAAGTGCCTCATCCCTGGAACCACTCTTGTAAATCTTTCCTGCACCCTCCCTAAAGCGTTCACCTCCTTCCTAAAGTACTGCGCCCAGAATTGGACACAATATTCCAGTTGAGGTTAAACCAGTGTTTTTATGAAGGTTCATCATAACTTCCTTGCTTTTGTACTCTATGCCTCCATTGATAAAGCCCAGGATCCCGTATGCTTTTTTAACCATTTAACCACTTACTCACTTAAATATTGCCCCGCCACCTTCAATGATTTGTGCACATATACCCTCAGGTTTCTCTGATTCTGCACCCCTTTTAGAATTGTACCCTTTGGGCTGAAATTTATGGTCCCACCGCCGTAATTGGTGGCGGGTGAAAACAATGGTGGCCTGCCCATGCGGGCAAAACGTCGCGGAGCCGCTGCAATATTAAGAGCGGCGGCTCATTTAAATAGCCGGGGCGGACCGTCCACCCCGATGACGTGGAGGGAGCTGGCGGTCCATCCCCGGCAATGGCGTCAGCCACCTTTGAGCAGGAGCTGACACCATTTTTAAAGGGTATCGAGCCCTACCTTTCAATTTAAAGATTTAAAACTACATTGATTTTTTAAAAAATTAAATCAATTGATCTTGACACTCTCCCACCGCCCCCCAATAACCATAGAATTAATTCCTTGCCCTCTCCCTCCCTTGTGCACCTGACCTTTACCCCTCAAAGTTCATAAACTTTGCACTGTAACACTTCCCACCATCCCCTACACCAATGAGATGAGTTTGACCGCACTCCTCCCCCCATCCCCCCCACACTGGAAAACATACCTGCTCCCCCATCCCCACTAGTGTTCCACCTCGAATCCCTGGACGGGGTTCCGAAGGCGCGGGAGTACCACCACCGGTATCAATATCACTCCAGGATAGACAGCGGGAGCGTGAAGGTATTTAATTTGTTCATTTAAATTAATTAACATATTTAAATTGGGCTTCTGTCGCCAAGCGGTGTGGGGGGGGGAGGGGATGGTGGGGACTGGGTCCGCCTTGTGAAGAGGATGTAAGGAGGCTACAAAGGGATATAAATAGGTTAAGTGAGTGGGCAAAGATCTGGCAAATGGATTTTAATAGGGGAAAATGTGAAATTTTGGCAGTAAGAATAAAAAAGAAGCATATTATCTAAATGGTGAGAGAATGCAGTGCTTGGAGATGGAGAGGGTGTCCTAGTGCATGAATCGCAAAAGGTTAGTCTGTAGGTACAGCAAGTAATTAGGAAAGCTAATAGAATGTTAGCGTTTATTGTGAGGGGAATGGAATACAAAAGAAGGGAGGTTATGCTTCAGCTACACAGGACATTGGTGAGACCACACATCTGGAGTGCTGTATACAATACTGGTCTCCTTATTTAAGGAATGATGTAAATGCATTGGAAGCAGTTCAGAGAAGACTTACTAGACATAATACCTGGAATGGGCGGGTTGTCTTGTGAGGATAGGTTGGACAGACTAGGCTTGTATCCGCTGGAGTTTAGAAGAGTAAGAGGTGACTTTATTGAAACATATAAGATCCTGAGGGGTATTGACAGGGTGGATGTGGAAAGAATGTTTCCCCTTGTGGGAGAATCTAGAACTAGGGGTCACTGTTTAAAAATAAGGGGTCGCCCATTTAAGACAGAGATGAGAAATTTTTTCTCTCACAGGGCCGTGAGTCTTTGAAATTCTCTTCCTCAAAAGGCGGTGGAAGCAGAATCTTTGAATATTTTTAAGGCAGAGGTAGATAGATTCTTGATAAGCAAGAGGGTGGAAGGTTATCGGGGTAGGTGGGAATGTGGAGTCTTGGTTACCATCAGATCAGCCATGATCTTGTTGAATGGCAGAGCAGGATCGAGGGGCCGAGTGGCCTACTCCTGCTCCTAATTCATCTGTTTGCATGTAAGGAACCCACGTAGTGGATCTGCCACGATATTGAATGAATGCGGTTAATTTAAATGGCCGAATGGCCTGTGCGGACAGCCCCCCCAATGACGTGGATAGGGCAGGCGGTCCATGCCCAGCAATGGCGGCAGGCGCCACTGCGCAGGCGGTGACATCATTTTTAAAGGGCTTAGAGCCTTACATTGCAATTTAAAAATTAAAGGGACATTGTTTTTAAAAAATTAAGTAACTTGATCCTGTCCCTCTCCCACCACCCCCATCCCCCTAACCCCATAACGATAGAATTAGGTAGCTACCCTCTCCACCCTCCCAAAACACTTACCTGGTACACCTGACCTTCCCCCCCAAAGTTCATAAACCTGAAACTTTATCCATTCCCACCAGCCACTAAGCCAACTAAATTACTCTGACGCCGCTCCCCCTCCCCCGCCCCTCCCACAGACAGAAACTTACCTGCTCGCCCCGCCCCACCCAGTATTCTGCCTCAGATCTCTGGACAGAGATCCGAAGGCGCGGGAGTGCCAGCCACCGGCACCAATATTGGAGCAGGACTACAACAGAGGGAGCAGGTAAGTAATTCATTCATTTATTTGTATTTTTTAAATATGCAGATTTTGCTCCCGTTGCTGAGCGGCGGGGGTGCTATCACGAGGCCTGACGCCACCAGCAATATCAGGCAGCCCTTCCCAGTGTCTAGGCCCATGGCGGGCCTCTGCTGGAGTCATTTTCCAGCCCTCCCCCCCGCCCCCAACACAAACTAAAACCTCGACGTCAAAGGGGGCTGTAAAATCCAGCCCAACATTTCTAAAAGGCAGACAGAATGGAAAAGGAGGAGGAGAAAACCTTGTAGTAAAGGATGACAGAAGGACAGTAGTGAGAAAGGATCTTGACTCAGAAGATCATGAAGTACAATCAGTATGGGTGGAGATTAGGAATAAGAGTCAGAAAAGGTTGATAGTAGTAGTTTATAGGCACCCTAACATAGCATTAAGTAAGAAATAATTGGAGCTTGTCACAAAGGCAGTATAATAATCATGGGAGATTTTAATCTTCCTATAGACTGGACAAATAAAATTGGCAAGGGTAGTCTGGAAGACGGGTTTGTAGAATGCTGTCACAACAGTTTCCTGGAACAATTATTAGGGATAAAGCTACTTTAGATCTAGTATTGAGCAATGAGGCAGTTTTAATTAGTAATCTCATAGTAAAAATCCTCTGGGGAAAAAAGTGATCATAATACAATTGAATTCCATATTAATTTTGATAGCGACATACTCCAGTTCCAAACAAGAATCTTAAATTTAAACAAAGCCAATTAAATAGATATGAGGAGAGAGCTGGCTAAGGATGATTGGGTAAATAGACCAAAATGTATGGTGGCAAATAAACAGTGGAAAACATTTAAAGAAACAATTCAAAATGTTCAACAAAAACACATCCATTAAAAAACAAAAACTCCGCAAGAAAGCGCTATCCATGGCATACTAGGGAAGTTAGCTTAATAGAAGTAGCTTATAATGTTGCAAAGAATAGTAGTAATCCTGAGAATTGGGAGTGTTTTAGAAATGAGCAAATTGCAACCAAAAAATTGATAAAATGGAAAAAAATGGAATATGAGAGTAAACTAGCCATTAATAAAAAACAAATTGTAAGAGTATATCACAAGTATATAAGAAGGAGGAGAGTAGTAAAGTTAACATTGGTCCCTTAGATGCAGAGACAGGAGAAGTTATCATGGGAATGAGTAAATGCAGAGATATTGAACAAATATTTTGGGCTACATTTTCGGGCCCCACCAACATCAGGAGCAGAGGCAGACAGGGCCCGAGAAATATGAGGCCAGCTGGTGTGCTGGCGTCTGGACACTATTCCTAATGTTGCCCATTTTGGCTAATGCAGTTTCAGGGCACAGAAAGACCACCCACACTCTTGAGGCTGGCAGGCAATTTGGCTCATTAAGAGCCTTGTTGAGCAGGGATTAAGGAAGGCAACTGGGATTTTCAGTTGGCCTCTAGTTTCTTGACATGATGGGGGGCAGATCAGCTACCTGGAGGCAGGCAGCCAGTGGCAGGCTGGGGTGCCAGTGCTCCTGCCAAGTCTAAAGCCCCTCCCTAGCTGCCTGGGTGGGGTACAGCCAAAGAACACCCCGTAGAAGGGCTCCCCACACTTCCCCGCCACAGTGGTGGCCTAGATGCTTTTTTGTGTTTTTAACTTAATATTTTAAACAGTCGTTGAAGCGCCCTCCCAGTTACTTACTTTATACTGCAGCCAGGTGCTTCTCTGAAGCTAGGTTGTCTCTGATTGGCCCTCCACCCTTAATTTTACAGGGAAACTCTCTACATGCCAATTAGGGGCTCACCCATGTGGAAATTTTGACTTTAATCAGTTTCCCACTGGAGGTGGGTTTGGAACCCGAAAACTGTTCGGAATACTGTTTCCCGCATCCATGGGGAATATTCAGCCCGTTGTGGCTCTCTTCACTGTATAAGACACATACCAGAAATAGAGCATAACCAAGGGGCTAATAAAAGTGAGGAATTCAAGGTAATTAATATCAGCAGAGAAAAAGTATTGGAGAAACTCAAGGGACTAAAAGCCAATGAATCCCCAGGACCTGATGGCCTACATCCTCAGGTTCTAAAAGAGGTAGCTGCTGAGATAGTGGATGCACTGGTTATGATTTTGCAAAATTCCCTAGATTCTAGAATGGTCCGAGTAAACGGAAGTTAGCAAATGTAACACTGCTATTCAAGAAAGGAGAGATACAGAAAATAAAGAACTACAGGCCAATTAGTTTGACATCAGTCATTGGGAAAATGTTGGAATCTATTATTAAGGAAGTCTTACAATGCACTTAGAAAATTATAGTATGATCAGACAGAGTCAACATGGTTTTACAAAAGAGGATGTAACTAGTAGGGTAGATAAAGAAGAACCAGTAGTATAGTAGACTTAAATTTCCAAAAGGCATTCAATAAAGTACCACACAAAAGGTTAATATGCAAGATAAGGGCTCATGGGGTTGGGGGTAATATATTACCATGAATGGAGGATTGGTTAACAGACAGGAGGCAGAGATTAGGGAAACATGGGGTATTTTCAAGTTGGCAGACTGTAACTAGTGGTCTGCTGTAAGAATCAGTGCTGGGGCCTCAGCTATTTACAATCCACATTAATAACGTAGATGAAGAGACTGAGAGTAATGTATCCAAGTTTGCTGATTATACAAGGCTAGATAGGAATGTAAGTTGTAAGGAGGGCACAAACAGGATGCAAAGCGATATAGACAGGTTAAGAGAGTGAGCAACAAGATGGTAGATGGAGTATAATGTAGGAAGTGTGAGGTTATTCACTTTGGTAGCAAAAATAGAAAAGCAGAATTTTTTTTTAAAAGGCATGAAGCTTTTAAATGTTGATGTTCAGAGAGACTTGGGTGAACTCATGCAAGGAACACAGAAAGTTAGCATGCAGGTACAGCAAGTAATTAGGAAGGCAAATGACAAGTTGGCCTTTATTGCAAGGGGGATTGGAGTATAAGAATAAGGAGGTCTTGCTACAATTGTATGGATCTTTGGTGAGACCACACCTGGAATACTGTGCACAGTCTTGGTCTCCCCGGATAGAATTTTATTGGAAGGAGGTAAGTCCTGACGTTGGGACCATAAGCAGCACCACCGGGAGAAGTGGGCACTGCTGAGGCAGGCCGGAGAACATGAGTGCATCTCAACATGGAGGTGTGCTTGAGTAGGTAATTTGAATTGAAACAATTAGGTGGCTGAGGATGGTAGACTCTACTGATCGGAGGAGACACCCACTCAGGATGTGCCTTTAGTGCCACGGTCCCCTCTTCCGGGCATGGAACCTCCGGCTCTGATGGCCCCCCCAGTGAAGTTGCTGGGAGGCGGCTGCCATGCAGCTGGTGGTACCCCACTATGCAGTGGGGGGCTGCTCTGCTGCCAACGAAATGCCAACAGACAGGAAAATACCCCTTAATTGGTTCCCTAGCCAAACCTTCATTTGCAGCTTAATGATTGTGGTGTTAGAGCTAAGTGCTGTCCTGACTTTGATAGCTTTGGGATAGTTCCTTCTTTGAGGAAGTAACAAGCAGGGTGGATAACGGGGAATCTATAGATGTGGTGTAATTGGATTTCCAAAAGGCATTTGATAAGGTGCCACATCAAAGGTTTCGACACAAAATAAGAGCTCATGGTGTAGGGGGTAACATATTATCATAGATAGAGGATTGATTAGCTAACAGGAAGCAGACAGTAGGGATAAATGGGTATTTTCTGTTTGGCAAGCTGTAACTAGTGGTGTGCCACAGGGATCAGTGCTGGGGCCTCAACGATTAACAATCTATATCAATGATTTGGATGAAGGGACCGAATGCATGGTTGCAAAATTTGCTGATGACTCAAAGTAATTTGCGAAGAGGACATAAAGATCAGGATTTTACTGAGCTCTTGACGTCAGGCTCCATGGCGGGGGTGGCGATAGATTATTTTGGCAGTGGCCCGCCATGGAACCTGACACCGCGTGTGCCGTGCCGGGTCTGATATTCCCGGGGGCGGCGAGGCTTTCGTGAAGGCCCCCCCATCGCTGGGCAATGAGACCCGGATTAACATATTTAAATTAATGAATGAATGCATTTAAATAAAATCAACAGTGATCTTATTTTTTTATACAAGATTAGAGAGACAGCACTGAAACAGGCCCTTCGGCCCACCGAGTCTGTGCCGATCAACAACCACCCATTTATACTAATCCTACACTAATTCCATATTCCTACCAAACATCCCCACCTGTCCCTATATTTCCCTACCACCTACCTATACTAGTGACAATTTATAATGGCCAATTTACCTATCAACCTGCAAGTCTTTTGGCTTGTGGGAGGAAACTGGAGCACCCGGAGAAAACCCACGCAGACACAGGGAGAACTTGCAAACTCCACACAGGCAGTACCCGGAATCGAACCCGGGTCCCTGGAGCTGTGAGGCTGCAGTGCTAACCACTGCGCCACGATCTTCCTAGCGACAGCTGGTATTCATGCCCCTTCACTTTCCTGTCCAGGGAAAGCTGGCGCCACAGTGGAGGGGAAGGGGAGAACTTATGATTTTTAGTGTAGTGGGTGGGGGGGGGGGGGCTTGGTGAATGGGGTCAAATGAAAATTACTAGTGTAGCAGAGGGTGGGAAGGGGAGACCTTTGTACTTTGATTGGTTTAGGGGGTGGGGAAGTTCAAGTGTTGAAGGTAAGTGTTTTGGGGGCAGGAGAGGGTGAATGTTGAATTGTTTTGGGGGCGAAGGGCCAATAGATTTATTGGCAGTACATTGTGGGGGGGGTAGCCCTTTAAAAATTTAAATTACCCAGCAGGGCCGGCTGCCCTTTAAAAATGGCACCAGCTTCTGAGCAAAGGCAACTGATGCCATTGCTGGTGTTGGAGAGCCTGCCTCCTCCACGTTATTGGGGAGGAGGGGGGCGCTGGGGCAGGAGAAGAAAATCCATCCCAAAGAGTCTGCAAAGGGATATAGATAGGTTGAGTGAGTGGGCAAAAATTTGGCAGATGGATATAATGTGGGAAAATGTGAACTTGTCCACTTTGGCAGGAAGAATAGAAATGCAGTATGTTATTTAAATGGAGAAGATTGCAGAACTCTGTGGTATAGAAGAATCTGGGTGTCTTGGCACATGATTCACAACAAGTTAGTATGCAGGTACAGCAAGTGATTATGAAGGCAAATGGAATGTTGTCCTTGATTGCAAGAGGAATGGAATATAAATTTTGGCCAAGGCTCCAGGGATAACTCCACTGCTCTTCTTTGAAAGTGTGCCATGGGATCTTTTACATGCACCCAAGCAAGAAAATGGGACCTCGGTTTAACATCTCACCTGAAAGACAGCACAGCACTCCCTCAATACTGTACTGTCATCCGAGACTTTTGTGTTCAAGCCATGGAGTGGAACTTGAACCCAGAACCTTGTACCTCACAGACAAGGATGTTACCAACGGGACCACAACTGATAAGATCAGCTAATCTGTTCCCATGATGTTGGTTGAGGGATAAATATTGGCTAGGACACCAGGGAGAACTCCCCTGGTCTTCTTTGCAAAGTACCATGGGATTTTTATGTCCACGTGACAACCTCAGTTTAACATCTCACCCAAAGGACAGCACTCCTTCACTGCTGAAGTACCAGCTTGGATAGTGTGCTCCAAGTTTCCGGAGTGGGATTTAAACCCATGCCCTTCTAACTCAGAGGCGAGAGTGCTACCACCAAGTCAAGACTTTACTGAATTGTCTGCAACCAATTATTGGGGAAGATAGGTCAAAAGGAATATGCTTTGTTACGCACACGCACCACCCCCCCCCCCCCACCCCCCATCCCGCCCACATTATAATTTTAAAAAATTTCATTGCAACATTGATTAATGTTTTCAAAAAAATCAAATTTCTGATCCCAGCAAAGATCCTCTATCCTGTCTCCTTACCACCTGGCCTCTCTGGATGATGTCACAGAGGAGGAGTCCTGGAGTGATTCCATCAATTGCGGTGGAGAGGCCAGAACCTGAATCAATCTGGAAGTTGACTGAAAGGTAGCTGTCTCATATTAGTGTCATCTTTGACTTTGATATGACTTTTTAACAATTCATTTTTTAGTTTATCCTGATGCACTGACATCAGGATAAACTAAAAAATGAATTGTTAAAAAATTCTTACGATTCACTAATGGAAATGAGATATAGCATATTGTAAAAATGAAATCAAAACAGGCTGGATCATTTTAATAACTGTCCTTTCAGGCTTCACTGAAACATTAATGATATTTTATTGAACAGAACTAATAAATCTTTCCTTCCTACACAACCTGGCTCAAACTAGCAGATCACGTCCTCTAGGGAAAGCTTGAACGGGAATGTGTTTTGGGATTTTTAACACTCCTGGTTAGAAGTCTAATAATTTGGGTATTTGGAATAAATACAGAATAAGATCGAAACACACTGTAGGCCAGACAGCAACTGTGGAGAGGACACAGTCATTATTTGGGGCTCTTGCCCTTTTTCAGAGCTGCAATCTCTAACTATTGGCTTGCTCAAGAGATATTGAGAATGACTGTCCTCACCCCTCAGCGAGGCTCACCTTTTCCCCGTGTGGTGTAGAATACCTCAGGCTGGGAGAACAACAAGCACCTCTCCTGTGAACTGAGCTCAAACCATCCCAGGCTCTCAACTCAAGAGCTGGGCACCGGAGCCCATAGCACAAAACAAAGAGAGAGTTGCAAGCAAAAATAAAAATCCAAAATAAATAAAGTGAAGAGATTGACAGCTGTAAATGGAGAATACTGTATTAGTCCAATTTATTAAATGCATATCGATTAATTCGTTGCAACATTTCATCTTAGTAAATCAGGACGGCAGTTTTTGACTAAGTGCATTAGGCTGTTGTGCATTACAGTGGAGCCAGCTGTAAACTAGTCACATGATATATTACTAGTCAGTCAAAAATGTGTCCATTGACTCAGTGTAGAATTTTACAAAATCTATACTGGTCAGTCTGTGAAACGATTAACACATAGAGCATGAACAGCTCAGCATCCAGCTATCAAAAGCTTTGTCCAATGAGTTTTTTCTGCTTGTACTGATGTATAAATATTGGTGATCACAAGATAATCAGTCCAGCAAGGAAAAGAAAGAAAGAAAGACTTGCATTTATATAGTGCTCTTTATGACCACTGGACTTTACAGCCAATGAAGTACTTCTGAAGTATAGTCACTGTTGTAATGGCAGCAAACTTTGCACACAGCAGATTCCCATAGACAACAATGTGATAACACCAGATAATCTGTTTTTGTGATGTCGATTGAGGAATAAATGTTGGCCAGGACACAAGGGATAACTTCCCTGCTCGTCTTCAAAATGGGATCTTTCACGTCCACCAGATGAGGTCTCAGTTTATCATCTCATCTGAAAGACAGCACCTCCAATAATGCAGCACACCCTCAGTACTGTACTGGAATGTCAATCTTGACTTTTTGTGCTCAAGGCATGAAGTGAGACTTGAACCCAAAATCTTATACCTCAGAGACAAGAGTGCCACGAACTGAGCCACAGCACAAAAGAAACACAAAGGCTTGATGTTGTGCGAACTGGATGAAAGCAAATTGGCCGCCTATTTTATGTCTACCCCAGGCGCTTCACAGGAGCATAATCAAACACAATTTGACACTGAGTCACACAAGGCAATAATAGGTCAGATAACCAAGCGCTTGGTGAAAGAGATAGGTTTGAAGGGGTGTCTTAAAAGAGGAAAGAGAGGTAGAGTCAGAGAAGTTCAAGAGGGAATTCCAGAGTTTAGGGCCGAGGCAGCTGAAGGCATAGCCACCAATGGGTTAAAATCAGGGATGTTCAAGAGGCCAGAATTGGAGAAGCCCAGAGAACTGGGAGTGTTGTAGTGGCTGGAGAAGATTTCACAGATTGAGAGGGGTGAGGTAATGGGGGAATTTGAAAACAAGGATGAGAATTTTAATATCGAGGTATTGTTTAACTGAGAGCCAATGTTAGTCAATGAGCACAAACGTGAAGGGTGACCGGAACTTGGTGCAAGTATCTATTGAATCTATTATTAAGGAGGTTATAGCAGGCCATTTAGAAAATCTCAATGCAATCAGGCAGAGTCAACATGGTTTTGTGAAAGGGAAATCGTGTTTAACTAATTTATTAGAGTTCTTTAAGGAACGAACAAGCATCGTGGATAATGGGGAACCTATGGATGTGGTGCACGTGGATTTCCAAAAGGTATTTGACAAGGTGCCACATCGAAGGTTACTAAACAAAATAAAAGCTAACAGGAAAGGAGAGTAGGCACAAATGTGTCATTTTCGGGTTGGCAAGCTGTAGCTAGTGGAGTGCCACAGGGATCAGTGCTGGGGCCTCAACTATTTACAATCTATAATCAATTACTTGGATGAAGAGATAGAATGTATTACTGCTAAATTTGCTGATGACACAAAGATAGGTAGGTTGGTAAGTTGTGAAGAGGACATAAGGAGTCTGCAAAATGATAAAGATAGGTTAAGTGAGTGGTCAAAGATTTGACAGATGGAGTATAATGTGGGAAAGTGTGAACTTGTCCACTTTGGCTGGAAAAATAGAAAAGCAACATATTATTTAAATGGAGAGAGATTTCAGAACTCAGATGCAGAAGGATCTGGGTGTCCCAGTACGCAAAACACAAAAAAGTTAGTATGCAGGTACAGCAAGTGATTAAGAAGGCAATGTTGTCGTTTATTGCAAGGGGAATGGAATTTAAATGTACAGATGTTTTTCTACAGTTGTACAGGGAATTGGTGAGACCAAATCTAGAGTATTGTGCACATTTTTGGTCTCCTTACTTAAGAAAGGATAAAATTGCATTGGAAGCAGTTCAGAGAAGGTTCACTTGACTGATTTCTGGGATGAGAGGGTTATCTTATGAGGAAAGGTTGGACAGGTTGGGTCTGGATTCAGTGGAGTTTAGAAGGCTGAGAGATGATCTTATTGAAACATATAACATTCTGAGGGGACTTGACAGGGTGGATGTTAGAAGAATGTTTCCCCTTGTGGAAGAGACTAAAACTATGGGGCATAATTTTTTTAAAAAGGGGGTCTCCAATTTAAGACAGAGATGAAGAGAAATTTTTTCTGTCAGAGAGTCGTGAGTTTGTGGGACTCTCTTCCCGGACAGCGGTGGAGGCAGGGTCATTAAATGTTTTTAAGGCAGAGGTAGACAGATTCTTGACAAACAAGGGAGTCAAAAGGTATAGGAGGTAGGCAAGAAAGTGGAGTTGTGTCCACAAACAGATCAGTCATGATCTTATAGAAAGGAGGAGGAGCAGGCTCGATGGGCCAAATAGCCTACTCCTGCTCCTTGTTTGTAAGTTTGTATGAGTAAGGACACAGGCAGCAGAGTTTCAGATGACCTCAAGTTTATGGAGGGTAGAACATGGAAAGTTGACCAGGAGCGCATTGAAATAGTTCATGTCGAGAGTAACAAAGGCATCAATGATGGTTTCGGCAGCAGATAAGCTGAGACATGGGCAGATTTGTGTAATGTGGCAGCCTTAGTGATGGCGTGTGTATATGGTTGGAAGCTGATCTTGAGGTTGCAAATGGTCTGGTTCAGCCTCAGACAGTTGCCAGGGAGAGGGAATGGAGTTAGTGGCTAGGGATTGGAGTTTGTGGGGATGACAGTGGCTTTGGTCTTCCCAATATTTAATTGAGATAAATTTCTGCTCATCCAGTGCTGGATGTCAGACAAGCAGTCTGACAATTTGGAAACAGTGGAGGGGTCGAGAGAGGTGGTGGTGAGGTAGCGCTGTGTGTCATCAGTGTACATGTGGAAACTGATGTGGAAAATCCATCTGGAAAAGCCCTAATCTGTCCTCTTATTGAATAAACATTTGGAAACTACATGACCTGGAGTCTACAATCCACTACTTAGAAAAGCATGTTTCAGCAAAATTAATAAATTATTCAAGGAAATTATCTGTGCCTAGCTAATGAATTTAACAACAGATGTAAATAGAAAAACCAAAAAAACTGAAAATCTTTTTTAAAACTTAAGTATTTTGACACACACAAAGCATTTGATGTAGTCTACATGGACTTCATTAAGACTTTTGATAAGGTCCCGCATGGGAGATTGGTCAAGAAGGTAAAAGCCCACGTATCCAGGGCAATTTGGCAAATTGGATCCAAAACTGGCTTCGTGGCAGGAAGCAGAGGGTGATGGTCGAGGGTAGTTTTTGCGATTGGAAGCCTGTGACTGGTGCTAGGACCCTTGCTGTTTGCAGCGTACATTAATGATTTTGATGTAAATATAGAGGGTAAGTTCGCAGATGACGTGAAAATTGGTGGTGTTGTAAATAGTGAGGAGGAAAGCTTTAGATTACAGGACAATATAGATGGGCTGGTAAGATGGGCAGAGCAGTGGCAGATGGAATTTAATCCTGAGAAGTGTGAGGTGATGCATTTTGGGAGGACGAACAAGGCAAGGGAATATACAATGGATGGTAGGACCCGAGGAAGTACAAAGGGTCAGAGGGACCTTGGTGTACTTGTCCATAGATCGCTGAAGGCAGCAGCACAGATAGATAAGGTGGTTAGGAAGGCATATGGGATACTTGCCTTTATTAGCTGAGGCATAGAATATAAGAGCAGTGAGGTTATAATGGAGCTATAAAAAAAGCTAGTCAGGCCACAGCTGGAGTACTGTGTACAGTTCTGGTCGCCACACTATAGGAAGGATGTGATTGCACTGGAGAGGGTGCAGAGGAGATTCACCAGGATGTTGCCTGGGCTGGAGCATTTCAGCTATGAAGAGAGACTGGATAGGCTAGGGTAGTTTTCCTTAGAGCAGAGAAGGCTGAGGGGGGACCTTATTGAAGTATACAAAATTATGAGGGGCATAGATAGGGTAGCTAGGAAGAAAGTTTTTCCCTTATTGGAGGTGTCAATAACCAGGGGACAGAGATTTAAGATAAGGGGCAGGAGGTTTAGAGGGGATTTGAGGGGGAAAAAATTCATCCAGAGGGCGGTTGGAATCTGGAACACAGCCTGAAGGGGTGGTAGAGACAGGAACCCTCACAACATTTAAGAAGTATTTAGATGAGCCCTTGAAACGCCATAGCATACAATGCTACGGGCCAAGTGCTGGAAAATGGGATTAGAATAGATAGGTGCTTGATGGCCGGCACAGACACGATGGGCCAAAGGTCCTGTTTCTGGGCTTTATAACTCTATGACTCTATGACACAGCTGAGCAGTCAGCACCTGAGTGAGAAAAAAACAGGTGATGTTATGAGTTGGGACATTTCCTCAACTCTGAGGAAGGATCACGGTCCAAAATCCCTAACCTGTTTTTCCTCTTTCAGTTGGTGCCAGACCTGCATTTTCTGTTTTGATTTCAGTATAAAATGAAATAATTCAAAACTAAAGACAGGTATAAACTGTTTTAGGGTCAGCGTCAATATGTTGCTTTTGTCTATTGATATGTGCATCGTGCTTTGATATATTGTTTAAGCCCCGATCTGTCCTATTAATGAATCAAAGTGTTATCATCATTCATTGGTGGTGAGTTACAGTTCTTTGTGTTTGGATGGTCTGACAACTCACCTGTGTCCTTGCTGCTTGTGGATGCACTATCACACTGCAGTGAACCATTTCTCAACTATTAATGCCTAGGAACTGTTATAGAAACATCCTTATTTGTCTTGTGCGTATGTAACTATCTCCGAACTACAAATAATCTGAGGCAGCATAAAAGTGTTCTTTCTCATTATGCACTTTTAAGGTACATGAACAGTGCATGACTAATTTTACATAGCCCAGAGCAAATATAGTACTGAAAACATATGTAACAAGAAGACCCACCTTTGGCAAACCAATAGAGCAATTAGTCAGGCACTTTTATTCAAACTAATATCACTACTTCATATTAGGTATAAAGGATACGTCTTAAATTTACATCAGTAAGTCTCAGCCTTTTTTTTAAAAGTAATTTTAAGTTGCTGTGTAGCTATGCTTGAACATCGTTCCTACTTTGTCTTCAGGCACAGCATTAACCTTTTGTTCTGCTATATTGTAGAAAGCAAACTCGACAGTCTATTGCCCAAGACAGACTTTAGCCATTTCCCAAGTTCTCTCCACTCTTGGTTGAAGTCCAGTTCTGTCATGTTTTGTTTTTTATGAGCTCCCAGCATAACAAATCGCCATCAGCACCTGAACTAAGTAAAAGCAATTCTTTTTATGAGCTCCCGACAAGATATTTGCTTTGCTGGGCACACGGGAAGAAAAGAAGCGATGAATAACTTTTCAAACTGCTTGTTCCAAATGAAAAGCATCAGACATGAAAGAGAAAGAGAAATGAATTGAATGTTGTTTTTTTTCCCCTGATGAAAAAGCTGATCGGATCTGTGTGTGTGTGTGTCTCTCTCACTTTTTTTAAAACTGGAACACAAGTGATTCATCACTCGTCCTGTCAAAAGTACTTTCCACAACATGACCTGAACAATGTAACTGTGATTGCAAAAAGCAGCTTTGATTGAAAGATAGCCGTGACATTTATCAAAAGATATTTCAAGTACTACTTATTAAAATTGCATTTTTGACTGACAGAACAATATTACGACTGCGACTCGTTTGGTCGATGTTTTTGAGCAACTTACCAACTAAAAACAATTTAACACCTCCTTAAGCCAGAACAGAGGACCTGACCATCAAAATGATTACAAACATATCGTAATTGCACATCAGAATAATTCAAACTTTTAAGGTTAAAAAGGTTTGATTCAGAACTTTGATGTGAGCTTCACAGCCTTTGGGAAAACACTACATCTTTGATCCCACATCAGTTGTAACAATGAACAGTTTGAACTCTGATCACAGCTAAAGATATTTTTTCTTACAGTAATTTTGATTTGGATGACAGGTGCTTCATGTCACTTGGCTCCCAATGAAAGATGCAATAGGCACTTGGGTGCAATAAAAAAAACGGGCGTTTTCAGTTTGGCTTCTAGTGAGGTCATGAAATCTACCTCCATCCATTGCAGTTTATTATATTATCAGCTTCTATCATATGTGAAATCTACCTCAGTTGACAGCAATACGAGGTTTAAATACATTAGCAGCTCTGGATAATGGGCATCTATTAACCATTTTTACCTTTTTACATGTATAATTGGATGTAGTTCAAGCCTTGTTAACACCAGCTGAATTGAATCATAGAATTACATAGAACGAACAGCATTATAACAGGACATAGGAACAATCTCTCCGGGCAAAGAATCAAAGCAGATCACTCAGTAAACTGTCCAATAGTAAAACATTTCAAGTCTGGGAGATAGTATTAACCATTGAAGCAGAAATTATAGTATGATAAAAATATAGGGCCTGAAATTCAGATGTTGTCGAGTAGAAAGGATCCAACTGAGGAGAGGATCAAAATTTGAGACTTTGAGAGGAAATCCCAGTTTTACGCCAGCTTTAAGTTCTGCCTGATATTCCTCTGGAAGTAAGGGAGGGCATCAGATGTGTCTGCCCGAACCAAGGGGCAGCTATGCAAATGGTGGGTTTAGGACAGGGTGGTGCCATAAGTTCTTTTTTTTTTAATTCATTCATGGGATGTGGGCATCGCTGGCTAGGCCAGCATTTATTGCCCATCCCTAATTGCCCTTGAGAAGGTGGTGTTGAGCTGCCTTCTTGAACCGCTGAAGTCCATGTGAGGCAGATACACCCACAGTGCTGTTAGGAAGGGAGTTCCAGGATTTTGACCCAGCAACAGTGAAGCAACGGCGATATAGTTCCAAGTCAGGATGGAGGGGAACTTGCAGGTGGTGGTGTTCCCATGTATTTACTGCCCTTGTCCTTCTAGTTGGTAGAGGTCGTGGGTTTGGAAGGTGCTGTCTAAGGAGCCTTGGTGCATTTGTCAATTTTTATAACCTTGGATACACTGTTCTAACTTAAACCACTATGAAATGGTTTTATTTTTAATCTTGGGACCTGGACCTTGCTGTCAAGGCCAGCATTTATTGTCCATCCCTAGTTGTCCTTGTGACTTGGAAGGGAACTTGGCAGTGATGGTGTTCCCACGCTCCTACTGCCTTTGTCCTTCTACATGCGGAAGGGTGCAAGTTTAGCAGATGCTGCCGAAGAAGCCTCAATGAGTTGCTGCAATGCATCCTGTAGATAGTACACACCATAGCATTATAACAGGACATAGGAACAATCTCTGTAGGCAAAGAATCAAAGCAGATCACTCAGTAGACTGTTCAATAGTAAAACATTTCAAGTCTGGGAGATAGTATTAACCATTGAACCGTTGAGTTTTCCACCTTCAACATCCTGGGAATCACAATTAACCAGAAGCTGAACTGGACCAGCCATGTAAGTGACAAGGCTACTAGAGCTGGTCAGAGGTTGAGTAATCTGTAACAACTGACTCACCTTCTGGCTCCCCAAAGGCTCTCTACCATCAAAGAGGCACTCCATTTGGCTGGATGGGTGCAGCTCCAACACTCAAGAAGTTTGACACTATCCAGGACAAAGCAGTCTGCTTGATTGGCACCCCATCCAGCACTTTAAACGTTCACTCCCTCCATTACTGGCATACCGTGCTTGAACACATTGCAATCACCAGTGAACATCCCCACTTTTGACTTCATGATGGAGGGAAGGTCATTGATAAAGCAGCTGAAGATGGTTAGGTCTGTGACACTACCTGGAGGAACTCCTGCAGCAACATCCTCAGGCTGAGATAATTGGCCTCCAACAACCACAACCATCTTCCTTTGTGCTAGGTATGACACCAACCAGTGCAGAGTTTCCCCCCTGATTCCCATTGACTTCAGTTAGATTAGGGCTTATTGGTGCCACACTTGGTCAAATGCTCCCTTGATGTCAATGGCGTTCACTCTCATCTTAGCTCTGGAATTCAGCTCTGGTGTCCATATTTGGACCAAGGCAGTAATGAGGTCTGAAAGCAAATGATCCTGACGGAACACAGACTGAACATTGGTGAACAGGTTATTAGTAAGTAAGTGCCACTTGATAGAACGGTTGATGACACCTTCCGTCACTTTGCTGAAGATTGAGAGTAGACTAATTGAACAGTAAATGGCCAGGGTGGATTTGTCATGTTATTCTGATATAACCTGGTGGAATGGATTACTTGACAAGAGGGGTGCAACAAAAATCGGTTATAAAAGTTAATTTTTGGATTCAGGGGATTTCACCTTTTGCACATGAGTTCAATAAAAAGAAGTCTTTTCATTTTCAGAGGCAAAAAGTGACTGTTGAATTCAGAATTATCTTTAATTTAAAAACTTGATTGCTATTTATACTGGCATATTGGTGGTTCTGTGTTTGCATCAGTGGGGTTCAGCTTTGTATCTAAAGTATGTCCAGTGGAAGAGTCTTGTGTCCCAAGAAGACAAATAAGGGTAAGCTTTGCCCACCTTCACTCCCTGCGGAGTTTAGTTGTCAGAAAATCGAGATTGCCACCACTTGGGTGTACTGACCTCTGATCATCTCTGATCATCATTCCATTGAACCAGCGGGATGGAGAATCTCAGGAAACGTACCCAATAGAGAATAATCTGAAAAGCATTCAGGGAAAAATGATAAGAACTCTAAGGGGTTGAAATCATGCTACATGGTATTACAACAACAACTTGCACTTATATAGCACCTTCAATCTAATAAAATGTCCCAAGGCACTTCGCAGGGACATCATCGAACAAAGTTTGACACCAAGTCACATAATGAGTTAATTAGGACATGTGACCAAAAGCTTGGTCAAAGAGATAGGCTTTAAGGAGCATCTTAAAGGAGGTGAGAGAGGGAGAGAGGTGGTGAGATGTAGGGAGGGAATTCCGGAGCTTTGGTCTTAGGCTGCTGACGGCTGGTGGAGCGTTAAAAATTGGGGATGCTCAAGAGGCCAGGAATTGCAAGAGTGCAGTCACAAGGGTCTCAACATGTTTGTATGAAATTCATCTGCCTACAAATAATTAAAGGTGTTAATCCATTTAAAATAGCACACAAAGAAATGTCATACGAATGAATGATTGCATTCATTGCTACGCTTGCACACCACAATTTCAGTCCATTTATACAGAGAGGCACAAAGAGTTGGAGTAAACTTGACCAAGATTTTAACCCACTCAAAACTTGCACAGAGTTAAAATCGGGCCCATTAAACATGAGACACATCCTTCAAACTACAATGGCATTACAATGGCACTGCATTTAATGCACTGACATGTGACACAATGAAATAGAGAGACAATTCTCTATTCTTGACTTCTCAATCTCACTTCCAAAGCAGCTGTTGAACTGAGGCCACGCTTCCAATTCTCCTGTCAGCTGACCATGAGCAACATCATTGATGGCCTGGAAGCAACCCACTCTTTAGGTTCTGACATGCGAGGCAGCAAGAGAAGCATATTGAGAAAAAGAGGATCCATAATCAGGATATTTAACATCCTCTGCTGCACCATCTCCTGCTGGTACACAGCACCCATTTTACACGATCACACAATGTCCGAGAGCAACCACAAAGTTTCTTCATTCATATAGTTAGAAATATAAAGACATTATCATGGGCCACCATAAGTTTACAGCTTAAAATACTGACAATGGTTTGACTGAATTTACACTGCAGAATTTTCTCCAATTAGTCGCACGACAGACATTAAGCTGCCTAATTCACAGTAGCTAAAGATCACACTGTATGTTTGACATTGGTGTGGTCCAAACCATTGTGCCATGCCAGTAAAAAAAAACATGCAGTATATCTGGAGCAATCACAATGCAGTGATTGTCTCTTTTTACAAAAGCAAGGGAGACAAGTCTAACTGTACAAACTACAAACCTTACTCCCTATTGCAGGCAAAATCTTGGCCAGAGTACTTCTAGATAGACTTGTTCCAACAATAGCTGAAGAAAGCTTCCATAAAAGTCAGTGTGCATTCAGACCCAATAGGGGAACTACAGACATGATTTTTGTGCTGAGACAGATCCAGGAGAAGCATGTACACTACTTTTGTAGATCTCACCAAGGTGTTCGATACTATCAGTCAGGACGGACTCCAAAAGATACTATCTGGATTGGGGTGCTCATCAAGGTTTCTCATCATTCTCCATCAACTGCACAAAGGCCATAAACGTCAGGTCAAGCAGAATACAGCCCTCTCAGACAGCTTCCCTATCTCCACTGGTGTTAAGCAAATGTGTGTTCCAGCACCGAGCCTTTTCTCTACTTTCTTTAATATGATTCTTCAAGAGGCAAAGGCAGGCTTGACAGAGGGCATATATATCCTCTTCCGAACAAACAGCAGTCTCTTCAACCTGTGATGACTAGTGGCACATACCAAAACCACAGAAGAGCTTATCCTGGAGCTTCTGTTTGCTGACAATTACAACCTTCTGGCACACACAGAGAAGGCAATGCAACTCATTGTAAACTGTTTCTCTGAGGCAGCAAATGCTTTGGGCCTTACTATTAGCATAAAGAAAACAGAAGTGCTGTACCAACTGTAATATTACTTGTTCCTTTGATATGTGGACTATTGTAAGACTCACAGGACTACAAAGAATATCCAAAGAAAACATGGGTTTTTAATTATACTGTAAACTAGAACATATATGTACAAACAGTTACTGCACGAGCCACCCTAAACACATCTCACTCTGTTAGGCTGCACCACAATTCCCTATTCATGTGTGACGTGACATCTCTTCCTCCGGTGACCTTCACTTAAGCTTCTTAAGGTGGTCCGCTCTTAAGGTTATCCCACAACACCAACCACGGCCCCAAGAAAATCACAATACGTCGCAGATCAGCATTGACAAACTCAATGCAGTAGAACAGTTTGCCATAGACAAGTGACTGCCCAAGGCCTAAAGTTCCTTTGAAGCATATCTGGAAAAAACATTCACTGCACATCTCCAGCAAAATTCAAGAATACAGAGTTGCCATCACCACTATCTTGTATGAGTCGGAATCATGGGTTTTGTACAGAAAACAAACGCGATTGCTGGAGTGCGTCCATCAAGTTATGAATCAGTTGTGTGGTTCTTTATTGTGTGTAAAGTCACAGGGATAATGTCATGCTCCTGAGGTCCCAGTGGGGTGTGTGCTATCAGGGAGAATGAGTTGGAGAATTGGGGCTAAAATGTTATAGCCCTGCCCCCAACCTGTCATCCCTTTGAGTGTGGCTTCTCTGCTGGAAGCATGAAAGTAACCCTTACATTTGACCACCTCATTATCAAGCTTTTTAATATATATCATAGGTGTGCCTAAAAATATTATTTATTGAGAATATTATTATTTTAATTTATTTGAGTTGCCATCATTTTACATGTGGAGGTTAGCTTTCACCTCTCTGGGCATGTTTGACAACGGTGTTGATGGAGATTTAATATAAAAGGGAGGAGCTGTGGGTTTGGCGGTCCCGGAAGGAATGAAATGGCCCTGCAGCTGATCAGATAACAGATATTAAATATGGAATAACATGAACATAATGGTCCATAAAGAACCGTCTATGATATCAGCATGCAGATCTTAATACCCTCATAGATACTTCATTCAGTATTTTAATGGAAGTGTTAATCTGTTTAATCTGGAGGGGCTAATCTCTTCATGTATCATTGTCACATATCACGATCTATATAGGAACATGGGAACAGGAGTAAGCCATTCAATGCCTCGAGACTGTTCCGCCATTCAATAAGATCATAGCTGATCTGCATCTTAACTCAATTTACCTGCCTTAGCTCCATATACCTTAATACACTTAACGAACAAAAGTCTATCAATCTCAGTTTTGAAATTTTCAATTAAGCCCCACCATCAGTTTTCCCCAAACAGTTTTTGTTGGGGGAAGAGAGTTTCCAGGCTACTACAATACAAATGTCACAGACAACATGGGCTAGATGTTCCTGTTAGGCGGACAGTTGAGCTTTTGCAGAGCAATGGTTTAGATGAGATGTTCAGCTGTACACTAATTCGGATTAACGGCCAAAAATATATGGCAGCACCCCAACCCTGAGAGGAGAAAGTTGATTTGTTTGTGAATAAAATGCAAAGCAATTCATTTTGTTCCCCATAGTATTTTTGACTGTGAGGAACATCTTATCTGAGTCCAGTATGGTCCACCCCAATAATCCTGTAAATCGGATACAGGCCATGTTCTGCACCAGCTCTGCTCTCTTCACCCCTGGCCCCAGTGGATCTTCTGGAGTCTGGCTCATTAGCATGTTGCTGGCAGGCTCCTGGTGGCATTTCTGTCAGCACCAGATCAGCCACTTCCTGAGGAAAATGGCTGCAACAATTGCTGCCCTGTATCATGGTAGGTGGTGCCAGCTGAAGAATTTTTCAGATCTCCAGATTTGCTTAATGCAGTTGACAATGCAGCTCTTCAATTTTTAAATCCCACCTCAGTACTGACGTTCCTGATGCCTAATGCTCCGTAAAGACATGCGATGGATGACATATTTTCATCATTATCCTATCATTGGAATAGACTGGTCCATTCCATGCCAGTCAACATATCTAGTGAGAAATACCTGGACATGGTAGCTGACTCTGAAGAGCTGGTGGAACAGCTCCCTGGTCCATTTCCCATTCCCAACGGCCAGCTATTGAAATCAGGCTTGAAAATCTGGCTCCCAAATTCCGTGCATGCAACCTTGCCAGAATAATGCACTGGACAGTGATCACAAACGGGAAATCTAGCTAATTCCTCTTCACTAGCTCAAGGACACACCAGGACCAATAGTAGCTTATTGTCACTTCAGCTAAGCTCAGATAAGATCGGTTGAGAATTGAATCAGGGACCTTTCTGGGGTGATAGGGGTGATTCAGTGCTCTTGCGCTTCCTGCAGGCATCAGCACTCAGGGAGGCTGATCGGGAAATCACAGGCCAGCAGCCATGAGTTTCCCAAAATTAATGGTAACAAAATCATGGGATGCCCAACTGCCCAATTTCCTGGCTTATGCCCCCTGAGAATGCCGCAACCTGCTAAGAATGGTGAAATGAATCAAGGAATTACCCCAGTATCCCTTCACGAGGTGTATTTGATTCTGTATTTCAAAAGAAAACCTGCAGGAGACCAGAATGACTACAGCTGCCTAGGCCCCAAGTTCTGGAATTCTCTCCTTAAACCTCTCTGCCTCTGTCTCCTCCTTTAGGTGCCTCTAAGCTTTTGGTCACCTTTTCTGACATCTCATTATGTGGCTCGAGGTCACACGTTGTTGGATAATGTGACTGTGAAGTACCTGGAGATGTTCTACTACGTTAAAGGCACTATATCACAGGATTGTTACAGTGCAGGAGGCCATTTGGCCCATCGTGTCTGCACTGGCTCTCCGAAAGAGCAATTCACCTAATGCCATCCCCCCACCTTCTCCCCAAAACCCTGCATATTTTTCCTTTTCATATAGGAGTTTAATTCCCTTTTGAATGTAAATGCAAGTTGTTGTTGCTATCTAGATTAAAGTTATGTTGAGAATTGATGATTCTGACCTCACCTAGATATGGCAATAGAGGCACACAGCTTGGCATGAATCCCCCCTCAAACTCCTTTTCTCCAAGCAGAATAATCCCAGCTCCTTGTAATTAAATTCCCTCATCCCTGGAACCATTCTGGTAAATCTCCTCTGCACCCTCTCAAGGACCCTCACATCTCTCCAAGTGTGGTGACCAGAACTGGATGCAATAGTCCAGTTGGGGCCTAACCAGAGCTTTATAAAGATTCAGCATAACTTCCCTGCTTTTGTACTCAATGCCTCTATTTATGAAGCCCAAGATCCCATATGCTTTGCTAACTACTCTCTCAATATGTCCTGCCATCTTCAAAGATCTATGCACATGAACCCCCAGGTCCCTCTGCCCCTGCACACTCTTTAGAACTGTGCCACTAAGTATATAATACCTCTCCTTATCACTTCTGCTAAAATACATCACCTCACACATTTCTGTATTAAATTCCATCTGCCACTTGTCTGCCCATTCTGCTAGCTGATCTATGTCCTGTTGTAGGCAATTCATATCATCCTCACTTTTTGCCACACCTCCAAGTTTGGTGTTTTCAGCATATTTTGAAACTTTACTCTGTATTTCAATATCCAAGTCATTTATACATATCAAAAAATAGTGGTCCTAGCACTGACCCTTGGAGAACACCACTGTTTACTATCCATATGGAAAACAATCATTTACCACGACTCGCAATTTTCTGTCCTTAAGCCAATTTTCTATCCAATTGGATACAGACCCTCCTATTCCATGAGCCTCAGTTTTGTTAGCCAAGCTTTTATGTGGTACTTTGTCAAACACCTTCTTAAAATCCATAGAGACAACATCCACCACATTCCCTTCATCAACCTTCTCTGTTACTTCATCAACAAATTCAATTAGATTCGTCAAACACAATTTGCCTTTTACAAATCCATGCTGACTCTCCTCAATTAACTCAAAACTCTCAAAGTGCCTGTTAATTATTTCCCCAATTATTGTTTCTAAAACCTTACCCACCACTGATGGCCTGTAGCTACTAGGACTGTCCCTTTCTTGAACAAGGGTGTCACATTTGCCACTTCATGGGGCAAAGTCAGGTATGTAGAGTTAGATTGCAGATCAGCCATGATCTAAATGAATGGCAGAACAAACTCAAAGGGCTAAATGAACTACTCCTGTTCCTATATGCCTATCCCCATGTTCCTTTTTATTTCCGCTCTTCGTATTGTTGTCCAAATTTTTAACAGACTTCGAAGATCCACTTTTACAGGGAATTTAGTATGGAATGTATTAATGAACCTCTGCAGCGGTCTGTTCTGGGTCCCCTGATGCTCATATTGTTCATAGCTGACATGCATAAGGATACTTATACTCGTTTAATATTAGAACCAAGCCAATTAAAAGTGAATCAGGAAACATTACTTCACACTTAGGTTTGTCAAAATGTGGAATGTACTGGCCCACAAAATCCCAGATACAAAGTCAATTGAGGTGGTTTAAAGGGAGCTAGGTACTTGACAAGTAAGATTTTTAGGTGAGGTGGAGAAAGGGAAAGAAATTAAGATCGAAAAGGTAAAGAACAATGATGTTTAGTAAAATGGATGGCTCGGAGGCTGGACTGGCTGAATGGCCTTCTCTTGGTCCGATGTGCAGATAACTGATCTAAAATTTGCAGATGAAAGCAAGATTTCTAGTACTCAAATGGAATTTGAACTGATTAAGCCAATTGGCTAAGAAAGTTAAAGGCAAATAATTATTCTAAACAGGTATAGATCCTTATTGAGACAACGTATAGAATAATGCATGCAATCTTTAGAGCCTTTCATCCAAAATGACACTGATGCATTGAAAGGGGCTCAGAAAAGAGAAGCACAGATACTTCTGAGCCTTAGAAAGAAAGAACTTGAATTTATAGAGCACCTGTCACAACAGCATGACATTCTAAAGTGCCAGTAAAGTACTTTTGATGCACTATCATTCTTGCAATATTGGGAAGTGGGCATGTCCCACTAACAGCAAAAGACAAATGATCAGATAATCCATTTCAGAGATGTTGATTGAGGGATATGCCTTCTCTATTCTTCTCTGGTCGCTGTGAGGCGACTATGGAGTGAACTCTCCATGGCGCATGCCTGGGCGGATATATGGAGGTTATGAGTTGCCCAAGCGTCAAACCCCCCTCTCGACCTTCCTGGTGGGGTCCAAACAAGTGCAGAGCACGACGTTTGGCACCAGTATGGCTGCAGGAGCTGCCGGAAACATGCCAAAGGTGACACATGACCGCCTTCGGGGTTCCGCTCCGGATTTTCTGTTAGGGTTTACTCCCTTAGCCTTGGTCTCTCCCGGGGGTGCAGGTAATAAAACATTGCATCAGCTCCCACCATTATCCCTTTTACAATGATGTACTACTACTGGGATCGGGATCAGGATCCGGGAGCCGAGCCAGAGTTATGGGGAAAGTTTGTGTGGAAACAGCACGGATTCGCCGAGTGAGCGGGAGCCGCTGCCGGAACCACGTGGCCGCTCTTCCTCCTGATCGCCGCCATGGACGGGCTCCCCGAACACAGCCAAGTGGCCTTCCTGTCCAGTTGGCCAAGCTTGGCTCAATTCATTCCATCTTCGCTGCCTCCGGAGAATCCTTGGCATCAGGTGGCAGGACCGTATCTCCAACACAGAAGTCCTCGAGGCGGCTAACATCCCCAGCATATACACCCTACTAAGCCAGTGGCGCCTGAGATGGCTTGGCCATGTGAGCCGCATGGAAGATGGCAGGATCCCCAAGGACACATTGTACAGCGAACTCGTCACTGGTACCAGACCCACCGGCTGTCCGTGTCTCCGCTTTAAAGACGTCTGCAAACGCGACATGAAGCCCTGTGACACTGATCACAAGTCGTGGGAGTCAGTTGCCAGCGATCGCCAGAGCTGGCAGGCAACCATAAAGGCGGGGCTAAAGCGTGGCGAGTCGAAGACACTTAGCAGTTGTCAGAAAAAAAGACAGAAGCGCAAGGAGAGAGCCAACTGTGTAACAGCCCCTACAACCAATTTTAACTGCAGCACCTGTGGAAGAGTCTGTCACTCTAGTATTGGCCTTTATAGCCACTCCAGGCTCTGCTTCACAAACCACTGACCACCTCCAGGCGCTTACCCATTGTCTCTCGAGACAAGGAGGCCAAAGGTATTCTTCTCTGAATAGTGGGATATTTTATGTCCACCTAAGAGGGCAGACGGGGCCTCAGTTTTGTGTCTCATCCAAAAGGCAGCATTCCTCTAATACTACACTAAACTATCAGCCTAGATTATGTGCTCAAATCCTGGAATAGGACTTTAACCTCATGATCTTCTGGCTGAGAGAGAAGAGTGTTACCACTTAGCCAAGGCTGACAGAATGCTAGAACTCTACTTTATGGTGTTTCATAGACCTAAGGTTACTTTTTACTGGAGAGAAAAGATTAAGATATGGCATATCGAGATTTTAAAATAAACCCTTCCCCAAGCTCCTCTTGTCAATATCCATCTCCTGCTCCCTTGACCCTTATTTCATCAACTACTGACCACCCGACTTTCCTTACTGGCCTCATGTTAGCTGATACTATTAATGGTTCCTTCTCCTCAGGTACTGCCCCCTTCCCTTCAAATCTGCCACCATCACCCACTCCTCAAAACTACTGACTAATCTCCAATTTCAAGTCGGGTGGTCCCTTTTGTTCGTTGTCATGCCTTCCCCCTTTCACTTGCTTAAAATCTATTACATTTCTAACTTTTCCCAGTTCTGATAAAAGGTCATCAACCTGAAATGTTAACTCTGTTTCTTTCTCCACAGATGCTGCCTGACCTGCTGATTATTTCCAGAATTTTCTGTTTTAATTCCAATCTCCATTTCCTCTCCAAAGTCCTTGAATGTGTTGTTGTCCCCCACATCCGTGCCTACCTGTACTGCAACCATGGTTCTGATCCGCCATAATACAGAAACGGCCCTTCTCAAAGTCACAAATGACATCTTATGCGACTGTGACCATGGTAAACTATCACTCTTCATTTTTCTGCATCTTTCTCCAGCCTTTGACATGATTGATCACACCATTCTCCTCCAACACCTCTCATCCATCATCCAGCTGGGTGAAACTGCCTTCAACCAGTTCCATTCTTATTTATCTAGTCGTAGCCGGAGAATCACCTGCAATGGCTTCTATTCCAGCTCCCACATAATTACCTCTGGAGTTCTCCAAGTTCTGTCCTATTTCTCATCTACATGCTGCCCCACAGTGACCTCATCCATAAATACAATGTTAAGCTCCACATGTACGATGACAACACCTCATCACCACTCTCTTGGCCCGTCCATTGTCTTCGATAGGTTATACTGATTCTCTGATATCCAGTAGTGGAGGAGCAGAAATTTCTTCTAGCTAAACATGAGGAAAACCAAAGCCAATGCCTTCTATGCCTTCTGTTCCTGCCACAAAATCTGTTCTCTAGCCACCAACTCCAACCATCTCCCTGGCAATTGTCTGCATCTGAACCAGACTTTTCGCAGCCTTGGTATTTGACATCGAAGTGAGGTTCTGATCACATATCTGCTCCATCTTCAAGATCGCCTATTTCCATCTCCATAACATTCTCCAACTCTATTCCTTCCTCAGCTCATCTTCTACTGAAACCCTCTTCCATGCCTTTTTTTTTAGTGATACAGCTCTGAAACAGGCCCTTCGGCCCACCGAGTCTGTGCCGACCATCAACCACGCATTTATACTAATCCTACACGAATTCCATATTCCTACCACATCCCCACCTTCCCTATATTTCCCTACCACCTACCTATACTAGGGGCAATTTATAATGGCCAAATAACCTATCAACCAGCAAGTCTTTGGCATGTGGGAGGAAACCGGATCACCCGGAGGAATCCCAGGCAGACACAGGGAGAACTTGCAAACACCACACAGGCAGTGCCCAGAATTGAAATGGGTCGCTGGAGCTGTGAGGCTGCGGTGCTAACCACTGCGCCACTGTGCCGCCTTTGTTACCTCTTGACTTCACTCTTCCAATGCTGTCCTGGCCACCTCTGATCTTTTAAGCTCCATAAACTCGAGTTCATCCAAATCTCTGCTGCTCGTAACTTAACTCACACCAAGTCCCATTCTTCCATCTTTTCTCTGCTCATAGATCGATATTGGCTGTGGTCTGCCAACACCTTAATTTTAATATTCACATCCTTGTTTTCAAATCCCTCTACGACCTCACCTTTCCCTAACTCTGTAACCTCCCCTAGCCCTACAAGCCTTTGAGATCTCTACACTCTTCCAATTTTTGCCTCTTATGCATCCCCGAATTGAATTACTCCAACAATGGTGGCGTTCTTCATGCGTTCTTTGTGTGATGTTAAGCAGCACAATGAGGTATGTGGAGTCCAGTGCCTTGAAGATCTCTAACTGGTTTATTAACAGCTAAACTAGTATATACAATACAGAGCAAACTATATACAGAACCTTTGTCTAGGTATTACAGTTGCAGAGTTACTATGGCTTCTGGTCACATGACTATGTCCTGATACTTAGCTCATTAGCATACTGAGTTCTTAAAGGGATATCACTCTTGAAGTGATCATAAAACATCCCCTTTCTTTCCAAAGATAAGTCTCATTCTACAGGGATAGCGATTGTAAAATTTACAAGTATGAGAATAGGGATTGTGAAATTTACGAGTGCAAAAGCTTCAGAGTCCACATATCATTTCAGTGGTTTGCCAACTCTTCCAGATTTTGTTATGGTATAACTTTCTGGGGATGTGGATATCACCCTTGGCTGTTTTTGGTTTGCAGGCATGTTGTCAATGTGTTGGTTATTGTCCTGTTGTTCCGTCACACCCTCATCATCGGAGTGTGTTCTTTCGAGTCCACTGTGCACAATTGGAGTATTGCACACTTCTCTTAATTGGCTTCGGTTCCTCCTCAACATTGCTCCACTAGATGTTGTAACCTCATAAGACCTTGGCTCACTGCATACATTAGATACCTCTGCTGGTAACCATGTTGTCATTGTGTGGTGTATGACCCTGACCTTTTGTCCTACATGTAGCTGAGGTAGTTCTGCCCCTCTCATTCTCCCTTGCTTTTCAAGCAGTTTCTCCTGCATCTCGGAGAATTTGGAGAGATGATGGCTTGGCAGAATCGTTTGCACTTGTCTGCCAAACATCATCTCTGCTGGTGACGGTAAGCCCATATCCATAGGCGTAGCTTTGAGGTGGAGCATGGCAACATGAAAATCATGTTTTGTTGTCCTACACTTCAGGACAAGTGATTTAACTGTGCAAACCATTCGCTCGGCAAGACCACTAGATCTAGGGTAATGTGGTGAGGATGTCACATGTTTTATGTTCCATTTGGTGCACATATCCCTGAAAGGTCTGCCCGTATACTGTGGCCCATTGTCCAAAATAATTTCTTCAGGTGCACAGAATAGACTGAATATGGCACTGAATTTGTCTGTGACAACCATGTTTGAAGTGTCTTTTACCTGTCTGACAATTGAAAATTTGGAGAAATAATCAGTGACTAAGATAAAGTCGTCTCCTTGCATGGTAAATCGATCAGTGGCAATTTTGGACCAAGGGACTGACAGAATTTCGTGACGGTATAAAGGTTCTTTACATTGTTGTGGCTGGTGACTCTGGCATGCCTCGCACATCCTCACTAACTTTTCAATGTCACCGTTAATCCCTGGCCAATAAACAGTGTCTCGTGCCAGTCGTCTCATTCGCTCTATGTCCATATGGCCCTTGTGAAGTTGTGACAAGATGTCCTCTCGGAGAGCTTTGGGCACAATCACTTGTTTTCCCTTGAAGGTGACGCCTCTCAAGATACCGAGTTCATCCCTATAAGGCCAAAAGCACTGAGGGTTTCTGACACCTCTTTTACCATGTCAAGCCAACCTTCTATAATTACTCTCCACAGTGCCTTCAGTTGTGGGTCATTGGCTGTTTCTGATTGTAGCTGGTCACATTTGTGCTGACCAAAATGCAATAAATCGGTTTTGAGCGCATCTTCCATCTCGATATCCATGTTGTCTACTTGTAGATCCAGTAGAACTTCTTCATTCTTTTTCAGGTTTGGCAATCTGCTCAGCGTGTCTAAGGTGACCATTTTGGTACCTGGTTTGTAGCAGACATCGAAGTTGTACCCCCGTACTTTCAATAAGAGTCATTGTAGTCAAGGTGGTGCACTTGTCAATGGTTTGCGCCAGATCATCTCCAGTGGTTTGTGGTCAGTTTCCACAGTGAACTGCTTACCGAACAGGTAGGTGTGGAATCTTGTGATCCCAAACACCAGAGCAAGTGTTTCACACTCTATGTTTGAGTAATTGGATTGTGCTGAGGATAAGCACTTGGATCCAAATGCAATTGGTTTGCATGCTACGCTTCAGGATAAATCTCAATGATAACAATTGTCCAAAAAATTTGGAATGTATGATGCCAAGAAGTTGAAAAATCCAAGACATCTCTGTAGATCTTCCTTGTCCTGTGGGGTTGGCATATGCCTTACATCTTCAACTTTGTCTGGGTCAGGACAGCTTCTGCAACCTGAGTAGATGGAGCCAAAAAAATTGATTTGACTTACATTCACTTGGCACTTCTTGTTGTTAAAAACGAGCCCTTCATGACAAGCTATTGCCATGAATGAATGAAGATTTAGATCATACTCTTCATTGATTTTGCCCATCACTGTAACATACATCCAGGCATGTTTTCTATAATTCTGTCCATATGCTGCTGAAACAGATAAGCCAAAGGGTAGTCTCTGAAAGCAATATCTTTCAAATCATGTTGACTTCCTGAGATTCCGTAGCTAGGTGTACCGACCAATATCCATGTATAGCATCCAATTTTGAGAAGAATTTGGCTCCTGTGAACTTGGGATTCAATTCCTCTATTGCTGGAATCATGTGGGGGCATCTCTTTAGGGAGAGGTGTATACACCTCGGATCTAGACATACCCTAATTGCTCCATCCTTCTTTAATACACATGTAATTGAGCTGCACCCCAGTCTGTGTGATGACTAGGGAAGTAGACAGGATTTTAAACTGAATAGTGGGAGCAAGGAATCAAATTTGGGAAGATATGGTAAATCAAGGAGTAGAGACAAGGCAAGAGAGAAAGGTATTAATATGGGAAATGACAAACAGACTATGACAGGAAGGGACAGAGCATACAAATCTAAGTGTAAATCAACAGATAAGGCTAGAGGTTACAAAAATAATAAAAGGACAAAACTAAAGGCACTGTATCTGAATGCACGTAGCATTCGAAACAAAACAGATGAATTGAGAGCGCAAATAGAAATAAATAAGTATGATCTGATGGCCATTACAGAGACATGGCTGCAGGACGACATAGATTGTGACCTGAATATTGAAGGATACATGGCATTTAGGAAGAACAGGAAGCTAGGAAAAGGTGAAGGGGTAGCTCTGTTAATTAATGATGGTATTAATGCAATAGAGAGGGATGACCTAAGTTCAGGAGACCAGGATGTAGAAGCAGTTTGGGTAGAGATGAGAAATCATAAAGGTAAAAAGTCACTTGTGGGAGTGGTGTACAGGCCACCTAACATTAACCACACTGTGGTAGAGGGTATAAAGGAAGAACTAATGGCAGCTTGTCAGAAAGATACAGCGATAATTATGGGGGATTTTAACCTACATATAGACTGCAAAAATAAGCTGGACAGAGGTGGCCTAGAGGAGGAGTACAAAGAACGTTTTCAGGATAATTTCTTGGAACAATATGTTCTGGAGCCAACCAGAGAGCAGGCTATACTAGACCTGGTATTGTGCGACGAGATAGAATTAATTAATGACCTCATAGTTAAGGCAACTATTATAATATGATTGAATTTTACATTCAGTTTCAGGGAAGAAGAGTGGGTCCAAGACTAGTATTTTAAACTTACATAAGGACAATTATAAGGGCATGAAAGCGGAGCTAGCTAAAGTGAACTGACAAATCAGGTTAAGGTCAATGGAGATGCTGTGGAAGACATTTAAGGGGATATTTCAGAATACACAAAATAGATACATTTCAACGAGAAAGAAAAATTCCAAGGGTGGGACCCGCCATCCGTGGTTAACTAAAACAGTTAAAGATAGCATCAAACTTAAAGAAAAAGCCTATAATTGCACAAAGATGGGAGGCAGGTCAGAAGATTGGACATAATATAAAAAACAGAAAAGAATGACTAAAAGATTGATAAGGAAGGTAAAATTAGAGTACGAGAGAAAGCTAGCTAGAAATATAAAGACAGATAGTAAGAGTTTCTATAGATATTTTAAAAAGAAAAGAGTTAACAAAGTGAGCATTGGTCCTATAAAAAGTGAGTCTGGGGAATTAATAATGGAAAATAAGGAGATGGCAAATGAATTGAACAGATATTTTGCATCGGTCTTCATTATTGAGGATACAAGTAACATCCCAGTATTATCTGTAAGTCAAGAAATGGAAGGGAGGGAGGAACTCAAGAAAATTACAATCACCAGGGAAGTGGTACTGAACAAATTGTTGGAGCTGAGGGCTAACAAATCCATGGGTCCTGATGGACTTCATCCTAGGGTGTTAAAAGAAGTGGCTAGTGAGATAATTGATGCAAAAACAAGAAATGCTGGATTCACTCAGCAGGTCTGGCAGCATCTGTGGAAAGAGAAGCAGAGTTAACGTTTCGGGTCACTGACCCGAAACGTTAACTCTGCTTCTCTTTCCACAGATGCTGCCAGACCTGCTGAGTGAATCCAGCATTTCTTGTTTTTGTTTCAGATTTCCAGCATCCGCAGTATTTTGCTTTTATTTGAGATAATTGATGCGTTAGTTTTAATTTTCCAAAATTCCCTAGGTTTGGGGAAGGTTCCTTTAGATTGGAAAATAATGAATGTAACAACTTTATTCAAAAAGGGAGGGAGAGAGAAAGCAGGAAACTACAGGCCATTGAGCTTAACATCTGTCTTCAGGAAAATGTTAGAAACTATTATTAAAGATGTTATGGCAGGGCATTTAGAAAAAGTCAAGGTAATCAGGCAGAGTCAACATAGTTTTGTGAACAGGACATCATGTTTAATCAATTTATTGGAGTTCTTTGAAGAAGTAACGTGCTGCGGATAAAGGGGAACCGCTGGATGTATTGTACTTAGATTTCCAAAAGGCATTTGATAAGGTGCCACATCAAAGGTTATTGCAGAAAATAAAAGCTCATGGTGTAGGGGGTAACATATTGGCATGGATAGAAGATTGGTTAGCTAACAGGAAACAGAGAGTAGGCATAAATGGGTCATTTTCTGCTTGGGAAGATGTAACGAATGGTGTGCCACAGGGATCAGGGCTGGGGCCTCAACTTTTTACAATTTATATAAATGACTTAGATGAAGGGACCAAAGGTATGGTTGTTAAATTTGCTGATGGCAGCATCATGATACTTAGCTCATTAGCATACTGAATGGTGGTGGACAATGAAACAACCGACAGAAGGAGGAGGCTCCACAAATATCCCCATCCTCAACAATGGGAGATACCAGCACATCAGTGCAAAAGGCAAGGCTGAAGAATTTGCATCCATCTTCAGCCAGAAGTGCTGAGTGGATGATCCATCTCGGCCTGCTCCTGAGGTCGCCAGCATCACGGATGCCAGTCTTCAGCCTATCCGATTCACTCCACATAATATCAAGAAATGGCTGAAGGTACTGGCTACTGCATAGGCTATGGGCCCTGACAACGTTTCGGCAATAGTACTGAAGAATTGTGCTCCGCAACTAGCTGCACTCCTAGCCAAGCTGTTACTGTACACTTTAGATTCCTGGAACATTGGGACTGACCCTAGGGGAGATGGGACCTATACAGGCCAGACGGGTTGCACCTGAACAGAGCTGGGACTGTGTTCCTTGTGGGACGTTTTGCTAGTGCAGTCGGGGAAGGTTTAAACTAGTTTGGCAGGGGGATGGGGACTTGAAGGTAGAATCAGTTGGGACAAAATCAGAAATGAAAATGGAAGGCAGAAAATTAATAGATGAGTCTGGAAGACGGAGGAAACAAAGGTTAGAAAATAAAAAAGAGTTTGGCAGTGCTCAATGGTATCTATTTCAATGCAAGGATTATAGCAAATAAAGCAGAGGAACTGAGGGCACAGACAGACACGTGGCAGAATGATATCATAGCTATTACAGAAACATGGCTTAAGGAGGGACAGGAATGGCAGCTCATCAAGGTTTTCAGACGTGATAGAGAGGGGGATAAGAAAGGAGGGGGAGTGGCAATTTTGGTCAAGGAAACTATTACAGCTGTGAGGAGGGATGATATGTTGGAAGGTTCATCAAATGAGGCCATATGAATTAAAACTTGGCTACGCAACCCAAACCCAACTAGACCCGACTACATGTGTCGGGTTTGGGTCAGGTTGGGTCGCAATTCCGAGTCCAGCATTTGGGCTCGGGTCGGATTGGGCTGGACTCTGCTTCTGGGAAGTCACGGGATCAGGCTTACCCATGATTCCCCACAACTCCATCTGTAAGGACAGCCTGCTGCCGGAAAAGATGAAGGAGATTCGTGTTGGGTCGGGCACGTAAAAAAATTAAAGGACTCAGGCTTGGGTCGGGTTCGGGTTGGCTGTGTTCGGGTTGGGCCCGGTTCAGGTTTTAATTTTATACCCGAGCCAGGCTTTAATATGGATTGAATCAAGGAACAAAAAAAGGGCAATCACACTGCTGGGAGTGTACTATAGACCCCCAAACAATCAGAGGGAGATAGAAGAGCAGATATGTAGGCAAATCTCTGAGAAGTGCAAGAACAATCGGGCAGTAATAGAGGGGATTTTAACTAGCCCAATATTAACTGGGATAGTTTTAGTGTGAAAGGAATTGAGGGAGCAGAATTCTTGAGGTGCATTCAGGAGAACTTTTTGCCCGGTATGTAGCAAGACCAACAAGAGAGGGCGCAGCTTTAGACTTAGTTTTAGGAAATGAAGATGGGCAGGTGGAAGGAGTGGCAGTGGGAAAGCATTTTGGTGGTAGTGATCATAATTCAGTCAGCTTTAACATAATTATGGAAAAGGACAGAGATAGAACAGGAGTTAGAGTTCTCAATTGGGATAAGGCCAATTTTATTAAACTGAGGAGTGATTTAGTGAAAGTGGACTGGAAACAGCTACTTGAAAGTAAATCAGTGTCAGAGCATTGGGAGGCATTCAAAGGGGAGTTTCAAGGGGCTCAGAGTAAACATGTTCCCACAAAGGAAAAGGGTGAGACGGCCAAATCTAGAACCCCATGGATGTCAAGGAGCTTACAGGGTAAGATAAGGCAGAAAAGGAAAGCTTATGTCCGACACCGAGAAATCAATACTACAGAAAACCGAGAGGGGTATAGAACGTGGAGGGGTGAAATCAAAAAGGAAATTAGGAAAGCAAAGAGAGGACATGAAAGAATATTAGCAAGCAAAATCAAGGTGAAGCCAAAGATGTTTTATTAATACATTAAGGGTAACAGGATAACTAAGGAGAGAGTAGGGCCTATAAAAGACCAAAAACGTAACCTATGCATAGGGGCGGAAGATGTTGATATGTTTCTTAATGAGCATTTTCATCTGTCTTCACAAACGAGGGGGTCGATGCAGATATTGTAGTTAAGGAAGAGGGGTGTGCAGTATTGGATGTGATAAACATAGGGAGAGAGAAAGTATTAATGGGATTAGCATCCTTGAAAGTTGATGAAATGTACCCTAGGCTGTTAAAAGAAGCAAGAGAGGAAATAGCAGAAGTTCTGACCATCATTTTCCTGTCCTCACTGGATACAGGTGTGCTGCCGGAGAATTGGAAAACTGCTAACGTTGTACCTCTGTTTAAAAAGGGAGCGGGGTATAGATCGAATAGTTGCAGGCCAGTCAGTCTAACCTCAGTAGTGGGCAAATTATTGGAATCTATTCTGAGAGACAGGATAAACTGTCACTTAGAAAGGCACGGGTTAAACAAGGATAGTCAGCATGGATTTGTTAAGGGAAGATCTTGTTTGACCAACTTAATCGAATTTTTTGAAGAGCTAACAAGGAAGATAGATGAGGGTAGTGCAGTTGATGTCTACGTGGATTTTAGCAAGGCTTTTGACAAGGTCCCACATGGCAGAAGGTAAAAAAAAATCCCATGGGATCCAGGGAAATGCAGCGAGGTAGATACAAAATTGGCTCAGTGGCAGGAAACAAAGCGTACTTGTTGAAAGGTGTTTTAGCGACTGGAGGACTGTTTCCATTGGCGTTCCACAGGGCTCAGTACTGGGTCTCCTGCTTTAGTGGTATATATTATCGATTTGGACATAAATATAGGGGGCATGATCAAGAAGTTTGCAGATGACACAAAGATTGACTGTGTGGTAGATGATAGCTGTAGGCTGCAGGAAGATATTGATGGTCTGGTCAGATGGGCAGAAAAGTGGCAAATGGAATTCAACCTGGAGAAGTGTGAGGTGATGTATTTGGGGAGGTCAAACAAGGCAAAGGAATACACAATTAATGGGAAAATACTGAGAGGTGTAGAGAAAGTGAAGGACCTTGGAGTGAATGCCCACAGATCCCTGAAGGTAGCAGGACAGGTCGATAAAGTGGTTAAGAAGGCATATGGAATCCTTTCCTTAATTAGCCGAGGTGTAGAATATAAGAGAAGGAAGGTTATGCTGGAACTGTATAACCCATTGGTTAGGCCACAACTTGAGTACTGTGTGCAGTTCTGGTCACCTCATTACAGAAAGGATGCAATTGCACTCGAGAGGGTACAGAGGAGATTTACGAGGATGTTGCCAGGACTGGAAAAATGCAGCTATGAGGAAAGATTGGATAGGCTGGGGTTGCTCTCCTTGGAACAGAGAAGGCTGAGGGGAGATCTGATTGAAATGTTCAAAATTTTGAGGGGCCTGGATAGAGTGGAGGTGAAGGGCCTATTTACCTTAGCAGAGAGGTCAGTGATGAGGGGGCATAGATTTAAAGTGATTGGCAGAAAAATTAGAGGGGAGATGAGGAAAAACTTTTTCACCCAGAGGGTGGTAGGGGTCTGAAACTCACTGCCTGAAAGGGTAGTTGAGGCAGAAAACCTCAACTCATTCAAAAGGAGTCTGGATATGCACCTCAAGTGCTGTAATCTGCAGGGCTATGGACCAAATTCTGGAAGGTGGGATTAGAATAGGTGGATTGTTTTTCAGCCAACACAGACGCGATGGGCCAAGTGGCCTCTTTCTGCGTCTTAAAGTTTCTATGATTCTATACAACACTGGCATGCACCCAGTAACATGGAAAATTGCCCAGGTATGTCCTGTACACAAAAAGCAGGAGGAATCCAACCCAGTCAATTCCCGCCCTATCAATCTACACCCGATCATCAGCAAAGTGATGGAATGTGTCGTCGACAGTGCCCTCAAGCGGCACTTGCTCAGCAATAACCTGCTCGGTGATGCTCATTTTGAGTTCCGCCAGGGCCACTCAGCTCCTGACCTCATTACAGCCTTGTTCCAAACATGGGCATAAGAGCTGAACACCAGAGATGAGGTGAGAGAGACTGCCCTTGTCATCAGACAGCATTTGGCCGAGTATGGCATCAAGGAGCCCTAAAAAACTGGAGTCAACGGGAATCAGGGGGAAAACTCTCCGCTGGTTGGAATCATAGCTAGCACAAAGGAAGATGGTTGTTGGTGGTCAATCATCTCAGTCCCAGGACATTGTTGCAGGAGTTCCTCAGAGTAGTGTCCTAGGCCCAACCATCTTTAGCTGCTTCATCGATGACCTTCCCTCCATCATAAGCTCAGAAGTGGGGATGTTCGCTGATGATTGCACAATGTTCAGCACCATTCGCGAGTCCTCAGATACTGAAGTAGCCCATGTTCAGATGCAGAAAGACCTGGACAACATTCAGGCTTGGGCTGATAAGTGGCAAGTAACATTCGCGCCAACAAGTGGCAGGCAATGACCATTCAATGGCTTTACCATCACTGAATCCCCTAATATCAACATTCTGAGGGTCACCATTGATCAGAAACTGAACTGGACCAGCCACAGAAATGCTGTGGCCACAAGAGCAGGTCAGAGGCTCGGAATTCTGCGGCGAGTAACTCACCTCCTGTCTCCCTAATGCCTGTCCACCATCTACAAGGCACAAGTCAGGAGTGTGATGGAATACTCTCCACTTTCCTGGATGGGTGCAGCTCCAACAACACTCAAGAAGCTCAACACCATCCAGGACAAAGCAGCCTGCTTGATCGGCACCCCATCCACCACCTTCAACATTCACTCCCTTCTGCACCGACTCGCAGTGGCAGCAGTATATATCATCTGCAAGATGCACTGCTGCAACTCACCAAGGCTCCTTCGACAGCACCTTTCAAACCTGCGATCTCTACCACATAGAAGAACAAGGGCAGCAGATGCATGGGAACAACAGCACCTGCAAGTTCCCCTTCAAGCCAGACGCCATCCTGACTTGGAACTATATCGCCGTTCCTTCACTGTCGCTGGGTTAAAATCCTGGAACTCCCTTCCTAACAGCACTATTGCCGTACCTGCACCACGTGGACTGCTGCGATTCAAGAAGGCAGCTCACCACCACCTTCTCAAGGGCAAATAGGGATGGGCAGTAAATGCTAACCTCGCCAGCGATGCCCACATCCCATGAAACGAATAAAAAAACTGAGTTCTTAAAGGGACATGACTCTTGAAATGATTATACAACAGCCATGCCTTCAGCAGCCTAGGAACTTAGCTCTGGAGTTCCCTCCTTAAACTTCTACGCATCTCTACCTCTTTTTCCTCCATTAAGTCACTCCTTAAAACTTACCCCTTTCACCAAGCCTTTGGTCATATTTCCTAATATCTCCTTATGTGGCTCAGAGTCAAATTTTGTTTAATGATGCTCTTCTGAGGCACCTTGGGATGTTTTACTGTATTAAAGGTGCTATTGTTATTATTGGATAATATAAATATAAGAAGGATACTTAACTTGAACTGTTGCTGTCAAAGTAGAAGACTTGAGTACAAAATTATGGAACTGCAAGGAACTACTTGATACCAGATGGATTTTGCGCCCCCCGCCCCACCCCCCAGTGAGCTGCACGTACATGAAGGATCATTTTCCAACTCTGTGTTTCTAGGGGGGATCCTCACCTGCCGGGAGTGCACATCGGAAATTCGAGCACACACTGGTGCACGATTCTCCGACCATTTCAATAGAAGGTCAGAAAATCGTGAGCAGCACACATCAGCATTTCCCATTTAGCACAACTATGATTGAGAATTCCCCAGTAGCGAAATCAGAAAATTAACTCCCTGGTGAAGCATTTAATTATGTTGATTAACACCTTTAAATAAAGTTGCTGTATGGGAGAGGATTGAAAATTATAATGCTAAACACAGACAGCATGGCATGTTGAACATGACAGTTCTTGAACTCTTAGGAACCTGTAAATATCATGGAAGAAAAGGCAACTAGCCAAGGATAAATAATGTTGTAGGTTTAGATTGGTATTTTGGTGTTATGCTTGATTTATCTTTAGGTGATGCGGAATAAACCTTTCTTCAAGATATTAAATGTAGAGATCATGACAGAGTGAATTCTACATAGCCTGAACAAGGAATAGGCTGAATGAGCCAAGTATGTTTTAGACATGCCATGCTTTCTTAAGTTCACCTTACTTGTTCTTCATATTAAATTACAAAATTTATCAGGGTAATTATATGCTTCCCAGTTTTGACAGGGTTGCCAGGGCTGAGTCACTATATTATCATCAGTTCTTTCGCACTTATTTTAAACATTTTGCCTCAGTAATGTTCCTCCATAAAGTGGGTTTAAATACATTTATTTGCCAAGTTCTTGCAACAATGAAGCAGTTCACATGGTCAGTGCATTGTAATGTGTTATTTTGAGAACAATGTGTGGCTGTCTAAGTTCTTCTCCCTCCTCAGTCAGGAAGACAGCACTGCTTTAAATTCACAGGACGATACCTTTAAAAGAAAAAAAGACTTGGATTTATATAGCGCCTTTCCAGACCTCAGGACATCCCAAAGCACTTTATAAAGAAGTACTTTTGAAGCGTAATTACTGTTTAAGTGTAGAAAATGCAGAAGTCAATTTTTGCACAGACAGATCCCACAAACAGCAATGTGATAACATCCAGATAATCTGTTTTTAATGATTTTGGTTGAGGGATAAATATCTGCCAGATCACCCGGGGGAACTCACCTACTCTTCTTCAAATAGTGCTTTGGGATCTTTTATGTCCAACTGAGTGGGCAGACAGGGCTTCTCATCTGAAAGGCAACACCTCCATAAGTGCATGCAATGTACATGTTTATCATATCGTTAATTCCCCCAAGTAAATTATACACAGCGATCACAGCCAGGGCTTCCTGCTTTACTGCACTTGATCGCCTGTGATTTTCCACTCACTTAACTGAATGGACAGAAAATCGCAGGTTGGCATGCACAGAAGCAGTAAAACACAATCCCACATATTGAGAACTGGCGGTTTATTGAACAGTAATGGTGGCCATGTTTCTCATGCAAAAACTTTTCTGGTACCTATGACAAACAATGCTCCCTCATGTGTATTCTACAGAATGCGAACAGCTAACTTACAATAGACTACTTCTTAAAAGTAAGGATCACCTCTTAACATTTGTTTCACAATTTTTGTTTTTAAATTTATTATTTTGCTTTATCTGAATTTTTACATAGAATTTGCCGCACAGAAGCTGGCCATTGGGCTCAATGCTGATGTTTATGCTTCACCTACGTCTCCTCCCCCCACACACTTCATCGAACTCTACCAGCATAACCTTCGATTCATTTCACCTCATCTGGCTTCCCCTTAAACACACCTGTGCTATTCGCCTTAACTATCTTATTGTATTGGTATGTTGGTCTTTTTGCCATTACTATCAGATTTTGTTTGGACTGCAAAACCTGTCTTTCCAACTCTGCATCTTATAAAAGTCTTGCTTTGAGCTGAAATTTCACTTGCAACTGTGAAAATGAGTCAACAGGATGGGAGCTCCTTTGGAATGGCCGTAGGTTTGGAGGAGGATGAGCAGATGTGACTATACATCCTGCATTATATACATGCTTATCCCAATCTCAGGACCCATGTTCAGTCGTCAGGACAAACTTTCTTGAGCATTGCATAGGAAACCTGTCTTCAGCACCCCTGCCTCACAAAGGACGATCCACATCGCTATGTTGTTTCTTGCAGATAGTCCAGCAGGCAACTTGTACGACTGAGAGCATTTAACATCAGTTAAATATTAATGCCAAAAAATCCTTCAAAGCCACCAGGGGTCTGACATATGCCCAGCTGAGCAGGCGTTGGCTGTCCACAGATGCATTAAGCAAGTAGCAGAAGTCTGGTTTGGATGGGCAACATGTTCAGAGTTTTGCCTGTGAAAAGGACGTTTAACATGGCACTGGACTTTTCACAGGTGTCAATATTCCCAACAGCGCAGAACATTGTAGGTGGCACAGCGGGAATTGCTTCTTCAGTGAAACTGGCAGGCTGGGAAGCCATTGATCAGTGAAACTGAAGGGCTGCAGCCATGGCCAGGTGAGAGGTTGCTGCTGACACCGCTCCTTCTCAGACCGACTGCTTCGGTACTTGACAGGTGATTGCCAATGTCTTGGAAGTCACTTCATCTGTCTTGCACGTCATTCACCTTCAGCTGCACTCCCCTGCTGCCAGCCTTCACCACGGCATGGGAGAAACTTATGCAGCTTCTCCTTTCACCTCTGACAAAGGGCAAGATGAACAGCAAAACCAACACCAACAGCAGCAAGAGCAGCACCAGCAGCAGCACCAGCTGCCTTCTCCTCAGCCATAGGGCAGAGGGGCTGGACACAGAGATCCAGCTAAATGAGGCAGGATCCCCAACACAGGGTCTACAGTCAGAGGATCAGCTCTCTCAACATGTCTGAGCACCAGAGCTACAGGACACTCAGGTATTCATGGCAGGTCAGTGCTGGCATCTGCAGACTCCTGGAACAAGACCTCTTTCCCAGTGGGCCAGGTGGGCATGCATTGCCAGTGGCCGGCAAGGTGCCTGTCACTGGAGGGCCACCCCTGCCCAACCCCCCCCCCCCCCCCACAACTAGGTCTCTGCCTCTCCTAATGCTTGAGTGCTCTCCTCTTCTGCAAGGAGAGAAAGCGACGAATTATGAGTGTTAGTAATGGCTTCTGCAGACAGGAGGGTAGGGCAACATTTTTGGAGGGTGACTGTAAGGCATGGATGCGAGAGGGCAATAGTGTGAGTGTTGGCTGTTCTGCTTGGGATGTGAGGAGGTGCCTAGAGAAAGAGGAATGAGTGGAGATGTAAGGGGTGTTGATCTGAGGAGTGCTGTGCAGGGAGAATGCTGGGAAAGTCAGAGTGTGGGGCTTAGCACCTCAATGTGGGTTGGGCCTATACCTATTGGAGTTTGGAAGATTGAGAGATGATCTTACTGAAACATATAAGATTCTGAGGAGCCTTGACAGGGCAGATGCTGAGAGGATGTCTCCCCTTGTGGGGGAATCTAGAACTAGGGGGCACAGTTTCAAAATAATGGGTCTCCCATTTAAGATGGAGATGCGGAAGAATTTCTTCTCTCAGAGGGTCAATGTTTTGAATTCTCTTCCCCAGAGAGCAGTGGAGGCTAAGTCATTGAATATATTCAAGGCTAACGTAGTTAGATTTTTGACTGACAAGGGAGTCAAGGGTTAAGGCAGTGCAGGCAGGAAAGTGGAGTTGAGGCCACAATCAGATCAGCCATGATCTTATTGAATAGTGAAGCAGGCCCAAGGGGCTGAATGGTCTACCCCTGCCCCTGTTTCTTATACTCTTAAGTGCTATCCCACTCACCTTTCTCGCCCTCCTGTGGTCCTGCATTCCCTTGATGGACTGTCTCCAGGTTGGATGGACTACACTTCTGCTGCTGACTTCCTTGGTTACTTCCATCCATGCCTGCTTGGTTGGAGAGTTTGTCCTCTTCCTCCCATCCTTGGGAGAGCTCACCTCACTGCAATCCCTCAGATCTCTCAGCAAGATTTCCAGGTAAGAATGAGAGTCCTGAGGAGCAGCCTTCCCAGATCTCCACTCCATTCCTGTGGTTGCTGCAGCCTCAGAAATCCATGCGCAGGTGAGCCATTGCAACCCTTGCCATGGTCCCTTTAATCCTTGCTTTGACAGATCCAGCACGTGATCCCGCCTGCCCTCCCTAATTAGTCGGGGAACCCCAGAAGTGGGATGATAATGCTCGATTATAGAGGCACAGCCAAGCCTGCTGAAGAGTTCAATTGGTTCTGACCCACTAATGTGGAATTCATTAGCACAAGGAGTAGTTGAGGTGAATAGCATAAATGCATTTAAGTGGAAGCTAGAGAAAGAGATGAGGGAGGAAAGAATAGTAGGAGGCTATGCTGATTGTGTTAGATGAAGAAGGGTGGGAGGCGGCCGGTGTGGGGCATAAACACCAACATGAACAAATTGGACTGAATGACCTGTTTCTGTGTTGTACATTCTATATAATTCAATTTGCATATACAAGGGCATTGTGGAAACTTACACTGGTCTCAGCATGTGTACAGCTAACACAACTCTGGATCCTCAGAAATAGGTACCAATGCAATAGAAGCTTCCTCAGTGAGCTTGCACTGTAGCACACTTAGCTGAGCCTACAGCCCAAGATAAAAGGGAAAGTAACAGTGGCAGAAAAGTGGACAAATTGTTCATAATCGCCAAATGGAGACATGACAGCAACAGTGTTCCTTTTGAAAGACAAACATTGGAGGTTCTGCTGTAGCTACATCAAAGGAGACTGGAAGCTACTTCAAAATCAAAGCATAGGCACCATCTGCATGGAAGGACTGAAAGATCTCATAGCTGGCTACAAATGAGGAATTAGTGTGCTGGTGTTTGAAAAAATGTGAAAGTGAGCATGCTCCTTGCTTTTGCCCATCAAGCTTCACAAACCCCCAAGATGTGCCTCCAACACCTCATGTGAGCTATAATTTGATGCATGGTGAATAACAATTGCTCTTTTTCACAAACCCTTTCATTCTGTCTAAGCTGCATGCCAGACTTTTCCTGAATGCGAGAGCAAGAAAAGCTAACAGTTGCTGAGAAGTCCAAACTGAGATACTCCTCTATTATTTGTGAGGTCAAAGGCCATGGATGATGAGGAGAGTCCTGAACTCCTAAGAGCCATCCACCAGTCTTTCTTCTCCCTTCAGGTAAGGCGGGCACTGCAGAATTCTGTATAATGGAGCTTCTTGAAAAACGGCGATTGATGTGCAGATTGATTGTTTTGTGATCAGACGTAACCTGAAGAATAATTGGTGCCAAAGCCTTTGTCTTCTTTAAGACCACGGAGTTGGCCTGAAGAGAGTCCTGATGCCGACAAGGGTACAATTTGGGACTTTTTCTACTCAAGGGATCACCACCACCTGGTGCAAATTGTGCATTCAGTCCATCTAAGCATAGTTATTAGCATTTCCCTGGCACCTACATGCACTGCAGACTTCCTGGTGTGGCAGGAGCCTCCTGGGGTGACTTGAAAGGATCCAGTCGTATGGACATTTCTTGCTGTGATAGCCTCCACTTCTATGGGTAGAGCTTATTCTGATCCAGATATTGTGTGCAAATCAGTGTGCCACGGATAGCACGGCTCCCTTGTGAAGCCGATGTAGTGAAAACTAGTGACCATTGACATACCTAGGTGCTGATGCCAGATAGAGATGGGCATGACTGAAACATCTCTGCATCATTGTACCTGCAGGTGTTGGCTCTTAATGAACTCGACTTCCTCATCTCAGTAAGGTACAACATCAAAGGCTGGAGTAGATAAGAATAATTTAAGAAAATAATTGGTGGGGACAAAAAAAAAATGCATAAAGTAGTGGCCTTGCCAGCAAACCAACCAGTGCATGGAGTAAAATGCAGCAATGAAAATATAAAACCATGAAAGTAACTACAAAATCTAACTTTTCCTTCTAAGAGGCCTGCTTCAGCATACAAACCCATGGGACTCCTGATGCGCCCAGTTTATATGGGTGAAACTTGTGCTATGATAAGCCAGTAACTATAATAATTACTAATTTAGCCAAAGACAACTAATATAACCATGACCCAGTGGTAGCATTTGCGCCTGACAGTCAGAGACTGTGGGTTTAAATCCCAACCCAGGGGCTTGAGCACAGAGGTTAGGCTGACACTTCAGGGATACTACACTATTGCAGGTGCCATTTTTCAGAGGAGATGTTAATTTGACATCTCTATTTGCCCTCGCAGATGGGCATAAAAGATCCCATGCCACTATTTGAAGATGAACAGGGAAGTTCATTTGGTGTTCTGATTAGTATTTATCCCACAACCAAGATCACATGTATGTATATCAATGCTGTTTGTGGGACCTTGCTGTGTGCAAATTGACTGCTGTGTTTCCCTATGTTGCAATAGTGACTACACTTCAAAACGTATTTCATTCACTGTAAAGTGTTTTGGGACACCCTGAAGTCTTAAAAGGCGCTATATAAATGCAAGTCGCTTCCCTTAATATATTTGCAGTATTTAAAGTTTCAAAAATTGTTTTCATTCATTCATGGGATGTGGGTGTCGCTGGCTAGGTCAGCATTTATTGCCCATCCCTAATTGCCCTTGAGAAGGTGGTGTTGAGCTGCCTTCTTGAACTGCTGCAGTCCATTATTAAAACAGAAAGCTGATTGGGCTTTGCCTGCTCAGAACTTTCGTCCCTGTTAATAGGATTTTTCAAGAGGACAGACAAAAGCTTTCAGAGACAGCTTTTTATGAAATCATGGAATGAATTGAGGTGCGTCAGGCTTCGAATAATCCCTACTGAAGTAGAGTCATAGAGTTATTTAAGACATAGAAGGAGGCCATTCGCCCCATCGAGTTCATTCCAGCGCTCCGCAGAGCAATCCAGTCAGTCTCACTTCCCTGCTCGATCCCCGTAGCCCTGCAGGTTTCTTTCCTTCAAGCGGCCATCCAATTTCTTTTTGAAATCATTGATTGTCTCGGCTTCCACCACCCTCGTGGGCAGCGAGTTCCAGGTCATTACCACTCGCTGCGTAAACAAGTTCTTCCTCACATACCCCCCTGCATCTCTTGTCCAAAACCTTCAACCTGTGTCCCCTTGTCCTTGTATCATCAGCTAATGGGAACAGAAATAAAATTGAAGCGTAATCAAATTTTAAAAGATATGCTATTATATTATACCCCATTTTTGGTACAAACAGACCGATTAATAGCAAGATTTTGAATATGGTGCTCATGTATGCAGTCCTCGTGACTCACTTGTGAGGTAAGTTGAACATCCAGGGTCTTGCTGGCGAGTACCTACACTTTGCATTTCCACACTTATGGTATAAATTGTGTCTGTATAGTGTCTACTGTAGGACTGTGGGCCATGAGTTTCCACCTAACTTTAGATTGCCTGTTTACACAGGTTTATTTTGGATTGAAACCAGATTATATTTGGAGTTGTTCCAAAATAGCAAATTGAGCAATTCTCCTTTGGATTTGATCCACACCATCACAGAGCTTACGCATGCCTTTTAAATTGCCCCGACAGTAACAAGGCTTTGTGAGCACTCTCCTTCCAAAAACCAAGTGAACTGTGGTTTTTTTATTAAGCACAAATCCTGTACAGGTAATATTTTATCAAGCATATTCACTTCACAGGAACCAATTAGTTGCATAGACTAGGCTTGTATTCCCCTGACTATAGAAGATTAAGGGGTGATCTAATTGAGATGTTTATGATGATTAAAGGATTTGATGGGGTAGATAGAGAGTAACGTTCCTCTGGTAGGGCAGACAAGAACAAGGGGGCATAACCTTAAAATTAGAGCTAGGCTGTTCAGGGATGATGTTCATGAAACACTTCTTCACACAAAGGGTAATGGAAATCTGGAACTCTCTCCCCCAAATAGCTATTGAGGCGATGTCAGTTGAACATTTCAAAACTGAAATTGATAGATTTTTGTTTGGTCGGGGTAATAAGGGAGATAGAACCAAGGCACATAAATGGAATTCAGATACAGATCAGCCATGGTCTGAAGGAATGGTGCAACAGGCTCAAGGGGTTGACTGGCCGATCTTGCTCCCTATTTTCCTATGTTCCTAAAATAAAAGCTCTCACCTTGTGATTGGAGCACCAAAGGCTTATAGAGGAAATTAAATAAGATAATGCAAGATTGCTGGTCGGACATAAACGATCAGATAAAGCACATGCTGTTAACAGAGTGTAATGGTTCATTGGACCTCGATGCCCTTCGGGCAGCACAGTGGCACAGTGGTTAGCACTGCAGCCTCACAGCTCCAGAGACCCAAGTTCGATTCTGGGTACTGCCTGTGTGGAGTTTGCAAGTTCGCCCTGTGACTGTGTGGGTTTTCACTGGGTGCTCCGGTATCTTCCCACAGCTAAAGACTTGCAGGTGATAGGTAAAAATTGGCCATTGTAAAATTGTCCCTAGTGTAGGTAGGTGGTTGGGAATACTGTAGGGTTAGTATAAATGGGTGGTTGTTGGTCGGCACAGACTCGGTGGGCCGAAGGGCCTGTTTAAGTGCTGTATCTATAAATATAAAAAAATATGTAAGAAGAGAGGTTCAACTGTGAAATTTTGATGAGTTCAAGACTTGAACATAGTAGTGCTGCAAGAACAGACAGCTGCACTTAAATATCCAGTAAAAGAATGCAAAAGCTTTTGTTGGCAATAGGCTTAGTTCAGTACAGAGAGTTCCCTAACCCAAGCTAGTCTGGAATTCTTCCAGGCTTGTGGACTTCTTTCTTCTACCACTGTGCTGACCATTGCACCATGCAGCACCTACTGCTTTCTACTTCCCCCAACTCTGTAACTCCCAAAATACTCCAACAACAGGCATTGATAGAGCATCTTTCATGTAGTAAAATGTCCCTTTATGCTTCACAGGAATGTTATCAAACAAAATTTGATACCGAGCCACATAAGGAGATATTAGAACAGGTGACCAAATGCTTGGTCAAAGAGATAGGTTATAGGGAACATCTTAAAGGAGGAGAGAGAGTTAGAGAGGCAGAGAGCTTTAGTTAGGGAATTCTGGAGCTCAGGGCCTAGGTAGCTAAAAGCACAGCTGTGAATTGTGGAGCAATAAAATTCAGGGATGGACAAGAGGCCAAAATCAAGAAATGCAAGAATCTTGGAGGAATGTGGGGCTGAAGGAGATTACAGACATAGGGAGGGGTGAGGCCATTGAGGGATTTGAAAACAAGAATAAGAATTACTACATCATGGGCAGGCATTTATTGTACGTGTGAGTGGAAAAAGCGTATAGTGTACTGTCTGGTGCTGTTTTGATTCACACTGCAGATAATTATTAATGTCTGAAATCTTCTTTCTTCTTTTTTCTTTGGCCTCCTTATCTCAAGAGACAATGGGTAAGTGGCTGGAGGTGATCAGTGGTGTGTGGAGCAGCGCCTGGAGTGGCTATAAAGGCCAATTCTAGAGTGACAGGCTCTTCCACAGGTGCTGTAGAAAAATTTGTTTGTCGGGGCTGTTACACTGTTGGCTCTCCCCTTGCGCTTCTGTCTTTTTTTCTGCCAACTGCGACTCGCCACACTTTAGCCCCGCCTTTATGGCTGCCCGCCAGCTCTGGCGATCGGTGGCAACTGACTCCCACGACTTGTGATCAATGTCACAGGACTTCATGTCGCGTTTGCAGACGTCTTTAAAGCAGAGACATGAACGGCCGGTGGGTCTGATACCAGTGGCGAGCTCGCTGTACAATGTGTCTTTGGGGATCCTGCCATCTTCCATGCGGCTTACATGGCCAAGCCATCTCAAGCACCGCTGACTCAGTAGTGTGTATAAGCTGGGAATGTTGGCCGCCTCGAGGACTTCTGTGTTGGAGATACGGTCCTGCCACCTGATGCCAAGTATCCTCCGGAGGCAGCGAAGATGGAATGAATTGAGATGTCGCTCTTGGCTGACATACGTTGTCCAGGCCTCGCTGCCATAGTGCAAGGTACTGAGGACACAGGCTTGATACACTCGGACTTTTGTGTTCCGTGTCAGTGCGCCATTTTCCCACACTCTCTTGGCCAGTCTGGACATAGCAGTGGAAGCCTTTCCCATGCGCTTGTTGATTTCTGCGTCGAGAGACAGGTTACTGGTGATAGTTGAGCCTAGGTAGGTGAACTCTTGAACCACTTCCAGAGCGTGGTCGCCAATATTGATGGATGGAGCATTTCTGACATCCTGTCCCATGATGTTCGTTTTCTCGAGGCTGATGGTTAGGCCAAATTCATTGCAGGCAGCCGCAAACCTGTCGATGAGATTCTGCAGACACTCTTCAGTGTGAGATGTTAAAGCAGCATCGTCAGCAAAGAGGAGTTCCCTGATGAGGACTTTCCGTACTTTGGACTTCGCTCTTAGACGGGCAAGGTTGAACAACCTGCCTCCTGATCTTGTGTGCAGGAAAATTCCTTCTTCTGAAGACTTGAACGCATGTGAGAGCAGCAGGGAGAAGAAAATCCCAAAAAGTGTGGGTGTGAGAACACAGCCCCGTTTCATGCCACTCAGGATAGGAAAGGGGTCTAATGAGATGCCGCTATGGTGAATTGTGCCTTTCATATTGTCATGGAATGAGGTGATGATACTTAGTAGCTTTGGTGGACATCCAATCTTTTCTAGTAGTCTGAAGAGACCACGTCTGCTGACGAGGTCAAAGGCTTTGGTGAGATCAATGAAAGCAATGTAGAGGGGCATCTGTTGTTCGTGGCATTTCTCCTGTATCTGACGAAGGGAGAACAGCATGTCAATGGTCGATTGCTCTACACAAAAGCCACACTGCAATTTTTCCACTGTCTGCAATATTCTTGTCTAATGGACGCCATTGTCCATAAGTACATTGTGCAGAAGCGCAAGGGGAGAGCCAACTGTGTAACAGCCCCGACAACCAATTTTATCTGCAGCACCTGTGGAAGAGTCTGTCACTCTAGAATTGGCCTTTATAGCCAGTCCAGGCGCTGCTTCACAAATCACTGACCACCTCCAGGCGCTTACCCATTGTCTCTCGAGACAAGGGGGCCAAAGAAGAAGAAGAACATTGTACACTTCTCCAATTCACTATCGGCTTTGAAAGTAATGAGCTGCAAAATTGTCCTCAGTTTGAGAGCACAGTTAATGTTACCTGTTCTACAAAATCATAAGACAGCATGATTTTTTGTATAAATCAACTATTCCATGCCTCCCTCCCAACTCCTTTCTAGGAGTGTCTCTATTGATAGAGCCCAACATCTTTCGTTCTAAGCATACCTTTTGTGTGTTAAGTTCGGCACAACACAAATGTGATGCAATCCCTTGGTAAATACCTACACCTTCATTAAGATATCTTTGTTTAATTGCAATTAATGTGAGTACAGTACAAAGACCTGCAAGGCTTCAGTTTGGAAATTCTTAAGGTATTAAATTCAAACATTTTCTTACAATTACAGGATGCAGGATTTACAGTTCCATTTCCACATTAACTCAGTGACTAACCTAGAGTGGTGGAACTTTTTCCTAGCCCCTTTCTAGTCATTTGGGTTTCTGAGTCAGATTTGACACAGGCAGGAGTAGGTCATTCAATTAGATCATTGCTGAAATGTGCCTCACCTCCTTATTCCTTGATGTTTAGTTTAGTTTAGAGATACAGCACTGAAACAGGCCCTTCGGCCCACCGGGTCTGCGCCGACCATCAACCACCCGTTTATACTAATCCTATACTAATTCCATATTCTGACCACATCCCCACCTGTCCCTATATTATCCCTACCACCTCCCTATACTAGGGGCAATTTCTAATAGCCAATTTTACCTATCAACCTGCAAGTCTTTGGCATGTGGGAGGAAACCGGAGCACCCGGAGGAAACCCACGCAGACACAGGGAGAACTTGCAAACTCCACACAGGCAGTACCCAGAATTGAACCCGGGTCGCTGGAGCTGTGAGGCTGCGGTGCTAACCACTGCGCCACTGTGCCGCCCCAATCCTTACCTAACAAAAATCTATCTATTGCATGAGAACGGTACCTCAGTATTTATCAGTATCAGAAGGAGAGCAAGACAAATGGAGGAAAGATGTGAAAAAAATTAGAAATAGGCAGAAATAAATACAGACCAGAAGCAGAGGTCAGGAGTGACAGGGCGGGGTGCTCTAACTGGGAATGATAGCATAATGGTTCTGTTATTGGACTAGCAATCCAAAGGCCTGGATGAATGATCTGGCAATGTGAGTTCAAATCCCATCACAGCAGCTGTGGAATTTAAATGCTGTTAATTAAATAAATCTAGAATAAAAAGAAATGGTGATTATGAAAACTGACCTGATTCACTAATGTCCTTTGAAAATCTGCTGTCTTTACCCAGTCTGGCCTCTATGTGACTCCAGATCCACAGCAATGTGGTTAACTCTTAACTGTCCTCTGAAATGACCTAACAAGCCACTTAGTTGCATCAAACCGTGATGAAAAGTCAAATAATTTGAAAACCCACAGCATCGACCTTGGGACGGGACACAACAAAATCACGCCCTGCCCTGTCAACTTTGCAAAGTCCTCCTCACTAACATCTGGCAACTAGTACCAAAATTGGGAGCGTTGTCCCACAGACTAGTTAAGTAGCTGCCTGACATAGTTAAACTCACTGAATCATGTCTTACAGCCAAAGATTCCTCCATCAACTTTCTTTTGCTTGTCCTGACCCAACAGCAGGACAGACTCATCAGACGTGGCAGCATAGTGATGTGCAGTCAGGAATGAATAGCCCTGAGAGTCCTCAGCATTGGCTCTAGACCCCATGAATTCTCATGGCATCAGGAAACCTCCTGCTGATTACCATGTATCACCCTCCCTCAGATGGTGATTCAGTATTCCTTCATATATAACACCACTTGGAAGAAGCGCTAAGTGTGGCAAGAACACTGAATGTTCTCTAGGTGAGGGGCATCAATGTCCACCACCAAGAATGGCTTGGGAATAACACTCCTGGCTGAGTCCTGAAGAACATATCTGCCAAAATGGGCCAGAAGGTGGTGAGAGAAACAACAAGAGGGAAAAAGCTACTTGACTTCATCCTCACCCATCTACCTGTTGCAGATGTATCTGTCCATGACAGTATTGGTAGGAGTGACCACCGCAGAGTCCTTGTGGAGCCAAAGTCCAGTCTTCACACTGAGGCCACCTTACATTGTGTTATGTGGCACAACCACCATGCTAAATGGGATGGATTCAGAACAGATCCAGCAGCTCAAAACTGAGCATCCATGAGGGACTATGGGCCATCAGCAGCAGAATTACAATCAGCCACAACCTGTAACCTAATGGCCTGGCATATCCCTCATTCTACCACTAACATCAAGCCAGGGAATCAACCCTGGTTCAATGAGCAGTGCCGGAGAGCATGCCAGGTGTACCTAAAAATGAAGTGCCAACCCGATGAAGCTACAACCCAGGACTACTTGCATGCGGTCCCACAATTAACTAATCAGATCTAAGCTCTGCAGTCCTGCCACAGCCAGTCATGAATGGTGGTGGACAATTAAACAACTAACAGGAGGAGGAAGCTCCACAAACATTCCCATCCTCAATGATGGTGGAGCCCAGCATGTCAGTGCACAAGACAAGGCTGAAGCATTTGATGTGTCGAGTCAATGATCAATCTTGGCCTCTTCCTGTGGTGCCTAGCATCATAAATGACAGTCTTCAGCCTAACTCACTCAATGTGATATCAATAATGTGATAAATACTGGCCTGGCCAGCGATGCCTACATCCCATGATTGAATAAAAAAAAGGAACAGCTGAGTGCATTAGATACAGCAAAGACTATGGGCCCTGACAATATTCTGGCTGTATTGTTGAAGACATGTGCTGAAGAACTAGTTGAACTTCTAGCCAAGCTGTTCCAGTACAGTTATAAAATCAGCACTGGCCTAACAAAATGGAATGTTTCCCAGGTATGTCCTTCCATGAAAAGCAAGACAAATCCAATCCAGCCAATTACCATCCAATCAGTCTACTGTCAATCATCAGCAAAGTGATGGAAGGTGTCATCAACAGTGCTATGAAGAGGCAGTTACACAGCAATAACCTGCTCACCGATGCTCAGTTTGGGTTCCGCCGGGGCCAGTCAGCTCCCGACTTCATTACAGCCTTGGCCCAAACATGGACAAAAGAGCTAAATTCAAGAGGTGAGTTGAGAGTCATTGCCCTGGATATCAAGGCAGCATTTGACCAAATGTGGCATCAAGCAGCTGTAGTAAAATTGAAGTCAATGGGAATCAGGGAGAAAACTCTCCACTGGTTGGAGTCATACCTGGCACAAAGGAAGATGGTTGTGGTTGGTGGAGTCCGGTCATCTTAGTCCCAAAATGTTGCTGCAGGAGTTCTTCAAGGTAGTGTCCTAGGCCCAACCATTTTCAGCTGCTTCATTAATGACTTTCGCTCCATCATGAGGTCAGAAGTGAGGATGTTTGCTGATGATCACTTCTATTCACAACTGCTCAGATAATGAAGTAGTCCGTGTTCACATGCAGCAAGATCTGGACAATATTCAGGCTTGGGCTGACAAATGGCACTGAATATTTGAGCCACACAATTGCCAGGCAATGACCATCTCCAACAAGAGAGAATCTAACCATCTCACCTTGACATTACCATCGGCGAATCCCCCACCATCAATATCCCGGGAGTTACTATTGCCCAGAAAATTAACTGGACCAGCCACAGAAATACTGTGACTGCTAGAGTAGGTCAAAGGGTGGCGACTCCCCGATGTCTTTCCACTACTGTGATGGTATGTTCTCCACTTGTCTGGATGAATGCAGTTTCAACAGCACCCAAGAAGCTCAACACCAGCCAGGACAAAGCAGCCCACTTGATTGGCACCACACCCATGACCTTAAACATTCACTATCCCCACCACCGGCGCACAGTGGCAGCAGCATGTACCATCTACAAGATACACTGCAGCAACTCACCTTCCAAACCTGCGGCATCTACCACCTAGAAGGACAAGGGCAGCAGGTGCATGGGAACACCATCACTTGCAAGTTGCCCTGCAAATCACACACCATCCTGACTTGGAATTGTATCACCGTTGATTCGCTGGATCAAAACCCTGGAACTCCCTCCCTAGCAGCACTGTGGGTGTACCTACACCACATGGACTGCAGCGGTTCAAGAAGGCAGCTCACCACCACCTTCTCAAGGGCAATTAGGGATGGGCAATAAATGCTGGCCTTGCCAGCAATGCCCACATCCCATGAGTGAATATAACAAAAAGACCGCAAGTGATGTCTGCATTCAAATAAATTGAAAAGTTAAGCAGTAATTTCCTTTGTAATCTCACACCTTATTTTGCAATGGGTTTACCTGAATTTGCCAGTTACAACACTGAGCACTTGGCACCTTGCTGCCCCTAGGCAGAAGATTTCTTTTTCATCTCCAGTGTTCTCTCCTCCTCTGTGGAAGCTGTTAACTCACTGAATGACAATTCCACAGACACCATCCCAGATGTGCTACATCAGCAGGGAATCTTCATTTTTTTTCCCACAAGCTTGTATAGGCAGACTTCACATCGCTGCTGCACTCAGTCCTGTCTTCACCCGGTACCCACACATTAACAGCAGTGGCCGCTGTATGGTGATTAGGAGTGGCAAACCTTTCTCGTTTCCCCACCTGCTCCTCCCCGCTGCCCCGCCCTGTCACTCCCAAGTCCAGGGAGCTACAGACAACAAAACTATTTTATCTTTTGCACACAACTGAATGTCAAATTATTAGTTTGGTTGGGCAGAACTTTGGAAAGAAATCTTGGCCCATGCTGAATCAAACAATGAGCAGGACTTTTTCTGTACAATTCCTGAAGGAAACTTGTTCTAACTACCTGCCCTGTCTAAAACGCATGCACAGAAGAAAACAGAATCAGAAAACTGACTTTCGTAACAGATTAGATACAATCTAAAAGAAAAAAGAAAGACTTGCATTTATATCTTGCCTTTCACGACCTCAGGAGGTTCCAAAGCGCTTCACAGCCAATGAAGTGTAGTGCAGAAAACATGGCAGTCAAAACGTGCATAGAGAGCGACACAAACAGCAATGTGATAATGACCAGATTTTATTTTTAGTGGTATTAATTGATTGATAAGTAGGTGGCCAGGACACCAGGGAAAATTTGCTTACTCTTTTTCGAATAGTCTTTTGCATCCATCCAAGAGGGCAGCCGGGGCCTTGTTTAACTTCTCATTGAAGGATGGCATCTCCAACAGAACAAAACTCCCTCAGAACTGCACTGGTGTGTCAGCCTGGATTTTATGCTCAAGTCACTGGAATCATGGAATGATACAGCACTAAAGGCCCATTGTGCTTGTGCTGTTTCTTTGAAAGAGCTATCCAATTAGTCCCATTCCATCCAAATGTTTCCCCTTTAAGTATCGATTTAATTGCCTTTTGAAAGTTATTACTGATCTGCTTCCACCATCCTTTCAAGCAGTGTGTTTCAGATCATAACAACGCTTTGCAAAAAAAACTCATCTGATACAAGGTCATTGACCTAAAACATCAACTCTGTTTCTATCTTCACAGATGCTGCCAGTCCTGCTAAGTATTTCCAGCACTTTTTGTTTTTAATTCATCTCCCCTTTGGTTCTTTTGACAATTACCTTAAACCTGTGTCTTCTGGTTAGCAACCCTTCTGGCACTGGAAACAATTTCTCCTAGCTTACTCTATCAAAGCTCTTCATAATTTTGAACACCTTGATTAAATCACCCATTAACTGTCTCTACTCTAAGGAGAACAACACGAGCGGAACATGAACCCACAACCTTCTACCTCAGAGGATATCACTGAGCTACAGCTGACATTCGCTCTATCATACTTCCATCTAAGCCATTAGACGTTTGAGGAAAGTTACTGCACAGTTTCTTCCTGCTCTCCCTTAAGGTTAATCAAGTCATAATGTAGGATACCCATTAAATCAACTTTAACCAGTTGTCTTCCATGATGTTTTCCATAGTTCTGGCAGCTCAGGAATTATAATGTTCTACAGAGTAAATAATCATCTTTACTTATACATATTATTTTAACCCTAAATAACATTCCTCGCCAGATCGTCATCCAGCTGTACTTTAAAGGTACTAATCAACGCAGCATTAACTGCCTTATATGAGAAATCTATCCACATGTACACTACTCCATGGGAAAAGAAAATACTTCCCATTTGAAGTCTTGCTTGAGGCATGTTAATTTTCTACTTGTGTCTCCAGACTATTGCTCCAAGTCACTCCTCCCCCATGTCTGTGTAATTTCTACTGTATTGTAACAGGGCACAACATTGTAACTATTTAAAGAGCAAATTACTCGTTTTTTTCATTCCTTATTCCAGCATTTGAATCATTGGTTGGAATTTGAAAGGAGACTGGTTCACTGCAAACAACCCTTCATTAATATTAACCGTCAGACATCACTGATTGCAAATTGTGGGTTAGCAAAATCACAAAAGGAAAGACAACCCAACACTTTTACTTGTAAATCACTACTATTATTGGAAGAAAACTGATTTTGGAAAGGTGCTTGAGTGTAAAAATAATATATATTTTTTTAATCCCCAGTAATCACAACATGATGATGATGGCATCCGTCCATCTTGGGCGACAATGGACTGCGCCCGGGGTGTATGTCATTTCTGGATTGATTATTGTCTGTTGTGGCTGTATGTAAACCACAAAGTTGGAGCATCCTCTCCAGGATGCAGACCTGGACAAATAGTATGGAGACCCTGAGTTGTCCAAGCATCAGGACCCCCCCTCTCGGCATTGTTGTATGATTGTCTTTAAGAGTGATATCGCTTTAAGATCTTAGTATGCTAATGAGCTAAGTACCAGGATGTAGTCATGTGACTCGAAGCCAGTGTCACTCTGCAACTGTAACACCCAGAGTAAGGTTCTGTAAATAGTTAGCTCTGTACTGTATAATAGTTTAGCTGAAATAAACCTGTTTGAGATCTTCAACCAACTGGACTCCATTCCATTTATGTTGCATCAGACAACATAAAGAACTCATTATATGGTGGTAGCTGTGGTGAAAAGACAAAATTTAGGATTGAAGGCCACAGGTAAAACAGTTGTAAAAACTATCCTTCCTACAACCACTAGAGAGAAAGTTTAAAAAAACTGGCTCAAACAGTAAAAAAAATAAAAACTTACCTCAATCTGTAGAAGACAGAGTTCAGAACGACATGCTGCAAGTACATCGGCTGAGTCATTTTGCTGATGGTCGAGAGATACTGTGCTTAGAAAGTTTTTTTTGGCAAAGGCTTCATAAAAAAAAAATGGGTAAGACTCAACTCCTTTCCCAGGTTGATCGAGGTCAGCACCATTTCAGGAGGCATCCATTAGAAAAAGCATAGGAAATCCCCAAACACTGCAGAGCTTCATCCACGCAGCCAAAATTTCAAAAAAACCATTAAATCACTTGAGCATGAAGAAGAACTTTCATTCACATTGCCACAGCTTTAAACCTACCATTGAACCACTCGTGCATGAAGAACATAAACATACTCTAAAAAAGAAATTGAACTGCCTAGTGAACAGCTGTGTAAACAGACCAGCTTCAGTGCTGCAAGCAAGATAAACACAGAGCACTGAAAAACACCTACTCCTCTCAATTCCAGCAGCTAGTCTAAACAACAGTTTCTTAAAGAGGAAACAGTACAGAGTCATAGAACAAGTCTTAAAGCAAGTTTCAAGCAAATGAACAGAAGGAATATGGATACCAAATTTCCCAGTATGAACTGGAAGGTCTTGGATATCCTATCCAAGTTCCAACTTTTCAAACAAAGAATGCAGTTATGCTTCACTGACCAAGTGACTGTTGATCCAGAAAAACAGGCTGTAAAAATACTAATAGCAGTTGGAAATGCGGGATTATACAGAATCAATACCTCTGCTTATTTGAAGAGGACCAAAAAGATCCCGCAAAGATATGAAAAGTGCTTGAAGATCAGCTTCGGTTACAAGTGAATTTTAGAATTCACCGTCTGGAATTGATGTTCTACAGGCAACAGCCACAGGAATCAATAGACCAGTTTGTCAGTAGATGCCGTAGTAAGGGCAACAAATGTGACTTTTCAGAAAGTGAGATGTCAGAGTGACTAATGGAGCTGGTGATTGTATTATCATCTATTGAAGCGTTTCAGAAAGACCTCTTGCGGAAAAAGAAAGGTCGCAACATTGATGCACTGCTAGATAATGGCAAGAAATATGAAGCCATTGTAGCTGGACTACAGCAACTGCAGGTATTAGGTGCAGCCAACAGTATTGGCTAGATAACCAGCTCGAAAAGAACAAGCAAGCTAAGTGTGGTTTGTCCAACTCACCGCAAAGTTGTCCTGCATTTCAAGACCTGTGCTCGGAGTGCGGTGCAAAAGGACACTGGGCCCACCTATGCAAGAAATCTGGCTGCGAAGACACAGCCAGAGGTTATAGTAGGGTGCAGACAAACAAACAATAGGTGCAGAAATAGCTGCAAGGAAAGCACCAGAGACCTGCGTAAGTGCAAGCCGATACAAAAGTCCAGAGCAAAACAGACCTGAGACAAGACTGAGAAAAGACATTCTCAGCCAAAAGACAAAGAGGCATTGTACATTGTGAACCTGACATATCATGTTGATGAAGTCAAACAACTGGATGCTTTTGCTACTATTAACATTACGTGCCCAAAGAAAGCTGGCAAACATATACTCAGGGTTAAGATTGACACCGGCACTAGTGCAAATATCCTACCAGTCTGTATCCTGAAGGTTATGTAATGGAGTCATTGGAAATCAATGATACAACCGACAAATGCAAAGTTATCTGCATACAATGGGTCACCCATCCTTTGCAGTGGCACACTAACAATGCAATGCAGCTATGGCAATTTGGTATGGAAACCACAAATATGCTACCTGGTAGACACGAGTGGACCAGCAGTGGCAAAACTGCCAGCGTGTAAGGACCTCAACATCGTAACCATCCGCAAGGTCACCAAGGTACTCACTACACCAGAAGAAAACAAAGTTACCTGCATTGAATCACAGTCCTTCAAGGATCTCAGTAGTTCTGGTTTGGAAAGTATCAGCCTCTTAGAAAAGCCACACTGAGAGGATGAACATCCAAAATCAGATGGTCAACGGGCAGTGCCTCTTCGTGGTCCAGTGACTCAGAAGAAGAGATTGACATGTGGAATATGATGTTCTGGCAACTGTGGGGCGGCACAGTGGCGCAGTGGTTAGCACCGCAGCCTCACAGCTCCAGGGACCCAGGTTCGATTCTGGGTACTGCCTGTGCGGAGTTTGCAAGTTCTCCCTGTGTCTGCGTGGGTTTTCGCTGGGTGCTCTGGTTTCCTCCCACATCCAGAAGACTTGCAGGTGATAGGTAAATTGGCCGTTGTAAATTGCCCCTAGTGTAGGGAAGTGATAGGGAATATGGGATTACTGTAGGGTTAGTATAAATGGGTGGTTGTTGGTCGGCACAGACTTGGTGGGCCGAAGGGCCTGTTTCAGTGCTGTATCTCTAAATAAAAAATTTTAAAAATTGTAACCACTGAGAAGCAAAAGCTGGCAGTGGGGAGCAAAGCCAAGGGGAAATCTCCAAGGACCGGAACCCACTCACAGACTCTGGCCGGCATCAAATGTTGCAGTCCGGAAATTCAACAACAGCACAACTATACCGTGCCTTCACCCTTGCTATCAGAGAACTGCCAGCACCACAACAAACCAGAATGACAGGTATCTCCATGAGGCCAAGTACTCCTCCCCCAACAATGCATGGCAGATGCAGTATAATGTGGAGAAATGTGAGGTTATCCACTTTGGTAGCAAAAACAGGAAGGCAGATTATTATCTGAACGGCTATAAACTGAGAGAGGGGAATATGCAACGAGACCTGGGGGTTCTTGTACACCAGTCGCTGAAGATAAGCATGCAGGTCCAACAGGCGGTGAAAAAGGCAAATATTATGTTGGCCTTCATAGCGAGAGGATTCGAGTACAGAAGCAAGGATGGCTTGCTGCAATTATACAGGGCCTTGGTGAGACCTGAGCCTCTGGCCTTCAGATGCAGAGGTTGAGGAGATGCAATGGATATGTCCTGAGGAGGCAGAGGAGGGATGAGTTGAAGCATTATCTGTTGGTTAGAAACATAGAAACATAGAAAATAGAAGCAGGAGTAGGCCATTCGGCTCTTCAAGCGTGCTCTGCCATTCATTATGATCATGGCCGATCATCCAACTCAGTAACCTGTACCCGCTTTCGCCCATATCCTTTGATCCCGTTAAACCCAAGAGCCTTATCTAGCTCCTTCTTGAAAACATACAATGTTTTGGCCTCAACTGCTTTCTGTGGTAGTGAATTCCACAGGCTCACCACTCTCTGGGTGAAGAAATTTCTGCTCACATCAGTCCTAAATGGTTTACCCCGTATCCTTAGACTATGGCCCCTGGTTCTGGACTCCCCCACCATCGGGAACATCCTTCCTGCATCTACCCAGTCAAGTCCTGTTAGAATTTTATAGGTTTCTATGAGATCCTCCCTCACTCTTCTGATCTCCAGTGAATATAATCCTAACCAACTCAATCTCTCCTCATACGTCAGTCCCGCCATCCCAGGAATCAGTCTGGTATACCTTCACTGCACTCCCTCTATAGCAAGAACATCCTTCCTCAGAGAAGGAGACCAAAACTGCACACAATATTCCAGGTGTGGTCTCACCAAGGCCCTGTATTATTGCAGCAAACCATCCTTGCTTCTGTACTCGAATCCTCTCGCTATGAAGGCCAACATACTATTTGCCTTTTTCACCGCCTGTTGGACCTGCATGCTTATCTTCAGCGACTGGTGTACAAGAACCCCCAGGTCTCGTTGCATATTCCCCTCTCTCCGTTTATAGCCGTTCAGATAATAATCTGCCTTCCTCTTTTTGCTACCAAAGTGGATAACCTCACATTTATCCACATTATACTGCATCTGCCATGCATTAGCCCACTCACTCAACTTGTTCAATTCACCCTGGAGCCTCTCTGCATCCTCCTCACAACTCACCCTCCCACCCAGTTTTGTGTCATCTGCAAATTTGGAGATATTACATTTAGTTCTCTCATCTAAATCATTAATATATATTGTGAATAGCTGGGGTCCTAGCACCGATCCCTGCGGTAGCCCACTAGTCACTGCCTGCCATTCGGAAAAAGATCCATTTATCCCTACTCTTTGTTTCCTGTCTGCCAACCAATTTTCTATCCATCGCAATACACTACCCCCAATCCCATGTGCTTTAATTTTACACGCTAATCTCTTTGAGATGAGGTGCTGGAACTTTTCAAGAATTACAAGATCTCAAAAGTGGTCATCTTGAGAAAAGCAACAGGGTATCTTAGCAGGCTGAAAACAGAACAACAGAAACTGAATGCAGAGAGGGAGAAACGCCAGAAAAACAGCAACAGATGAGACGCAAATTCTCTGACACACCACCAAACTATACATCGACTCTCAAGCTTCTGCACGTGTAAAGTTCCTAATCTCTATCCTTGTGTAAATAATTTTGATGTTATCTAATTTTATGTATTTTTAATTGTAGCATACAAGACTTATCTTTGGAAAGGAAGGGGATGTTGTATGATTGCCTTTAAGAGTGATATTCCTTTAAGATCTTAGTATGCTAATGAGCTAAGTACCAGGATGTAGTCATGTGACTCGAAGCCAGTGTCAGTCTGCAACTGTAACACTCAGATAAGATTTTGTAAATAGCGACCTCGTACTGTATAATAGTTTCACTGTAATAAACCTGTTTGAGATCTTCAACCAACTGGACTCCACACATCTCATTTATGTTGCATCAGACAACATAAAGAACTCATTAAGGCATTGCTAGTATTGTCCAAAGGAAAGAAATAAAACAGTACATTTTGATACCAGCTCTGCTGCAGGAGTTGCGGAAAGCTGCCTGATAAATGACGACACTCCGATTTTCTGTCGGACTTTACTCTCTCAGCCTTTTTGTCTCCCGAGACACCCACAAAGCAGTGAGGCTGCTTACCCATAGCTGGGACTCTGGTTGGGCATCAGGGCAGAACTACACATCTGGGGGACAGGCCTTCTCTGAGTAGTTTAGCCTGGGACCCAGTTTACGTATGTCGCCACGGTATGGCACTACGTAAGATTACTGATGGAGAGGCTATGTACTGGCAGGGAGAGGCTTATACACTCGGTTTTCTTTTTTGCAATACTTGTACCACTAGCCAGTGGTGAGAGCCGAAAGAGAAAGGTGACAAACAACCTAACCGCTATGCACCACCCACTACACTAACACACTGGATGCATCACATCAACCGGAGACACACAGCATGTTGCAAGATAAACAAACAATGCAAAATCAAAAATGCAACATTTCACTTGTCACACTTCCAAAGGGAAAAATGATCCACATGACAACATATTTCTGCAGCACCTTTGAAGTAAAAAGCATGCCGAGGGATAAGGAAAACAAACATCAAGCCAGGGTGTAAGAGATTAGGAAAGGTGACAAAAAGCCCTGGTCAAAGAGCTGAGTTTTGAGAAGGTTTCAAAAGGTGGAGAGAGAGGTGGAGATGCTACAGACGATAATTCCAAAGAGTAGAACCCTGCAGTAACTCTGTAACCAATGGTGGAGTGAAGGTGCAAGGTTGCATACAAGGCTGGATTCAGCAAAGCAGATACTTTGTGAGACCATATACAGGATGCACTGCAGCAACTCGCCAAGCTTCCTTCACAATACCTTCCAAACCCGTGACCTCTACCACCTAGAAGGACAATGACAGCAGATGTATGGGCACGTACCTGCAAGTTCCCCTCCAAGCCACACACCATCCTGACTTGGAACTGTATCGCCGTTCCTTCACTGTCGCTGGGTCAAAATCCTGGAATTCCCTTCCTAACAGCACTGTGGGTGTATCGACACCCCAAGGACTGTAGTGGTGCAAGAAGGCAGCTCACCACCACCTTCTGAAGGGCAATTAGGGATGGGCAATAAATACTGGTCTGGCCAGTGACACTCACATCGCATGAAAGAATAAAAAATTGTAGAGATAACAAGGCGACAGCAAGATTTAAAAGTAGAGGATCAGATTTTTAAATTTAATGTGTTGTGGAGCCGATGGAGGCAGTGAGCATGCAGCTGATGGACGACATACATGTGACAGAGTTTGGGATGAGGCGGAGTTTATGTCAGTGCAAGGATGAGAGAGCAGCAAAAGGTAATTGAGTATGGATTTGACAAGGACATGCATAAAAGTTTCAGTATCAAAGTGGCTGAGGTTTGAATGTTGTAGAAATGGTGAGTTCCATCGGCTTTTGTCTGGTCTATGTAGTATATTTAATATCAATCCTGTCACAGCAGATTTCAACTTGTTTCTTGCCCCAGTTGGAAGAGAGCAGTAGACAGAGGAGTAGCTCAACAAAACATGGAAGGCGTGGGTGTTGGTGGCAGTGGGGAGGGAGGGAAGGCGGGGTCAGGGGTGTGTTGGGATGTGCAGGAGCAAGAAAATTGGCAGGAGTAATAACTAAAACCAAACTGCTTTTACTACCGGATATAACAGAAGGTTGCTACATGTAAATCTACCATCTGAAGTACAATATATCATGGTACAGTCTGATGACAGACTCTTTGCCATCCTTATCAGGTAGCTTGTGACATCAGATAAAGGCCAGTGTATAACTAGAATGACCCTCACCACTTGCGAAACATTGAAAACATTCTACCCTTCCCCCACCCTTCCCCCTTCAATGCCACTCACTGATTTCCTGTCTTATCTGGGAGCATCAAAGAAGTTTTTGTGTTGTAGGGGGATGAAAACATAGTAAAGCACAGGCTTAGGTGCTGTCTGTCAACAGAAGTAATTATCAGCTGCTTGAGAAGCACTTTGCGGCACTTTCATTGGTTTCAGCTCTGAAGATACACATGTGTCGGTGTAGCTGCAACATAGTGGAGGCTGATAGAGATTTCAACAGATTTATAGATTCCTCAGGTGAATACCATCAGACAACAATGGAGGGAAACCCATCTGCAGGATTTAAATGGATTTTTCTGGTACTAAAGGAAAGTGTAGAATATGTGCAAGTAAGTATTCCAATTTTAGTACAATCTGATACCTCAATATTTCTTCACATTTCTGTATCTTTTAGTGATTCATCAAGCATTCATCAAGCTAAGGATTGCCAGCGATGAGTAATGGAACGCTTTTCGACTTCTGTGGCCCTCGGTTGGCAGCTAGCACTTCCTCGTCAGGGATAGACCAAATGTAAAAGAGAAACAAAAAACGTCAGGAACACTCAGAATGTCAAGCAGCAGCTGTGGAGTGAATAGATGTTTCAGGTACACAATCCTTTGCCAAGATGCAAAGTAAAACTCTCTCTGTATCCTCATTGCCTGTCTAGATGAAATTGCCAATTTGCACTGAATTGGGCCAGAATCACTGCCCTGCATTGCACTAAGAGTAACAGAAAAGAGAAGGTTGAGGGGTGACCTGATAAAGGTCTTTAAAATTATGAAAGGGTTTGAAAGGGTGGATATATAGACAAGAAGTTTCCACTTCTGGGAGGGACCAAAACTGGAGGCCATAAACATATAATAATCACTAATAAATCAAATAAGGAATTCAGGGAAAACTTCCTTTCTCAGAGAGTGGTTAGAATGTGCAACTTGCTACTACAAGGAGTAGTGGAGGCAAATAACATAGATATATTCAAGGAGAAGCTTGAAAAACACGAGGGATGAGGAATAAAAGCATGTGTTGATATTGTTAGATAAAGAGCAGTCAGGAGCAGGCACGTGAGGAGCATAAATACTGGCATGGATCAGTTGGGCCAAATGGCCTGTTTTTGTGCTGTGACTTCTATGTGATTCTATGTAATAACGAAATAGCCAGTTCCAAAACACCTGCTTCTTAACTTGCTAAACAGCCACTTAAGTAGCAGAAATACCGCACTGTGGGCCATTTCAGCTGTGGACTGTGCAACATTTGTGGAAAATGAAGGGAAAGTGCAAAATGTGTAATCCAAGATTAAGATTTTAAGATGACGATACAAGATGTGAGGACAAGCCACCAATTCCCAAAATGTCAAACAGGCATGGGAGACCAATTTTGGCCTCTTGCGCATCCCAATTTTCATCACTTCATCATTGGCGGTCATGCATTCAGCTCCCACAAGAACACAAGATTTAGGATCATGAGTAGGTTATTAGGCCCCTCGAGCCTGCACCGCCATTCAATAAGATCATGGCTGATCTGGTTGTGGCCTCAACTCCACTTTCCTGTCTGCCCCCAATAACCTTGACTTCCTTGTCAATCAAAAATATATAAAACTCAGCCTTGAAAATATTCAATGCCTAGGTCCTAAACTCTGGAATTCACTCCCTAAACCTTTCCACCTCTCTCTCTCTCTCTCTCGTCCTTTCAATCACTGCTTAAAACCGACCACTTTGACCGAGCTTTTGGTCACTAGTCTTAATATCTCTTTATATGGCTTGGTCCAACATATCAGATCTAAGCTCTGCTGTCCTGCCACATCCAGTTGTGAATGGTGGTGGACAATTAAACAACCAACAGGAGGAGGAGGCTCCACAAACATACCCATCCTTAATGATGGGGGAGCCCAGTACATCAGTGCAAAAGACAAGGCTGAAGCATTTGCATCCATCTTCTGTCAGCAGTGCCGAGTGGATGACCTATCTCAATCTCCTCCTGAGGTCCCCAGCATCACAGATGCCAGTCTTCAGCCAATCCGATTCACTCCCCGTGATATCAAGAAACAACTGAAGGCACTGGATACTGCAAAGGCTATGGGCCCTGACAACATTCCAGCAATAGTACTGAAGACCTGTGCTCCAGAACTAGCTGCGCCCCTAGCTAAGCTGTTCCAGTACAGCTACAACACTGGCATCTACCCGGCAATATGGAAAATTGCCTAGGTATGTCCTGTGCACAAAAAGTACGACAAATCCGACCCAGCTAATTACTGCCCCATCAGTCTACTCCTGAAAGTCAGCAAAGTGATGGAAGGGGTTGTTGACAGTGCTATAAAGCGGCACTTGCACAGGAACAACCTGCTCAGTGACGCTCAGTTTGGGTTCCCCCAGGGCCACTCAGCTCCTGACCTCATTACAGCCTTGGTTCAAACATGGACAAAAGAGCTGAACTCCAGCGGTGAGGTGAGAGTGACTGCCATGACATCAAGGCAGCATTTGACCATGTATGGCATCAAGGAGCCCTAGCAAAACTTGAGTCAATGGGAATCAGGGGGAATACCCTCTGCTGGTTAGAGTCATACCGAGCACAAAGGAAGATGATTGTGGTTGTTGGAGGTCAATCATCTGAGCTCCAGGACATCACTGCAGGAGTTCCTCAGGGTAGTGTCCTAGGCCCAACCATCTTCAGCTGCTTCATCAATGACCTTCCCTCCATCAAAAGGTCAGAAGTGGGGATGTTCACTGATGATTGCACAATGTTCAGCACCATTCGCAACTCCTCAGATACTGAAGCAGCCCGTGTAGAAATGCAGCAAGACCTGGACAATATCCAGGCTTGGGCTGATAAGTGGCAAGTAACATTTGTGCCACACAAGTGCCAGGCAATGACCATCTCCAACAAGAGAGAATCTAACCATCTCCCCTCGATGTTCAATTACATTACCATCGCTATCAACATCCTGGGGGTCACTATTAACCAGAAACTGAACTGGACCAGCCATATAAATACCGTGGCTATAAGAGCAGGTCAGAGGCTGGGAACTCTGTGGCGAATAACTCACCTCCTGACTCCCCAAAGCCTGTCCACCATCTGCAAGGCACAAGTCAGGAGTGTGATGGAGTACTCTCCACTTGCCTGGATGGGTGCAGCTCCAACAACACTCAAGAAGCTCGACTCCATCCAGGACAAAGCAGCCCGCTTGATTGGAACCCCAACCACCACCTTCAACATTCACTCCCTCCACCATCGATGCACAGTGACAGCAGTGTGTACCAGCTACAAGATGCACTGCAGCAGCTCGCCAAGGCTCCTTCGACAGCACTTTCCAAAACTGCAAACTCTTTCACCTGGAAGGACAAGGGCAGCAGATGCATGGAAACACCAACACCTGGCAAGTTCCCCTCCAAGCCACACACTATCCTGACTTGGAACTATATCGCCATTCCTTCACTGTCGCTGGGTCAAAATCCTGGAACTCCCTTCCTAACAGCACTGTGGGTGTACCTACACCCCAAGGACTGCAGCGGTTCAAGAAGGCAGCTCACCACCACCTTCTCAAGGGCAATTAGGGATGGACAATAAATGTTGGCCTAGCCAGCGACGCCCACATCCCCTGAACGAAAAAAAAACTTGGGTCAAATTTTGTTTGATAACATTCCTGTGAAGCATCTTGGGATGTTTTACTATTTCATGGTGCTGTATAAATTAAACTTGTTGCCGATTGTTGTAACACTGGAGTTTATTGTAATCTTGCACACGGGAATACACTGGAAGGATATTTGGAAGAAGATGTCCGTGGTGAGAAAAGTGCCACAAGAAATGCGAACAAATATGAATAAATGTAATCTGCCATAAGTTGCATGTGACAGACAATTTCTTGAGTACCTTGGTATACTTTATCAAACTGGTTCAATTTACTGAACTGAGTGCATTATAATTGTCAGTTTTATGTGTGAATAATTATAGTCTTCACTTTTCTCACAGCTGCCTCACTCTACACTCTCCTTTTGATCCTCCTATCCTGTTCCCGCCCATGTTCATTGGTTCCCTTTGACTTACACCAGCAACAGGTTACTGGATCACATTGAATCTATTTGAGCTGCTGCTGAGTGGAGGCGTAGCATCACTGTGGGCCCTGTCCACTGGCTTTGTACTTCAGGCGTCAGGGTACCAGACATGCCTCTGAAATGAAACAAAAATCTAGCACAATGTTAAGCAAAAAAAAATCATACTGCTATACCGTCCGAGTCCTCCGAAATGTCTGAGCAATTTGTTTTTTTGTTTTACGTGAAGCAGTGCTATAGGTACAGATGCACACTATGACAGGTGTAGGTGAACGCTGTCAGGTACAGGTGAACACTACAACAGATACAGGTGAACATTGCGACAGGTACAGATGAACACTGCAGCAGATACAGGTGAACACTGCAGCAGATACAGGTGAATATTACAGCAGGTACAGGTGAGCACTGTGGCAGGTACAGGTTTATTTTAGATTAGATTAGAGATACAGCACTGAAACAGGCCCTTCGGCCCACCGAGTCTGTGCCGAACATCAACCACCCATTTATACTAATCCTACACTAATCCCATATTCCTACCAAACATCCCCACCTGTCCCTATATTTCCCTACCACCTACCTATACTAGTGACAATTTATAATGGCCAATTTACCTATCAACCTGCAAGTCTTTTGGCTTGTGGGAGGAAACCGGAGCACCCGGAGAAAACCCACGCAGACACAGGGAGAACTTGCAAACTCCACACAGGCAGTACCCGGAATCGAACCCGGGTCCTTGGAGCTGTGAGGCTGCGGTGCTAACCACATGCGCCACTGTGCCGCCCACTATTACAGGTATAGGTGAACACTGCAGAAGATACAGGCGAACATTACAGCATGTACAGGTGAACACTACGACAGGTATATGTGAGCACTGTGCCAGGTATAGGTGAACACCGTGGAAGGTACAGGTGAACATTACAGCATGTACAGATGAACACTATGACAGGTATATGTGAGCATTGTGGCAGATACAAGTGAACACTGTTTGAGGTACAGTGAGCATAGTGGCGGGTACAGGTGATCCAGAGTTAATTTTCAAAAGTCAGCAAGTATTTCCACAACTTGGTGATGCATGTAACAAGAGAAAATGCTGGAGATGTACAACAGGTTAGTTAGCTTCTGAAATAGAAAGGCAGATTAACATGGGGGTGGAACCCTTCAGAACTTCTATATGTTATGTGCAAACGCAACTGTCACACAAATACTTGGCAAACAAAAATAATGGCAAACAATGGGCCAACTTATATCATTTGTATCCTTGAAGGACATGCACACACACATCCACAGTGAATAGTCACAGTCCAAGAATCTGAACACTTTGAAAGAATGGCTCACAGCTATGGGTTTTTGGAACATGCTGGGGGTTAGTTTCAGATGTATTCCGCTGATCATTCTTGAATTGAAATAAGAATGCAATCCTGGAAGAATGCCGTCAGAAAGAAACAAGGTTATGCAATATTGTCAATACATTTCCAATTCAGGAGCGCCCATGATTCATAAATTTGCATTATTTGAGACGAGTGGCTAGGCGAGTGGGCTAGACGCAAGTTATTCACCTTAGGAAGGCTTTCTATACCTGTTGGTAGTAAGACTCCTACTTGAAAGGAAATGAGTTTGGCTTGTCTCAAACCAATTCCTGGTACACATGCATTCAAAGCAATAATTGCCCCAATTTGGAAATGCAATTGTCAGTGTGACTCAGAGAGGCTGGTGTGAAAATTTTAAAAAAATCTCATACTGAGATTGTTATGAAAGTGCTTCTGCTTTTGTTAAATCTATTTTTCTGAGGAATTCATAATCAAACTAAAGAAATGTTGGGCCATTTTTTTTCCAAGAGGGTCATCAAGAGGACTGGTTTGACAACAACAGTTACTGGTTGTCACATGACTCAAGTTAGAAATAGAACAGCAACCCTGGTAACTGGGGAAGCTGTGTGCAGAGAAGTGAGAGGTCAGAAGGCGGACTTTCTGTTTCTGGTTGCTCTTTTGAATTGTTTGGAGTTGGAGAAGGGAACTTCCAAGGAGAAGAAGAGAAGAAATAAAAAGCGAGAGAACTTCCAAGGATAGAAGAGAATTCCCAAGGAAGGAGAGAAGACCACAACCCAGCTCAGATTTCCAGTACCTTTCTAAAAGACCCTGAGAAGTCCAATGTGTCAACTCATCTTGTCTCCTGTCTTTGAAGAAAAGCCTACTAAATTAATTCTCAACACTGCCTGATAAGAACTGTTCTAAAAGATTCCGGTTACCCATCTATGTGTATTTGGATGCTAGACTTTATGCCAGTGCCAGTGTTGGAACACAACATATCTCATCTGCTGTTTTCTTCAATCATGAGCAAATATTCAGCTCATATGTGTTTTTGTCTGTAACAGAACTCTGAAGAAAAATCCCTTTTATTTTTCCAGTGTGTGTGTGTGTGTGTGTGTGTGTGTGTTTGTGTGTGTGTGTGTGTGTGGCTAAGGTAAAACAGGAACTATAATATTTCAATCTGTATGTTTATGCTTTACTTCATTACTGATTAAGACTTGTTTTATAATAAACTGATAGTTTTGTTGTACATTAAAGAAACCCAGTTAGTGTGTTTCATTTTGGGAAAAATAGAGTATATGATTGACTGTATTGGTAAGTGGGAAAATTTAAATATATGTTGTGACCTGTGGAGAAGTGGAACTAAAATAAACAATACACTGCTGCCGCTTCAGTCATAAAATATAATTGGGGGCTCATCCGGGATAAACCCAACGCCGATGACATACAATTGTAAGTGGGGTATAATAATTGAAAAAGGAAAAATAAAATGAACCAGGTTTTTTGTGTAATAAAGTCTACAACACCGGAATGTCTTTAACGGTTGCTGCGACCTTTCTTGGGAAGGAGGATGTATTCCTGAGTGATTTGAGGAACTTAACCAAGGTTAAGCTAATAGCATTGGCAGCAAAATTGGGGTTAGAATTCAAACCAGGAGCCAAGAAAGCAGATGTAATTGAAGTAATAGCACAGCATTTACAATTGGAAGAAGAAAGTAAACCAGAGGGTAGCGCAGTTGAATTAGTTAACATTCAGTTACAGATGAAAATGCTTGAGCTTGAGCTTGAGCAGGAAAAAAGAATTGAAAAAACTTGAGCTTCAGAAAGAATTGACAATGAAGAAGCTTGAATTTGAAAAAGAGGAAACGGAAAAAGAGAGAGCATTTCAAAGCGAAAGAGAATGAGAAGGAAGGGAATTTGAGGTTAAAAAAGATGGAGCTAAGACAAAGGGGTGTCCTTGACTCCAGTGAAGGTTCTGGTCAGGAAAGATCTGACTCCAGCCCAGGACCCAGTGGAAAGCTGTTTAAATTTGTGTAAGCCCTCTGTAAGTTTCAGGAGAGGGAATTAGAGGCATTTTTCATTTTCTTTGAAACGATAGCCAAACAGATGAAGTGGCCAAAGGAAAGCTGGATTCTGTTTATGCAAAGCAGGTTGATGGGCAGAGCTCATGAAGTTTATGCCATGTTTTCTGAGGAGACTTCTGCAGATTATAAGATGGCAAAAAAGGCTATTCTCGCTGTGTATGAGTTAGTCCCTGAAGCATACAGGCAAAAATTTTGGAACCTCTGGAGATTGTCTGGGTAGACTTACATACAATTTGAGAGAGTAAAGCAATTAATTTTGATCGTTGGATAAGGGCACTAAAGATGGAAGCCACGTATGAGAATCTTGGGGAACTAATTGTCCTGAAAGAATTTTAAAATTCACTCCCTCCATTAGTAAGAGCTCATGTCGAGAACCAGAAGGTTTCAACGAACAGACAGGCAGTAGAAATTGCTGATGATTATGAGCTTGTGTATAAGCTCAAACCCTTTGTCTGTCACCCCCACAAACCTGAGCAAGATAGAAGGTGGGAGGGTGAATGGAAGGCAAGTAGTCAGGAATGTAATGGAATAGACTACACTTGCCTGGAAAGTGCAGCTCCAACAACACTCAAGAAATTCGACACCATTCAGGACAAAGCAGCCTGCTTGACTGGTACCCCATCCACCATCTTAAAACATTCACTCCCTCCACCACTGGCACACCGTGGCTGTAGTGTGTACCATCTACAAGATGCACTGCAGCAACTCACCAAGGTTTCTTTGACAGAATTTTCCAAATCAATTACCTCTACCACCTAGAACGACAGGGTCAGCAAATCTGTGGGGCCACCATGACCTCCCAAGACCATCCTGACTTGGAAATATATTGTCACTCCTTCATCATCACTGGGTTAAAATCTTGGAACTCGCTCCCTAACAGCACTGTAGGAGTACCTTCATCAGATGGACTGCAGTGGTTCACCACCACCTTCTTAAGGGCAACGAGGGATGGGCAATAAGTGCCGGCCTTGTAATATCCTGTGAATGAATTTTAAAAACTAACCCTTTTAGCCCAAGCACCTTTCTGGTGAATGCGCACCGCATCCACTCCAAATCCAATATATCCTTTATTTAGCTTTGAGTTCCTAATAGTCTCTGAGCAGGACCACTTCCTTGTTCATTCCTATGTCATTGGTCCCAACAAGGACCGTGATAACTCATTGTTCATCTACCCTTTCCAACTGCTTCGAGATATTCCTTACCCTGGCACTAGATAGGCAACACGCCCTTTGAGGCTCTTGACTGTAATTGCAGTGAATGTTATCTATCACCCTAATTATCAAATCCTCGTATAACTATAACCTTTCTATTCTGCTTATCCACCATTCTGCCTGCTTCACAGTGCCTTGATCAGCTGTACCTGTCCTTCCTGCAGCCTTTCTCCCAGAACTCCATGTTTGAATCCTTCCAATCAGGTTTCTGCCCTGCCACAGTAGCAAAAATGCTCCTTTCAAAGTCCCAAGCAAGATCTATAAGATTGTGTCAAAGACTGACTATCCCTCCTCATCCTCATCAACCTGTGTGCAACCTTTGACCACACCATCCTCCTCCACCGTCATCCAGTCAAGCAACCCACTTGATTGGCACCCCATCCATCACCTTAACATTTACTCCCTCCACCACCGGCACACAGTGGCAGCAGTGTGTACCAAAATACAAGATGTACTGCAGCAATTCACCACACCTCCTTCAACAGCACCTTCCAAACCCACAATTTCTTCCACCTAGAAGGACAAGGGCAGCAGATGTATGGGAACACCACCACCTGCAGGTTCCCCTCCAAGCCACACACCATCCTCACTTGGAAATATATCGCCGTTCCTTCATTGTTGCTGGGTCAAAATCCTGGAACTCCCTTCCTAACAGCACTATGGGTGAACTGGCACCAGATGGACCACAGCGGTTCAAGAAGGTAACTCACCACTACTTTCCCAAGGGGAATTAGGGATGGGCAACAAATGCTGGCCAAACCAACGACGCCCATATCCCATGTAACAAATTTTTAAAATATGTAAAGTGCTACTTACCTTGCCTGATTATGCATCCTGCTGCCTCTCGTTCCACAGTTCCACATTCTTCATTGAACTTCATTTGACTGTCACATGCCATCCCGTTCACGAATGAGAAAAACCGACGGGACGACAGAAGTAGGAGTACTCGCCTACAGTGCTGGTAAATCTGGATATACCAGGGTCTCAACTCTGCATACTGGAAGGGAGGTGGGAGGGGGGATGGTACTACTGGGGGCACAGTTCTGCAGACGTGAAGGAGGGGTGGTGGCGTAGTGGTAATGCCACTGGACTAGTAATCCAGAGGTCCTGGCTAATGCTCTGGGAACAAGTGTTCGAATCCCACCATGGCAGATGGTGAAATTTGAATTCAATTAATAAGAAATCTGGGATTTAAAGCTAGTCTAATGGTGACCATGAAACCATTGTCGATTGTTGTAAAAACCCATCTGGTTCACTAATGTCCTTTAGGGAAGGAAATCTGCCATCCTTATCTGGTCTGGCCTACATGTGACTCCAGACCTACAGCAATGTGGTTGACTCTTAACTGCCCTCTGAAATGGCCTAGCAAGCCACTCAGTTCAAGGGCAATTAGGGATGGGTAATAAATGCTGGCCTAGCCAGCGACACCCACATCCCATGAACGAATAAAAAAAAGGGAGGTACTGCGTACCCTCCCTCCAGAAATGGTGAGCGATCTGTGCCATTGTTTGTGTGAGTGAAGGAGCAATGCCACTCCCGTTGCCCTGTGTGTGGGGAGGGTGCCAGAAGCGGTAGGCTTGTAAAGGTTATTTGACTGGTGAGCCAATTGATGCAGCTGTTACAATCTTAATGTGGTCATGCTGTGTCACTCTTAGTGGGAGCTAAGATGGGCAATACCATGCCACCCCACATATTTAATGCATGAAAGCACCTGATGTACCAGTCAACATCAATGGCTGCCCTGTTAGCAACCTTTGAAGAAATGAAGGAAATGAGTTTAATTGCACCTTGGAGATGGGGATAGTTCATCCTATAGTCCTATATAATCCTATATTATTTGATACGCTTCTACTGTGCCGAAGGCAAAACCAGCAGGCAGGTGCAGTCCACGTGAAGGCCCCCGGTCGTGAGCAGCAGCTGCCCCCAAAGAAAGCTCGCCACTACAGATCGCCGTGCATCTACAGGTCCCGCATGATATACCTGCAGATGTCAGACCACCAGTGTCAGAGGCAACTGCAGATTTTTTTTTTTCCAAAATATACTTTATTCACCTATGCACCTATGCAGTCATATTCAGCTGGCCTCAGACACCGGAAACATCAGAGGAATGTATGATGGCATGAAGAGAGCTCTTGGGCCAACCATCAAGAAGATCACCCCCCTCAAATCTAAATCGGGGGACATAATCACTGACCAACGCAAACAGATGGACCGCTGGGTTGAGCACTACCTAGAACTGTACTCCAGGGAGAATGCTGTCACTGAGACTGCCCTCAATGCAGCCCAGCCTCTACCAGTCATGGATGAGCTGGACATACAGCCAACCAAATCGGAACTCAGTGATGCCATTGATTCCCTAGCCAGCGGAAAAGCCCCTGGGAAGGACAGCATTACCCCTGAAATAATCAAGAGTGCCAAGCCTGCTATACTCTCAGCACTACATGAACTGCTATGCCTGTGCTGGGACGAGGGAGCAGTACCCCAGGACATGCGCGATGCCAACATCATCACCCTCTATAAAAACAAAGGTGACCGCGGTGACTGCAACAACTACCGTGGAATCTCCCTGCTCAGCATAGTGGGGAAAGTCTTTGCTCGAGTCGCTCTGAACAGGCTCCAGAAGCTGGCCGAGCGCGTCTACCCTGAGGCACAGTGTGGCTTTCGTGCAGAGAGATCGACTATTGACATGCTGTTCTCCCTTCGTCAGATACAGGAGAAATGCCACGAACAACAGATGCCCCTCTACATTGCTTTCATTGATCTCACCAAAGCCTTTGACCTCGTCAGCAGACGTGGTCTCTTCAGACTACTAGAAAAGATCGGATGTCCACCAAAGCTACTAAGTATCATCACCTCATTCCATGACAATATGAAAGGCACAATTCAACATGGTGGCTCCTCATCAGAGCCCTTTCCTATCCTGAGTGGTGTGAAACAGGGCTGTGTTCTCGCACCCACACTTTTTGGGATTTTCTTCTCCCTGCTGCTTTCACATGCGTTCAAATCCTCTGAAGAAGGAATTTTCCTCCACACAAGATCAGGGGGCAGGTTGTTCAACCTTGCCCGTCTAAGAGCGAAGTCCAAAGTACGGAAAGTCCTCATCAGAGAACTCCTCTTTGCTGACGATGCTGCTTTAACATCTCACACTGAAGAATGCCTGCAGAGTCTCATCGACAGGTTTGCGTCTGCCTGCAATGAATTTGGCCTAACCATCAGCCTCAAGAAAACGAACATCATGGGGCAGGATGTCAGAAATGCTCCATCCATCAATATTGGCGACCACGCTCTGGAAGTGGTTCAAGAGTTCACCTACCTAGGCTCAACTATCACCAGTAACCTGTCTCTAGATGCAGAAATCAACAAGCGCATGGGTAAGGCTTCCACTGCTATGTCCAGACTGGCCAAGAGAGTGTGGGAAAATGGCGCACTGACACGGAACACAAAAGTCCGAGTGTATCAGGCCTGTGTCCTCAGTACCTTGCTCTACGGCAGCGAGGCCTGGACAACGTATGCCAGCCAAGAGCGACGTCTCAATTCATTCCATCTTCGCTGCCTTCGGAGAATACTTGGCATCAGGTGGCAGGACTATATCTCCAACACAGAAGTCCTTGAAGCGGCCAACACCCCCAGCTTATACACACTACTGAGTCAGCGGCGCTTGAGATGGCTTGGCCATGTGAGCCGCATGGAAGATGGCAGGATCCCCAAAGACACATTGTACAGCGAGCTCGCCACTGGTATCAGACCCACCGGCCGTCCATGTCTCCGTTATAAAGACGTCTGCAAACGCGACATGAAATCGTGTGACATTGATCACAAGTCGTGGGAGTCAGTTGCCAGCATTCGCCAGAGCTGGCGGGCAGCCATAAAGACAGGGCTAAATTGTGGCGAGTCGAAGAGACTTAGTAGTTGGCAGGAAAAAAGACAGAGGCGCAAGGGGAGAGCCAACTGTGCAACAGCCCCAACAAACAAATTTCTCTGCAGCACCTGTGGAAGAGCCTGTCACTCCAGAATTGGCCTTTATAGCCACTCCAGGCGCTGCTTCACAAACCACTGACCACCTCCAGGCGCGTATCCATTGTCTCTCGAGATAAGGAGGCCCAAAGAAAGAAGAAATACTTTATTCATAAAAATCTGTAAAAAATACATTACCAAACAGTTTCAAAAAGCCCCAAGTCAAAAATTACAAACAGTGCAAAGGGGGTCCGTTTGCTTCAATACAATCATGAGTTGCCTCACAACCCTTCCATTTCACATTTGTCATGCCAGATACATTTTTACATTTTACAGCAGACAGAATTTTCCCGATACAGTTCAAGGGGTTTCCCATGGATCCAGCCCCTCAGTTCAGCTTGGTGGGGGGGACCTTACACAGTGATCTTTCCCCATTGGGCCTTTGCTACGGCTGCCCCAAGCTTTAGTGCGTCGCTCAGCACATAGTCCTGGACCTTGGAATGTGCCAGTCTGCAACATTCAGTCATGGACAACTCTTTGCACTGGAAGACCAGCAAGTTTCGGGCAGACCAAAGGGCATCTTCCACCGAATTGATAGTCCTCCAGCAGCAGTTGATGTTTGTCTCGGTGTGCGTCCCTCGGAACAGCCCGTAGAACACAGACTCCTGTGTTACAGAGCTGCTTGGGATGAACCTCGACAAAAATCACTGCATCTCTTTCCACACCTGCTTCGCAAAGACACATTCCAGAAAGAGGTGGGCAACTGACTGTTCCCCACCTCAGCCACTGCGGGGGCATTGTGCGGAGGGGGTGAGACTTCGGGCGTGCAGGGAGGATCTGGCGGGGAGGGCTCTTCTCACCACCAGCCAAGCTACATCTTGGTGCTTGTTTGAAAGTTCTGGTGATGAGGCATTCCGCCAAATGACTTTGGCAGTCTGCTCGGGGAACCATCCGACAGGATTCACCGTCTCCTTTTCCCGTAGGGCCTTAAGGACATTCCATGCAGACCACTGCCTGATGGATCGGTGGTCAAAGGTGTTTTTCCGCAGAAACTGCTCCACGAAGGATAGGTGGTACGGCACGGTCCAACTGGATGGAGCGTTCCACAGCAATGTGACCAGGCCCATCCTTCGCAACACCGGGGACAGATAGAACCTCAGCACGTAGTGAGACTTGGAGTTAGCATACTGGAGGTCTACACACAGCTTGATGCAGCCGCACACGAAGATGGTCATCAGGATGAGGGCGGCGTTGGGTACGTTTTTCCCGCCCTTATTCAGAGGTTTGAACATCGTCCATTTTAGATCCCCAGATGAAGCGGAAAATGGCTCAGGTGACCGCCACAGCGCAGGAGTGGGGTATGGGCCAGACCTGCGCCACGTACAGCAACAACGTGAGCGCCTCGCACCTGATGACCAGGTTCTTACCCACAATGGAGAGAGATCGCTGCCCCCACATGCTCAACTTGTGTTGTACCTTGGCTACTCGCTCCTCCTAGGTTTTGATGCACACGCCGGCCCTTCCGAACCATATCCCCCACATTTACTCAGAGGGTTGTGAATTCTCTACCCCAGAGGGCCGGTCAGTCATTGAGTATGTTTAAAGCAGAGGTTGACAGATTTCTAAATACCAATACCAATAAAGGGGATATAAGGATAGTGTGGGAAAAAGGCATTGAAGTGGATGATCAGCCATGATCGTATTGAATAGCGGGGCAGGCTCGATGGGCTGAATGGCCTACTCCTGCTCCTATGTTCCTATACATACACATGTACACTTTACTTCGCACCAGTTGATCATAATTATTGATGTCTTTTTTCAGGTTTGCAATGCAGCTGGAAGAGAAATGTAATTTCCTGGTTCTTTAAGATATAATTTCAATTCCAGTTACCTGTCTATTCACATAACAGTTAGCTACAAAATGAATACAGATTCCTCATGCATATTAGTCTTTGACTTTTCACATTCAGTAAATAAAAGGCCCATGGTATGTAGCTATCATTAAATGATGCTTTTATTTCTGAGACTGTATTTGCCTTTTATGATACAATTCCGTCTCACTTTCTGGAATGTGCAAAAGTAAGATTTCTCACCCAGGTGCAGCAAGCGTACAAGAAGAGATGGTACACTTGAGTGGAAGAAGGTAATCTCAACTGCATAGGACAGTGGGACAAAGCAGAGTATGCGGCAGACCTAAAACAATAACTCTGCCTCTCTCTCCACAGATGCAGCCAGACCTGCTGAGTATTTCCAGCACTTGCTACTTTTCTGCTAGATTGCCGGCATCCACAGCATTCTGTGCTGTGATAAGTATTTGGCAGCTGTCAGGAAGCAGGTGCTTTAAATAGGACCCCAGCACCTGCTCCTCAGCTGAGCCAATGACAATCATGGCGCCGGAAGTCCCACCCCTGCCATGTAATTTGGCGGGGGGCGGGAGGGGACAGCGCATCACCGTGATGCTAGTGAGCCGCAGTGCTGAATTTAGCGGGGGCTCAGTGACGGGCGATCCGCCATCTTCAAATGCACAGCTGCAATCGGTGGTGCGCTTTGAAAATTCAGGCCCTAATATCTGGAACAGTAACTGTAAGAGTTGTCCATAGTTTGCCAGCAGACAGAGTTGACCTACTCCTGGGGAATGATTTGGCCAGAGCGAAAGTAGCACCATCTCCAGTTGTCACAGAAAAAACAAGTGAGGTTTAAGAGACAGAAAAGTTACAGGAAAAATTTCCAGGAATTTTTCCTTCATGTGTAGTAACCCGAGCAATGGCTAAACAAAAGAAATTATAGCCCTTTATCCCAATCATGTGGATATTTGTGACAGTATGCCCTGATCATCGCTTTGAGGGTCTGATGGTACCTTCTAAAGCTCTTTGTGTCTGTGGGTGGTCAGCTGAAGACTTTAACTGTGTTATATCCAAATTACCCATAACTTCCTGAAAAATTTTAGACATAAAATTGGAACCTTGATCCAACTGAATCTCAATGGGTAATCCATATCTAGTGAAGAACTGAGTTAACTTCTGTACTTAGCAGAAATTGTTCTCAAGGGAATGGCCTCATGTAACCGAATAGCCATATCCATGATAGTGAGTATATACTGGTGTCCTGCTTTTGTTTTCGGTAAGGTTCCTACACAGTCGACCAACACCCTACTAAATTGTTCCCTAAAAACTGTTATAGGAATTAGAGTTGCCGGTTTATGGCAGGTTAAGGTTTTCCCACAATCTGGCATGTATGGCATGTTTTACAAAACTGCACCACATCCTTGGAAAGACCTGGCCAGTAGAAATGTTGACTTATATATGATTTGGTCGTCTGGATCCCCACTTGTTGTACTAGAGGAATTTTATGCACTATCTTTAATAGTTCCTGGCGATACTTTGGCGGTACCAGATGCTTTATCAAGAATCTAACTTTGTTTCGAGTTATCTGAATGAAAAGAGGGTACAGAGCAAAATTATATTAACTAAAGGTAAAGAGTGAATGGGAATGAATGTGAAAACGTGTTTTAAAATTTTCATTTTTTATTTTTCCCACACTTTGTAATGAAATGCATTGAAAGATAGTGCTTTATTCCTCCAGGGGTGGAGGTGTTATGAAGGTGCTTCTGTTTTTCTTAAGTATATTTTTTGAAGAATTCATAGTCAAACTGAAGAAATGTTGGACCAATTTTTTTCCACGAGGGTCATCAAGAGGACTAGTTTGACAAAAGTTACTGGTTGTCACATGACTCAAGTTAAAAATAGAACAGCAACCCTGGTAACTGGGGAAGATGTGTGCAGAGAAGTGACAGGTCAGAAGGCGGACTTTGTGTTTCTGATTGCTCTTTTGAACTGTTTGGAGTTGGAGACGAGAACTCCAAGGAGAAGTAGAGAAGAAATAAAAAGGAAGAGAACTTCCAAGGAGAGAAGAGAATTCCCAAGGAAAGAGAGAAGACCACAACCGAACTCAACTTTCCAGCAACTTTCTAAAAAACCCGAAGTCCACTATGTCAACTCATCTCATCTTCTGTCTTTGAAGAAAGCCTGCTTAATTAATTCTCAACACCGTCTAAAAAGAACTGTTCTAAAAGATCCCGGTTACCCGTCTACGTGTACTCAGAGGCCAGACTGTATGCCGGTTTTGGAACACAACATATCTCATTTGCTGTTTTCTTCAATAATGAGCAAGTTTTCAGCCCATGTGCTTTTTGTCTGTAACAGAGCTCTGAACAAAAATCCCTTTTATTTTCTCCGGTTAACCGGTGTATGTGTGTGTGAGTGTGAGGGACTGAGGTAAAAAGGGAACTTTAATATTTCAATCTGTGTGTTTATGCTTTACTTCATTATTGGTTAAGGCCTGTTTTATAATAAACTGATAATTTTGTTGGTTCATTAAAGAAAATAGTTAGTGTGTTTTATTCTGGGAAAAATACAGTATATGATTGACAGTATCAGTAAGTGGGAAAATTTAAATATATGTTGTGACCTGTGGAGAAGTGGAACTGGACAAAGGAAAGCTGTGACCTGATTGGCTGGTAGGGAATTTGTACTGAATTTAAAAATAAAACATTGATAAAAATTGATTAAAACCCTAATTAACTAATTAATAAGTAGAGTAACTAAACCAGAGGGAGGAGATTACTGTATTTAGTCAGCATTTAATATTTATTGTAGGAATCTAGCACTAGGGACCATATCGTTAATTATAACAATTTAGTAAGGATTTAATAAGTATTTATTTTTATTTATTAAATAGTGCTAGAAATGTCAGTCAGAGGGGTCAAGTGCTTCAGCTGTGAGATGTGGGAGGTCCGTGACGCTTCCAGCGTTCCGGACGACTACATCTGCAGGAAGTGTACCCAGTTGCAGCTCTTCACAGACTGCATGGATCGGTTGGAGCAGCAACTGGATGCAGTTAGGAGCATGCAGGTAGCAGAAAGTGTCAGAGACAGGAGTTTTAGAGAAGTGGTTACACCCAAGGTGCAGGCAGATAGATGGGTGACCGTGAGAAGGGGCAGGCAGTCAGTGCAGGAATCCCCTGTGGCTATCCCTCTCTCGAACAAGTATACCGTTTTGGATAATGTTGGGGGGGATGGCCTATCAGGGGAAACAGCAGCAGCCAGAGCGGTGGCACCACGGCTGGCACTGTTGTTCAGCAGGGAAGGACAAAGCGCAGAAGAGCAATAGTTATAGGGGACTCTATAGTCAGGGGCACAGATAGGCGCTTCTGTGGACGTGAAAGAGACTCCAGGATGGTATGTTGTCTCCCTGGTGCCAGGGTCAAGGATGTCTCTGAACGGACAGGGGGCATTCTGAAGGGGGAGGGTGAACAGCCAGAGGTTGTGGTACACATCGGTACCAACGATATAGGCAGGAAGAGTGACGAGGTCCTGCAGGGGGGGTTTAGGGAGTTAGGTAGAAAGTTAAAGGACAGGACCTCTAGGGTTGTAATCTCGGGATTACTCCCTGTGCCATGTGCCAGTGAAGCTAGAAATAGGAAGATAATGCAGCTAAACATGTGGCTGAACAGCTGGTGTAGAAGGGAGGGTTTCAGATATCTGGACCATTGGGTTCTCTTCAGAGACAGATGGGACCTGTACAAGAAGGACGGGTTGCATCTAAACTGGAGAGGCACAAATATCCTGGCTGCGAGGTTTGCTAGCGTCACTCGGGAGGGTTTAAACTAGTGTGGCAGGGGGGTGGGAACCAGAGCAGTAGGACAGCAAGTGAAATAAATGAGGGGGAACTGGTAAATAAGGCCAGTAAGACTAAGAGGAAGAGCAGGCAGGGAGATGTTGTGGAGCACAGCAGGACTGGTGGTCTGAAGTGCATTTGTTACAATGCAAGAAGTATAACAGGTAAGGCAGATGAACTTAGAGCTTGGATTAGTACTTGGAACTATGATGTTGTTGCTATTACAGAGACTTGGTTGAGGGAAGGACAGGATTGGCAGCTAAATGTTCCAGGATTTAGAAGCTTCAGGCGGGATAGAGGGGGATGTAAAAGGGGTGGGGGAGTTGCATTACTGCTTAAGGAAAATATCACAGCTGTACTGCGGGAGGACACCTCGGAGGGGTCATGCAGTGAGGCAATATGGGTGGAGCTCAGGAATAAGAAAGGTGCAGTCACGATGTTGGAGGTTTACTACAGGCCTCCCAACAGCCAGCGGGAGGTAGAGGAGCAGATATGTAGACAGATTTTGGAAGGATGTAAAGGTAACAGGGTTGTAGTGGTGGGTGATTTTAACTTCCCCTATATTGACTGGGACTGACTTAGTGCTAGGGGCTTCGATGGGGCATCCAGGAGGGCTTCTTGAAACAATACGTCGATAGTCCAACTCGGGATGGGGCCGTACTGGACCTGGTATTGGGGAATGAGCCCAGCCAGGTGGTCGAAGTTTCAGTAGGGCAGCATTTCGGGAACAGTGACCATAATTCCATAAGTTTTAAGGTACTTGTGGATAAGGATAAGAGTAGTCCTCGGGTGAAGGTGCTAAATTGGGGGAAGGCTAATTATAACAATATGAGGCAGGAACTGAAGAATTTAGATTGGGGACGGCTATTTGGGGGTAAATCAACGTCTGACATGTGGGAGTCTTTCAAACGTCAGCTGATTAGAATCCAGGACCAGCATGTTCCTGTGAGGAAGAAGGATAAGTTTGGCAAGTTTCGGGAACCTTGGATAACGCGGGATATTGTGAGCCTAATCAAAAAGAAAAAGGAAGCCTTCGTAGGGGCTGGAAGGCTAGGAACAGACTAATCCCTTGAGGAATATAAAGACAGTAGGAAGGAACTTAAGCAAGGAGTCAGGAGGGCTAAAAGGGGTCATGAAAAGTCATTGACAAACAGGATTAAGGAAAATCCCAAGGCTTTTTTTTATGTATATAAAGAGCAAGAGGGTAACCAGGGAAAGGGTTGGCCCACTCAAGGACAGAGAAGGGAATCTATGCATAGAGCCAGAGGAAATGGGCGAGGTACTAAATGAGTACTTTGCATCAGTATTCACCAAGGAGAAGGACTTGGTGGATGATGAGCCTAGGGAAGGGAGTGTAGATAGTCTCAGTCATCTCATTATCAAAAAGGAGGAGGTGTTGGGTGTCTTGCAAAGCATTAAGGTAGATAAGTCCCCAGGGCCTGATGGGATCTACCCCAGAATACTGAGGGAGGCAAGGGAAGAAATTGCTGGGGCCTTGACAGAAATCTTTGCATCTTCATTGGCTACAGGTGAGGTCCCAGAGGACTGGAGAATAGCCAATGTTGTTCCTTTGTTTAAGAAGGGTAGCAAGTATAATCCAGGAAATTATAGGCCGGTGAGCCTTACGTCAGTGGTAGGGAAATTATTAGAGAGGATTCTTCGGGACAGGATTTACTCCCATTTGGAAACAAATGGACTTATTCGCGAGAGGCAGCATGGTTTTGTGAAGGGGAGGTCGTGTCCCACTAATTTGATTGAGTTTTTTGAGGAAGATACGTAGATGATTGATGAAGGAAGGGCAGTGGATGTTCTCTATATGGACTTCAGTAAAGCCTTTGACAAGGTCCCTCATGGCAGACTGGTGCAAAAGGTGAAGTCACACGGGATCAGAGGTGAGCTGGCAAGATGGATACAGAACTGGCTCAGTCATAGAAGACAGAGGGTAGCAGTGGAAGGGTGTTTTTCTGAATGGAGGGATGTGACTAGTGGTGTTCCGCAGGGATCAGTGCTGGGACCTTTGCTGTTTGTAGTATATATAAATGATTTGGAGGAAAATGTAGCTGGTCTGATTAGTAAGTTTGTGGACGACACAAAGGTTGGTGGAGTTGCGGATAGTGATGAGGATTGTCAGAGGATACAGCAGGATATAGATCGGTTGGAGACTTGGGCGGAGAAATGGCAGATGGAGTTTAATTCGGACAAATGTGAGGTAATCCATTTTGGAAACTCTAATGCAGGTGGGAAGTTTACAGTAAATGGCAGAACCCTTCGGAGTATTGACAGGCAGAGAGATCTGGGCATACAGGTCCACAGGTCACTGAAAGTAGCAACGCAGTTGAATAAGATAGTCAAGAAGGCGTACGGCATGCTTGCCTTCATCGGTCGGGGCATAGAGTACAAAAATTGGCAAGTCATGTTGCAGCTGTACAGAACCTTAGTTAGGCCACACTTAGAATATTGCCTGCAATTCTGGTCGCCACACTACCAGAAGGATGTGGAGGCTTTGGAGAGGGTACAGAAGAGGTTTACCAGGATGTTGCCTGGTCTGGAGGGCATTAGCTATGAGGAGAGGTTGGATAGACTCGGATTGTTTTCACTAAAACGACGGAGGTGGAGGAGCGACATGATAGAGGTTTCCAAAGTTATAAGCGGCATGGACAAAGTGGATAGTCAGAAGCTTTTTCCCAGGGTGGAAGAGTCAGGAACATAGGTTTAAGGTGAGAGGGGCAAAGTTTAGAGGGGATGTGTGAGGCAAGTTCTTTACACAGAGGGTGGTGAGTGCCTGGAACTTGTTGCCGGGGGAGGTGGTGGAAGCAGATACCATACAGACGTTTAAGAGGCATCTTGACAAATACATAAATAGGATGGGAATAGAGGGATATGGACCCCGGAAGTGCAGAAGGTTTTAGTTTAGGCAGGCGTCAAGATCGGCGCAGGCTTTGAGGGCCGAATGGCCTGTTCCTGTGCTGTACTGTTCTTTGTTCTTTGTTCTTTGTTCTAGAATAAAATGAGTGCTCCTCCCACCTCGGTCCGAACTAGGTTGACCTCTTTTTTGTTCCCTGCATCATACCTGTCCTTGGAGTGCTGAGCAAAATGGAAATGCCAGTTTCTCACACTAAAATCACTCACCTTGTTAAACAATACTAATTTGTATGGAGTGCCGTTGATAGCACCATAATTTAACTGCTAACAACAAAACAGTTTACAAATAAAAAAATTGGTTCTGACTGTCGGGGCCTGTCAGCACTGCATCAGGACACCACTGCTGGAATTCCTCAGGGAAGTCCCCTTAGCCCAACCACCTTCCTCTGCTTCATTAATGATCGTCCCTTCATCATAAGGTCAGGAATGGCACATCGATAATGAAGCAGATTCCAGTCTTTTTGCAGCAAGATCTGGAGAACATCCAATCTTGGGAAAACAAGTGGCATGATCATGTTGAACAGAAGGAGAGCCAGGTTTCTCCCCTTCTCCTGCAACTGACCACCATCAATGAATCCTCAGCATCAATAACTTGGAGGTCACCAGATGTTTAAGTAGACCAGCAACTGTGAACACTGTGACGACAAGAACAGGACTGGGCCAGGTACACTGAAATGGGTAGCTTGCCTCCTGACCTCTTAAAACCTATCCGTGCATGCCAGCAGCAGAGTGGGAGTGTCAATATGGCTCAGTAGTAGCACTCTTGGCTCTGAGTTGGCATGTTGTGGGTATCAAAACTGACTCCAAAGACTTAAACACAAAATCTAAGCCAACACTCGAGTGCAGTACTGAGGGAATGTTGCATAGTCAGAGGTGCCATCATTTGGAAGAGATGTTAAACTAAGGCCCTGTCTGTCCTCTCAGGTGGACATGAATGATCCCATAGCAGAATTATAAGAACAGCAGGGGAATTATTCTCAGTATAAAGGGATAGGCGGTGGCATAGTGGTATTATCAATGGACTAGTAACCCAGAGAACCAGGGTATTTCTCTGGGGACATGGGTTCGAATCCCACCACAGCAGAAGGTGGAATTTGAATTTAATTAATAAATCTGGAATTAAAAGCTAGTCTAATGATGGCCACGAAACCATTGTCGATTGTTGTAAAAACCCATCAGGTTCACTAATGTGCTTTAGGGAAGGAAATCTGCTGTCCATACCTGGTCTGTCCTACGTGTGACTCCACACCCACAGCAATGTGGTTAACTCTTACATGCCCTCTGAAATGGCCTATCGAGCCACTCAGTTGTATCGAACCACTATGAAGTCAATAAAAAGGAATGAAACCGGACGGACCACACGGCATCGACTGAGGCACCGGAAACGTCAATGGCAAACCCAGCCCTGTCGACCCTCCAAAGTCCTCCTTACTAACATCTGGGGGCTTGTGTCAAAGTTGGGAGAGCCGTCCCACAGACCAGTCAAGCAACATCCTGACATAGTCATACTCACAGAATCATACAGACAATGTCTCAGACACTGCCATCACCATCCCCGGGTATATCCTATCCCACCGGCAGGACAGACCCACCAGAGGTGGTGGCACAGTGGTATACAGTAGGGAGGGAGTTGCCCTGGGAGTCCTCAACATCGACTCCGGACCCCAAGGAGTCTCATGGCATCAGGTCAAACATGGGCAAGGTAACCTCCTACTGATTGCCACCTAGTGCCCTCCCTCAGCTGATGACTCAGTACTCCTCCGTGTTGAACACCACTTGGAGGAAGCACTGAGGGTAGCAAGGGCACAAAATGTACTCTGGGTGGGGGACTTCAATGTCCATCACCAAGAGTGGCTCAGTAGCACCACTACTGACCGAGCTGGCCGAGTCCTAAAGGACATAGCTGCTAGACTGGGTCTGCGGCAGGTGGTGGGGGATCCAACAAGAGGGGAAAACATACTTGACCTCGTCCTCACCAATCTGCCTGCCGCAGATACTTCTGTCCATGACTGTATTGGTAGGAGTGACCACCGCACAGTCCTTGTGGAGACGAAGTCCCGCCTTCACATTGAGGATACTGTCCATCGTGTTGTGTGGCACTATCACCGTGCTAAATGGGATAGATTTCGAACATATCTAGCAATGCAAAACTGGGCATCCATGAGGCGCTGTGGGCCATCAGCAGCAGCAGAATTGTACTCAACCACAATCTACAACCTCATGGCCCGGCATATCCCCCTCTCCACCATTACCATCAAGCCAGGAGACCAACCCTGGTTCAATCAAGAGTGCAGGAGGGCATGCCAGGAGCAGCACCAGGCATACCTCAAAATGAGGTGTCAACCTGGTGAAGCTACAACCCAGGACTACTTGCATGCCAAACTGCGTAAGCAACATGCGATAGACAGAGCTAAGTGATCCCATAACCAACGGATCAGATCTAAGCTCTGCAGTCCTGCCACATCCAGCCGTGAATGGTGGTGGACAATTCAACAACTAACTGGAGGAGGTGGCTCCACAAATATCCCCATCCTCAATGATGGGGGAGCCCAGCACATCAGTGCGAAAGATAAGGCTGAAGCATTTGCAACAATCTTCAGCCAGAAGTGCCGAGTTGATGATCCATCTCGGCCTCCTCCTGAAGTCCCCAGCATCACAGATGCCAGACTTCAGCCAATTCGATTCACTCCGCATGATATCAAGAAACAACTGAAGGCACTGGATACTGCAAAAGCTATGAGCCCTGACAATATTCCGGCAATAGTACTGAAGACCTGTGCTCCAGAACTTGGCGTGCCCCTAGCCAAGCTGTTCCAGTACAGCGACAACACTGGCATCTACCCTGCAATGTGGAAAATTGCCCAGCTATGTCCTTTACACAAAAAGCATGACAAGTCCAACCCGGCCAATTACCGCCCCATCAGTCTACTCTCAATCATCAGTAAAGTGATGGGAGGTGTCATCAACAGTGCCATCAAATGGCACTTGCTTGGCAATAACCTGCTCAGTGACGCTCACTTTGGGTTCCGCCAGGGCCACTCAGTTCCTGACCTCATCACAGCCTTGGTTCAAACATGGACAAAAGAGCTGAACTCAAGAGGTGAGGTGAGAGTGACTTCCCTTGACCTTAAGGCAGCATTAGACCGAGTATGGCATCAAGGAGCCCTAGCAAAACTGAGGTCAATGGGAATCAGGGGGAAAACCCTCCTCCGCTGGCTGGAGTCATACCTAGGGCAAAGGAAGATGGTTGTGGTTGTTGGAGGTCAATCATCTGAGTTCCAGGACATCACTGCAGGAGTTGCTGAGAGTAGTGTCCGAGGCCCAACCATCTTCAGCTGCTTCATCAATGACCTTCCCTCCATCAAAAGGTCAGAAGTGGGGATGTTCACTGATGATTGCACAATGTTCAGCACCATTCGTGACTCCTCAGATACTAAAGCAGTCCGTGTAGAAATGCAGCAAGACCTGGACAATATCTAGGCTTGGGCTGATAAGTGGCAAGTAACATTCGCGCCACACAAGTGCCGGGCAATGACCACTCCAACAAGAGAGAATCTAACCATCTCCCCTTGACATTCAGTGGCATTACCATCGCTGAATCCCCCACTATCAACATCCTAGGGGCTATCATTGACCAGAAACTGAACTGGAGTAGCCATATAAATACCATGGCTCCAACAGCAGGTCAGGGGCTAGGAATCCTGAGACGAGTAACTCACCTCCTGACTCCCCAAAGCCTGTCCACCATCCACAAGGCACAAGTTAGGAGTGTGATGGAATACTCTCCACTTGCCTGGATGGGTGCAGCTCCAACAACACTCAAGAAGCTCGACACCTTCCAGGACAAAGCAGCCCGCTTGATTGGCACCCCATCCACAAACATTCACTCCCTGCACCACCGACACACAGTGGCAGCAGTGTGTACCATCTGCAAGATGCACTGCAGCAGTGCACCAAGGCTCCTTGGACAGCACCTTCCAAACCCGCGACCTCTACCAACTAGAAGGACAAGGGCAGCAAATACATTGAAACACCACCACCTGCAAGTTCCCTTCCAAGTCACACACCATCCTGACTTGGAACTATATCGCCGTTCCTTCACTGTCGCTGGGTCAAAATCCTGGAACTCTCTTCCTAACAGCACTGTGGGTCTACCTACCCCAAATGGACTGCAGCAGTTCAAGAAGGCAGCTCACCACCACCTTCTCAAGGGCAATTAAGGGATGGGCAATAAATGCTAGCATAGCCAGTGATGCCCACATCCCATGAATGAATAAAAAAAAATCTGCCAGTTGGTCGGGCAGTAACCCTGCTTTATCGCACTTCCATCAAATGATAAGCCCAGACTCATGGTTGAGAATGAGGTTTGGCCAGGATTAATCTCAACTCTGATGCATCCCAATGGTGACCATTAGCTGAGTAAAAAAAAAATTGGGCATGGGTAATGCTGTCAAGGCTGTATTTGTTGCCCATGCCAAGTTTCCCCGAGAAAGTGGCAGAGATGGGCTTTCTCCCTGAACCTCTGCCATCCTTGTAGTGTTGGGGTTCCCCTGAAGGATGAGATACCAGAGGGATTTTCCACCTGTATATCTGTAGCCCAGCATGAGACACTCTTCAGGTCAGAAATAGTGGAACAGTGAGGGAAGAAGACAGGAAAAAAATTAATAATCTGACAATTCTCCAATGAGTTCCTACACTTCCAATGTAATAAGATTAGGATTAACAAAACTTCTTCTTTGAAAGCAGTCAGAAAACCATGACATCAAGCAAACTAACTGAGACACAACAATTAAGGTATTCCACTATCTTAGGTATATTGTAAACAGCAATACCTTCAGGTAAATTGATTATATGCATCTCGCCTTGAGATTCAACGAAGCTCAAATTTCACTGTGATATGATATGATTTTTTTTCCATTCAGTATATAAAATTCACCTTTTACATCTAATATTTTAGTTTAAGAAAAACCTGCATTACACTTACCAGACAACCTCCATCTTAATTGCCATCACTAACATTTGAGGTTTTAGGTCACACAGCAACCAATTCGCACTTGGCTCATTTTGATGTGGAAAGTCACAAGCATTTCAATTTTCATAACAAACCACACAATTACAGTAAGGAGAAAAAATATATTTGTTGTGAGTATTTAGTAAAATTCTACAACACATTTCAAAGCAACCACCTATGTATTTCTTCAAGATGTCTTCTGGATTTCAGATACCACACACACGCAGCCTGGAGTCAACTGAGGAGATTGATACACCCAAGTGTTTTAAGTTTACACATCGAAAACCTGAAGTATACATTATAAATAATTACAAAAGCTGGAGGGAAATGAAAGGTAGTAATCTGATGTACCGACTTGTAATTTCTATTCATTATTCGCCACGAAAATGGTAACAGTATTTATATATTAATAGAGTTTACAATATGGAAAGCAGCCTCCCATACCCAACCCCCACTCCATATCCCAACATACAGGCCTAGGTATATGATAAAATTAGCATGAATGCCAAGTGCTTTTGACTCCATATCCATCCAAACTCTACTGTCATTTGATTGTGTAGCAGCCTAAATCAGACTTAGGCCAGGTGGTACGAGTCAACTCCAGAAAGGGCTCTTAAACTGAATGGGTTTTGTTATTCGACCAGCTGGTTAGTCTGCCCTCACTAGGCCAAACAATTATTGGAATCCGGATCTGAAATGAGCAAAGGATACTCGTTTCACTATTGAAATGCACTCGTTTCAGGCAGTCACCAGAGACGCCTAAAAGAAAGTCCCCCGACCAATTTAGTGATGGCCTGAACTCCCGTACTTTCAGACACAGGCCTCTGCCCTGCTAAATTGGTTATCATTGCACATGTGTTAGACCCATAAAATTGGTGCAATGTGGCTAAATTGGACCCATTATTCCTGCAGTCAAAGGGACAGGCAAGAGGCCTATTTGCAGAACTCAGAATGTTACAAGTCCCCAACCTAGCTGGAAAGATGTCAGAACACCTGTGCATGCTACAGTCACATGACATTAACAGGAAAGCAACTGATTGCACGACCCATTTGCCTTCTCTGCAGCAGTATAGTCTGGCGCTATGGCCTGCAACTTTAGGAGTCAGGAGCTGGCACAGGTGATCTGGGATCCCTCCGGATGACTTATAGGATGTACACTTTTGATATGTTGACCACCAGAAATTATATATGAGAGTCTTACACAGTGACATTTCCCTCTCTTTAGCAGAAAAGTAATTAGCCACTGCCTGAAAGCTGTCAGGAGTAGGAACTCCCCATATGGGGCATATTTACCTATCCTGTCAATTTTATATATAACAGCACACAAGCTTTTCACACATTAAATGGTTCGTTTAAGAAACCAGTGAACAGAGGAACAAATTAGCACAGAGTCACATCTTGCATCCAGCTTTAATTTCATATGAGAGAGAAAGGAACAAAGTTTCTCTCTGCCAAATACAAGGTTCCTAATAACACAAATGCTTTCAATATACATTATTCGATGTCATATACTTAGGCAGGTGTTAACACATTTAAAATAAATAGCATCACATTAACACGTGCCTAAAAATAGTGCACCGAAGAATTTAGGACCAACGCATTATTTATTTGCACCTGAACATTTGACATTCAAAACTATATGTGGCAGACATCTAAGGGGATATTTCAGAATACTCAGGATAAGTATATTCCTACGATAACAAAAAATTCTAAGGGGAGGACCCACCATCCATGCTTAACCAAAGTAGTTAAGGAAAGCATCAAACTTAAGGAAAAAACATATAATTGCACAAAGATGAGTGGCAGGTCAGTTGATTGGTCAAAATATAAAGAATGGCAGAGAATGACTAAAAGGTTAATCAGGAGAAAGAAACTACAGCATGAGAGGAAGCAAGTTAGAAATGTAAATATGGACAACAAGAGTTTCTACAGCTATTTAAAAAGGAAAAGAGTAAGTGAAGTGTGTGTTGGTCTTCTAGAGAGTGAGAATGGGCAGTTAATAGTAGACAATAAGGAAATGGTGGGTGAAATGAACAAATATTTTACTTCTGTCTTCACTATAGAGGATACAAAAAACATTCCAGTAATAGCTGTGAATCAGGAGGTGGAAGGAAGAGAAGAACATGGTGCAATTACAATCTGCAATTACAGAGAAGCGGTACTGAGCAAACTAATGGAGCTGCAGGCTGATAAGTCCCCGGGTCCGGATTCATTTCAACCTAGGGTCTTAAAAGAGGTGGCTAATGAGGTAGTAGATGTGTTGGTGTTAATTTTTCAAAATTCATTAGATTCTGGAAAGGTTCCATCAGACCGGAAAGTATCAAATATAATCCCTCTATTCAAGAAGGGTTGGGGGGGTGGGTGGGTGGGTGGGTGGAGGCAGAAAACAGTAATTATAGGCCAGTTAGCTTGATGTCTGTCGTGGGGAAGGTGAAGGTGTAAGAATCAATTCAGGAGGCATGGCTGGGCACTTAGAAAAACACAAGGTAATCGGGAATAGTCAGCATGGTTTTGTGAAAGGGAAATCATGTTTAACCAATTCATTGACGTTCTTTGAAGGAGTAACATGTCCTGTGGATAAAGGGGAGCCCGTTGACATACTGTACTTGGATTTCCAGAAGGCATTTGACAAGGTGCCACGTAAAAGGTTATTGCACAAAATAGGAGCTCATGGTGTAGGGGGTAACATATTAGCATGGATAGAAGATTGGCTGGCCGGCAGAAAACAGAGAGTATGCATAAATGGGTCCTTTTCTGATTGGCATGATGTGACAAGTGGAGTCCCACCGAGGTCTGTGCTGGGGCCTCAACTTTTTACAATTTATATCAATGACTTAAATGAGGGGAGCAATCGCATGGTAGCTAAATTTGCAATGACACAAAGATAGTTAGGAAAGTAAGTTGTGAAGAGGACATAAGGAGCTTGCAGACCAATTGTTGAGTGAGTGGGCAAAAATCTGGCAGATGGAGTATAATGTGGGAAAATATGAAGTTGTTCACTTTGGCAGGAAGAATAAAAAAAGCAGAGTATTACTTAAATGGAGAACGACTCCAGAATTCCGAGGTGCAGAGGGATCTAATGCACGAGTCACAAAAATTTAGTATGCAGGTACAGCATACTACAGCATAAAGAAGGCTAATGGACTACTATTTTTTATTACAAGAGGAATTAAAAATAAAAGTAAAGATGTTATGCTTCAGTTATACAAGGCATTGGTGAAACTACATCTCTAATACTGTGTGCAGTTTTGGTCTCATTTAAGGAAGGATATGAATGCGTTGCAGGTGGTTCAGAGGAGCTTTGCTAGATTGATACCTGGAATGAGCGGGTTGTCTTATGAGGAAAGGTTGGACAGACTGGGATTATTTTCACTGGAGTTTAGTAGAGTGAGGGGAGACTTGATTGAAGTATATAAGATCCTGAACGGTCTTGACAAGATGGATGTGGAAAGGATGTTTCCTCTTGTGGGTGAGTCCAGAACTAGGAGGCACTGTTTTAAAATTAGGGGTCGCCCTTTTAGGACAGAGATGAGGAGAAATCTTTTCTCTCAGAGGGTTGTGCGACTTTGGAACTCTCTGCCTCAGATGGTGGTGGAGGCGAAGGTAAATAGATTCTCGTTAGGCAAGGGAATCAAAGGTTATAAGGAGTAGATGAGAGTGTGGAATTTGAGACACAAACAAATTAGCCATGATCTTATTGAATGGCGGAGCAGGCTAGAGGAGCTGAATGGCCTACTTCTGCTACTAATTCATATGTTCGTATGGACAAAAGCGTTGAACTCCAGCAGTGAGGTGAGAGTGACTGCCCTTTACATCAAGGCAGCATTTGACGAAGTATGGCATCAAGGAGCCCCAGCAAAACTGGAGTCAATGGGAATGAGGGGAAAAACTCTCCACTGATTGGAGTCATACCTAGCACAAAGGAAAATGGTTGTGATTGTTGGAGGTCAATCATCTCAGTTCCAGGACATCACTGCAGGGGTTCCTCAGGGTAGTGTCCTCGGCCCAACCATCTTCAGCTGCTTCATCAATGGCCTTCCTCCAGCAAAGGTCAGAAGTGGGGATGTTCACTGATGATTTGCATCATGTTCAGCACCATTTGTGGCTCCTCAGATAATGAATCAGCCCGTGTCCAGATGCAGCAAGACCTTGACAACATCCAGGCTTGGGCTGACAAGTGGCAAGTAACATTCGCGCCACACAAGTGCCAGGCAATGACCATCTCCAACAAGAGACAATCTAACCATCTCCCCTTGATGTTCAATGGCATTACTATCCCTGAATCCCCCACTATCAACACCCTGTGGGTTACCATTGACCAGAAACTGAACTGGAGTAGCCATATAAATACCGTGGCTACAAGAGCAGGTCAGAGGCTAAGAATCCTATGGCGAGTAACTCACCTCCTGACTCCCCAAAGCCTGTCCACCATCTACAAGGCACAAGTCAGGAGTGTGATGGAATACTCTCCACTTGCCTGGATGGGTGCAGCTCCAACAACACTCAAGAAGCTTGACACCATCCAGGACAAAGCAGCCCTCTTGATTGGCACACCATCCACAAACATTTACTCCCTCCACCACCAATGCACAGTGGCAGCAGTGTGTACCATCTACAAGATGCACTTCAGCAATGCACCAAGGGTCCTTGGATAGCACCTTCCAAACCTGTGACCTCTTCCACCTCAAAGGATAAGGGCGGCAGATGCATGGGAACACCACCACCTGCAAGCTCCCCTCCAAGCCACACACCATCCTGACTTTGAGCTACATTGCTGTTCCTTCACTGCCACTGGGTCAAAATCCTGGAAGTCCCTTCCTAACAGCACTGTAGGTGTACCTACCCCACATGGACTGCAACGGTTCAAGAAGGCAGCTCATCACCACCACCTCAAGGGCAATTATGGATGGGCAATAAATGTTGGCCTAGCCAGTGGCGCCCACATCCCATGAATGAAGAAAGGAAAAGACAGGTTGGTGGAATGGCTGGTCAAGTGGCTTCTCTATTGATCTATCTCCCAGCCGAGTAACCCAGTTCACTTCAGTTAGCTCAGCTTTCATGCCCACGTATTTCCCCTTATTTAAGTTTAAAATACTAGTCTTAGACTCACTCCTCTCTCTTTCAAACTGGGTATAAAATGCAATCATATTGCATTCGTTGTTACTCCGAAGTCATTGATTAATTCTGTCACATTACACAAAACCAAATCTAATATAACCTGCTCTCTGGTTGGTTCCAGAACATGCTGCTCTAAGAAACTATCTCAAAAGCATTCTATGAACTCTTCATCCAGGCTATTATTGTCAATCTGATTTTTACAGTTTATATGTAGATTAAAATCACCCATGATTATTGCTGTCCCTTTATCACAAGCCTCCACCCAATATTCCTTCTTGTATACTTCATCCTACATAGTGGTTACTGTTAGGCGGCCTGTAGACCACTCCCACTAGTGACTTCTTTCCCCTACTATTCCTATCTCCACCCAAACCGATTCTACATCCTGATCTCCTGAACCAAGGTCATCTCTAACTATTGCACCACTGCCATCCTTGATTAACAGTGCTACCCCTCCACCTTTACCTAGCTTCCTATTCTTAAATGTCATATACCCCTCAATATTCAGAACCCAATCCTTGTCATCCTGCAGCCGTAATGGCTATCAGATCTTATTTGTTTACTTCAAAGTGCACTATCAGTTCGTATACTTTGTTATGAATGCTATGTGCATTCAGATACAGAGCCTTTAGTTTGTCTTTTTGCTATTTTTGTAACATCTAATCTTGACTATTGGTGTGTTCTTAGGTTTTTTCTCTCTGTCCCTTCCTGCCATCCTCTGACCTTCATTTCCCATATTACTATTCCGCCCTCCTGCCTTGACTCTGCCCCTTGGTTTGTTACATCTACCCAGGCTTGATCCCTCAACCCCCTTGTTTAGTTTAAAGCTCTATCTACTTCCCTAGTTATATGGTTTGTTAGAATACTGAGAAGGATGAGGGGGGACATGATTGAGGCATACAAAATTATGAGGGGCATTGATAGGTTAGATAGGAAGAGACTTTTTCCCTTAGCGGAGGGGTCAATAACCAGGGGGCATAGATTTAAGGTAAGGGGCAGGAGGTTGAGAGGGGATTTGAGGAAAATGTTTTTCACCCAGAGGGTGGTTGGAATCTGGAACGCACTGCCTGAAGTGATGGTAGAGGCAGAAACCCTCACAACATTTAAGAAGTATTTCGATGAGCATTTGAAACGCCATAGCATACAAGGCTACAGGCCAAGTGCGAGAAAATGGGACTAGAATATTTAGGCGCTTGATGGCCGGCACAGGCACGATGTGCCAAAGGGCCTGTTTCTCTGCTGTATAACTCTATGACTCTGAGTTAACATGGGCTCACAACTCCCCACAATGCACTGCCAAACAGTATCAAACTGCGACAGCCCATAAACATACTTGAAAACTGTTTTTCACCAATTCTCAGTTTGGGTTCTGCCAGGAGCACTCGACTCCAGACCCCATTACATCCTTGGTCCAAACATGGACAAAAGAGCTGAATTTCAGAGGTGAGCTGTGAGTGATTGCCCTTGATATCAAGGTGGCATTTGGCCAAGTGTGGCATCAAGGAGCTCTAGTAAAATGGAAGTGAATGGGCATCGGGGAAAACTCTTCATATCCAGCACAAAGGAAGATGGTTGGGGTTGTTGGAGGCCAATCATCTCAGCCCCAGGCCATTGCTGCAGGAATTCCTCAGTAACATTTGCACCACAAAAGTGCCAGGCAATGGCCCGTCTCCAACAAGAGAGAATCTAACCGTCTCCCCTTGCCGTTCAACAGCATTACCATCACTGAATACTCCGCATTCAACTTCCTTGGAGAGCAATACTCTTTAATGGAAAGAAAAATAAAGGAAACAATTCTGTTCCATTATGCTACCCGATTGTGCTGGTTCATGGAAGATTTTATGCATGTGACTATGTTAATGAACTTTCACAGAATCTTTAAGTGTAACCTAACCAGCACAATTTCAAAGAGAAAATTCCTAGTTCCTGAGGTACATAGGGAGCAAATTGAACCTCACCTGCTGGAAAATGATGAGAGCGGGTACAACACTGATGTAAAACTAACATTACACCCAATCATGTGGGTTTCTCGCCCAGTGAGTTAGGTTAAAATTGGTCCAACAGTTATAGGAAAATCACTGACCATCAAGCAGTCCAGGCCCTATAATAGACATTTTTACATATTCTTTCATCGGATGTGGGCATCCCTGGCAAGGCCAGCATTAGTTCCCCATCCCTAATTACCCTTGAACTGTTGGCTTGCTAGGCCATTTCAGAGGAAAGTTAAGAGTCAACCACATTGCTGCGGGTCTGGAGTTACATGTAGGTCAGACCAGGTAAGGATAATAGATTTCCTTCCCTAAAGGGGATTAGTGAACCAGATGGGCTTTCATGACAATCGATGATAGTTTCATGGCACCATTAATGAGACAAGCTTTCAATTCCAGATTTTTATTAATTAATAGAATTTAAATTCCACCAGCTGCCATGGTGGGATTTGAAACCATATCCCCATGGCATTAACTTGGGCCTCTGGATTACTAATTTGGTGACTTTACCACTACACCATCGTCGCCCCAAGATGTTAAAAATCTCCAATTGCACACAGTAGCATAAATTACCCCCATGTTCTCTGCCTGGTGTCTCTTTAAATTAATGCACAATATTCGAACAGCCAAAAAGTACACGTATTTTGATATGACATGTGGAAACATCAAAAATATCCCAGCCCATATTTGGTCTTATTAACATTTGACGTATTGGGAAATAAATTACTAACATGTGCAAGGCTTAATTGTACTGAAGGGCAGCACAGGGCATTTTATTTTGCAGTGAAATGATTTGCTAATCCCAATGAGCTGCTTATCCCAGTATGTGTATAATGAGGCAAGACTCCGGCTAAAAAAAGGGTTTCTTAATCTACCTCATTCATTGCTGTTGTTTGATGATGTTGCTAAGCAAATGATGTCATTAAATCTCCAGCTCTAAGTTTGTTTTGACAGTTATACTGATGATACGAGTATATTCGCAGAAAAACCAAGAGGTGAATGGGAATGGTTTCAATAATGAATTATGATTGCACATGGAAATTCAGGTTGAACTTTTTGTTACTACTGGGCTGACACTTCATATCATTGGGACATTGCAATCAACATCAATCACTATTACACACACAGTTGGAGTCAATTTTAACATAACCCGCCGATCAGGAAACTGACTGAATCGGGTGAAACCCAATATTGCTCTCTGTTGAAGTCAGGAAGGGGGTAAAACTAGCATTCCACCCAATCCTGTCAGTTTCCCAATCAGCAAGTCTGGTTATAATGGCCTCCAGTGATCCACATGTACACAGACAAGGGTACATCAAGAGTGAATCCTTTCAAGTCACCATGAGATAAAAGAACTTGTTGGAGTCCACGTCATTATGATAATAAAATAATGGTCGAGACCAGAACTGGCCCCCATAAATAAATACAAGCACCTGGATTGTGCTGTGGTAATGACAATGAAGCTGCCAGTGTTTGCTGTCATTACTCTATGGAAACTGACTGCAACTTCAGGAGTTCAGACATGCACAGAATAAGGCGGAAATCAGCACTTGCTGTCAGTGAGCATGATTTTATTCTGCCCTCGGAGTCAGGCACAGAAGTGGGGGGGCAAACAAAATGGCAGAGGGCATCGTTCCCGACGGTGAGCTAACTGCCATTTTGTCAAGTGTGGGGAAGGCTGAGGACGGCCTTCCCGCCCCAGGCCAATTGAGGCCTTTAAGTGGCCAATTAATGGCCAGTTATGGGCCTTTTCCTGCCTCCCCTTCAATTTTATTGAAGGAGGAAGGGCCTGCTGCTGCGGGAAGATGCTGCCAGGTAAAGCCTCCTAGCAAGATCAGGGGTCAGGGGGCCCTCTTTTGGGGGCAATCCAGGACCCCCGGAGGGCCTCCCCCCCCCACCCTCACCAACCCCTCCTGCCCACACTATCACCAGAGCCCGTTTGAATGACCCCGGCGACCATGGCCCCACTTCCCTCTCCCGGGGTCTCCAGAACCCGCACTGCAGAACCGGCAGTGGCTACCACTCCCAGTGGTGCTGCTGACACTGGAGAGCTGCTGGCCTTCCGATTGGCCAGCAGCTCTGGAGGTGGGAGCTCGTCCCTTAAAGGAACAGCACCCCGATAGTGGGCAGTTAATTGGCTGCTGGCCGTGTGATAATGACAGGTCTGATGGAGGGACTACCAGCCCACCACTGGGGAATCCATCGCTGGAATAAAATCCGGTCCTATGAGTCTATGTTCCTCCATAGGTTCCACTGTAGAATTTCCCACAAACTGCTGTCTTCCTTGCAATCATGAATTAATGCTAACTTCCACTCTAATTACTGTAAAACACCCTTACTGGCCCCGAGAAACTAACTTTATATTTGTGGAATGTCAATTTCTTCACAGTTATTAAAAATTCCACTTATTTTTAAAAACATAAAAAATGTTTTCTGTTTTTTAAAAGCCTGTTATCTTTATTTTAGCTTCTATCTTCTTACATTTATCAGCATATTAAGAGCAAGAGGATAACTAAGGAAAGGGTAGGGCCTATCAGAGATGTACAAGGGAACTTATGCATGGATGCAGAAGATATGGGCAGGGTTCTTAATGAATTTTTTGTCTCTGTGTTCACAAAGGAGAGGGATGATGTAGACATTGTAGTAAAAGAGGAGTGTGAAATATTAGATACGATAAGCATAATGAGAGAGGAAGTACTAGAGGGTCTGACATCCTTGAAAGTGGATAAATCACCAGGGCCAGATGGATTGTATTCCAGGTTTTTTAAAGGAAGCAGGGAGGAAATAATAGATGCTCTGAGGATCATCTTCAAATCCTCACTAGATACAGGCGAGGTACCAGAGGCTTGGAGGTCTGCGAACGTTGTATCATTGTTTAAAAAGTGTGCGAGGGATAAGCCAAATAATTATAGGCCATCAGTCTGACCTCGGTGGTGGATAAGTTATTAGAATCAATTCTGAGAGACAGGATAAACTGCAACTTAGAAAAACACGGATCAATCAGGGATAGTCAGCATGGAATTGTTAAGGGAAGGTCAACCCTTACTAACTTAATTGAATTTTTTGAGCAAGGATTGATAAGGGTAGTGCAGTGGATGTGGTCTACATGGATTTTAGTAAGGCATTTGACAAGGTCCCACATGGTAGACTGGTCAGAAAAATGAAAGGCCAAGGGATACAGGGGGTTGTGACAAGTTGGATCCAAAATTGGCTCAGTGACAGGAAACAAAGGGCAGTAGTCAACGGATGTTTTTATGAATGGAAAGCAGTTTCGAGTGGCATTCCACAGGGCTCAGTGTTGGGTCCCTCGCTATTTATGGTATATATGAATGATTTGGACTTAAATGTGGGAGGCATGATTGGGAAATTTGCAGATGACACAAAAACTGGCCGTGTGGTTGATAATGAAGAGGATAGCCATAGACTCCAGAATGATATCAATGGTTTGGTTGAGTTGGCGGAAAAGTGGCAAATGGAATTCGATCTGGAGAAGTGTGAGGCAATGCATTTGGGGAGGGCAAACAAAGCAAGGGAATACACAATAAACGGGAGGATATTGAGAGGGGTAGAAGTGAGAGACCTTGGAGTGCATGTCCACAGGTCCCTGAAGGTGGCAGGACAGGTAGATAGAGTGGTGAAGATGGCATATGTAATGCTTTCCTTTATTGGCCGAGGTATAGAATACAAAAGCAGGGATGTAATGCTGGAACAGTATAAAACGCTGGTTAGGCCACAGCTGGAGTATTGTATACAGTTCTGGTCACCACATTACAGGAAGGACATAGTTGCTCTGGAGAGAGTACAGAGGAGATTTACAAGAATGCTGCCGGGGCTCGAAAGTTACAGCTATGAGGAAAGATTGGATCGGTTAGGGTTGTTTCCCTTAGAACAGAGGAGGCTGAGGGGTGACTTAATTGAGGTGTACAAAATTATGAGGGGTCTAGATAGAGTAAACAGGAAGGACCTGTTTCCCGTACCAGAGAAATCAATTACCAGGGGGCACAGATTTAAGGTGATTGGTAGAAGGATTAGAGGGGACATGAGGAAAAAGGTTTTCACCCAGAGGGTGGTGGGTGTCTGGAATTCACTGCCAGGAACAGTAGTGGAGGCAGAAACCCTCAACTCTGACATGCACTTGAAGTGCTGTAACCTGCAAGGCTACGGACCAGCTGGAAGGTGGGATTAGATTGGGCGGCTAGTTTTTTTGGTCGGTGCAGACACAATCGGCTGAATGGCTTCCTTCTGTGCTGTAACCGTTCTCTGGTTCTATTTATTGCAGTACCTGAAAATTGCGAAAATCTGAAAAGTGAAGGATTTTAAGTGCTTTTAACTTCCTGGTTTTCTGTGTAGGTGTGTGTCAATTTGATTGGTTGCATAGCAGCTTGCTGACATTACTTCTGCCGCATGCCAAGCCATCCCTTTGATTTGGTGTCAGATTTACACTGTCCTGGGGAAAGGTGAAATTCCTGCCGCAGAGATCACTAGATTTGTGTCGGCAGCTTTCTTTGAGGTCAGTGGCGAGTGGCCTTGCTTCACAGGCCAAGGTAGTCACAAATAAATCCAATAGGAAATTCAGGAGAAACTTCTTTACCCAGAGGGTGGTTAGAATGTGGAACTCACTACCACAAGGAGTAGACGAGGCGAATAATATAGATACATTCATTGGGAAGTTTGATAAGCACATGAAGGAGAAAGAAATAAGAGGCCATGCTTATTTATTTATTTAGAGATACAGCACTGAAACAGGCCCTTCGGCCCACCGAGTCTATGCTGACCATCAACCACCCATTTAAACTAATCCTACACTAATCCCATATTCCTACCACATTCCCACCTTCCCTATATTCCCCTACCACCTACCTATACTAGGGGCAATTTATAATGGCCAATTTACCTATCTACCTGCAAGTCTTTGGCTGTGGGAGGAAATTGTTGATGGAGTTAGATGGAGAGAGATAGAAAGAGGGTGGAACATAACCACCGACATGGACCTATTGAGTTGAATGAACTGTTTCTGTGCTGTAAATACTTTGTTATAGAAAAATTACCTATTTTTAGTGTGCAAACGGGAGAGTAGACATTCCGGGAATAGTTTTACAATGCATAGGCGTAAGCTATGCCATGCATCTCAGGCTGTGTCTTAGTTTTCTGATTAATTAGACAGACACTGACTGTGTATTAGAGTGAATGTCAGCAAACCAACACTCCCTATTCTTTATATCAAAGCAGAAACAACTCCAGAGGATTTTAAACAAAGTAAATTAGAAAAAGAAACTTTTTTGCATTGTTGATCTCTGTAGGAAATGGATTTCTGCAACTTTGAAATCTGAGAATAAAAAAGATATTACATAAAATCCCGTTGTTGTCAGCAAACAATAGGCTTAAACAGAGCTTTCTTACAAGATTTATGTAAAATGAGGACTAATGAGGGTTGCTCATGGGTGGTAACATTTGAAGCATTTCAACAAATAATTATTGCAAAGAGAAATTGCAGCAATTGAAATGACTGGGGACAAAGGACAAACTCCTACTCAATTTTTTTCTACTTCCAAGGCAGTGTTGACATGGCATAGTCATACCGCAGTGATGAACTACACTCAGCTGCTGGGCACTGTGCAACCAATTCGGGGAACACAGAATACAAGATTCTTAAAGTCCCATTTTCCCCCTCAGGTGAACATAAAAGATCCCACGGCACTATTGAAAGAAGAGTCGCTATCCTGGCCAATATCTATCCCTCAACCGATATCACTAAAAACAGAACACTTATCACATTGCCGTTTGTGGGCCTTTGCTGTGCGCAAATTGGCTGACATGTTTCCCTCCATTACAACAGTGACTTCAAAAAGTATTTAATCTGTTAGACATGTCTATGCTGGAAAAATTAGGTCCTAAGTTTGCAAGGGCAAAATTTTTCTCGAAATTGGATGTAAAGAACGGTTGTTGGTCAGTTCACTTGGTGAAGAATTCACAAGCGTTGACTACTTTTAGGATTCCATTTGGGCGTCATTGCTTTCAGCAAATACCCTTCAGTCTGTCTGTCAGCCAAGACCTCTTTCAACAACATATGGACAGGATCACTTGTGAAGTACTGGGGTGTACCTGTCTAGCAGATGACATCAGTATTGTCGGTAAAACAAAGAAGGAACACGATCACAACCTACATCTATTAATGGAGGCAGCGTGTCGAGAGGGTCTTCAACAGTCAATTTTTTTGGCTCGATTTACTCAAGTAGAGGTATCTGTCCAGACCGAAGTAAATAGGTGCATATACATGCAATGGCAACTCCAAAAGATAAGGAGGATCACCAGTGCTGTTTGGGGTTGTTCAACTTTCTTTCTCCATATATTCCCAACTTCGCACAGAACGCATCACCATTTTTGTAATTGTTCAGGAAAGAAGTGCCTCTTCTAAGGCACGAAGGCCACCAACATATGTTCAACAAGCTCAAGAATTCGCTATCCCGATTAAACATACTTACTACAATTCTATGATCCAAGAGAAGAGACTACCTCGGATGTAGATGCTTCTTAAAAAAAGCTAGGAGCCTGTATACTTCAAAAGAGAAAGCCAATTGCATTTGTTTCCAAATGCGGCACAGTGGCGCAGTGGTTAGCACCGCAGCCTCACAGCTCCAGCGACCCGGGTTCGATTCTGGGTACTGCCTGTGCGGAGTTTGCAAGTTCTCCCTGTGTCTGCGTGGGTTTCCTCCGGGTGCTCCGGTTTCCTCCCACATGCCAAAGACTTGCAGGTTGATAGGTTAATTGGCCATTATAAATTGCCCCTAGTGTAGGTAGGTGGTAGGGAAATATATAGGGACAGGTGGGGATGTGGTAGGAATATGGGATTAGTGTAGGATTAGTATAAATGGGTGGTTGATGGTCGGCACAGACTCGGTGGGCCGAAGGGCCTGTTTCAGTGCTGTATCTCTAAACAAAAAAACAAAAAAAAAAATAAACAAGCCTATCAGCAGACCAATCAAACTACTCCAACATAAAGCAGGAGACGTTAGCTCTCATGTTTGGGATCATGCGATTTCGCACCTATTTCTTTGGGAAGAAATTTGTGGAGGACACTGACCACAAACCACTCGAAATGATTTGGTGCACCTCCTAGGTTACAGCATCTCTTAGTTAAGGTACAAGGCTATGACTGTGACTTCAGCTATAAACCCAGAAATTGACCGGTTATGTCAGATACCTTGAGCAGATTGCCCAACCCTATCAAAACTGCAGACGTTTCACTAGACCTGCAAGTAGATTTGATTGACAGTGTTACGAAAGTGCTTCCATTTTTTAAATATTTTATATTTTTAAGGACTTGTGTTGAAACTGAAAAGATTCCATGGACGTGTTTTTTTTTACCAAGTTCACCGAAAGGACACTAGAGATGTTGTTTGAAAAATACCTGTGCTGGAAGTCATGTGCTTTGGGGCTCAGAAACTAACAGAACCCTTGATGACCTTTGGAAAAATGATTGAAATATGAAAGTTCCCTTTTTAAAATTCTTCAATTACACTCACACACACACTGGAAAAAATACAGAAGTTCTCTCTGCAGAGGTCTGTTACAAAAAAAAGACAAAGAAAGATTACTTTGGCCAAATACTTGCTAATTATTGATGATAAAAAAGAGAAGATATGGAAGGAAGTCAGTTGTCCCTTTTTTGGTCTGGCATCCGGGTATACGGAGATGGGTCAAGCCACATGTAAAGGCTTATGGAGGTCAGGAGGTCAACTCACTGTTTTGGGTTTGGGCATTGCTTTCAGTTTAGTTGGGGGTGTGAACTGCTTGAAGCCAGTTGGTGTTTTCCTGCCAAGGAAAAAGAAACCACCCAGCTCACCTCCTTCTCTATCTCTTTGAAGAAATCCTTCAAAGATCCAGTGTGGGAGAGCTAAATTCCCTGGTGCTGCATAGCTCCTGAGAATTTGAAAAAAATCCTGCAATTCAAGTGTGTGCTGGTGGAAACCCCCTTACCACATTTCTCCTAGAAAGCCTACTAGAATAATTCTTGACATCTCCAGAACAGACTGCTTATGAAACGATCCCAGTGATCCATCTCCGTATACCCGGATGCCAGACCAAAAAAGGGACAACTGACTTCCTTCCATATCTTCTCTTTTTTATCATCAATAATTAGCAAGTATTTGCCAAAGTAATCTTTCTTTGTCTTTTTTTTGTAACAGACCTCTGCAGAGAGAACTTCTGTATTTTTTCCAGTGTGTGTGTGAGTGTAATTGAAGAATTTTAAAAAGGGAACTTTCATATTTCAATCTGTGTGTTAATGCTTTGCTTCATTACTGGTTAAATGTTGTTTTATAGCAAACTGATACTTTTGTTGTTTATTAAAGAAACCTGGTTGGTGTATTTTACTATGGGATATAAAAAATAAGGATTGTCTGTATCGGTAACTGGGTAAACATTTAAATATATGCTGTGACTGTGGAGAAATGGAACTAGAAAAGGCAGTGGACTCCTCTCACCTCGGTCATAACAACGGCAAAGTCGAAGATGTCCTACAGATAGACTTGATGAGTTTTGGACAACACAAATGCCAGTAATTCGAGAGACACTCACTCCAAGAAGTTCAAGAAATAGTGAGACCATTTTGGGCGTACCAGGATGAGCTCTGAATATCCCGTGGTTTTATCTTTAAAGCAAAATAGGTTCTCATTCATGAATCACTGCGACTGGGAATTTTGCAACAGTTACACCAAGCACACATGGATATAGATCGTACTAGATGGCTAGCACAAGAAACAGTATATTGGCCAGGGATTAGCAGTGACATTGAGGCAACTGTCAGGTAGCGCAAGGCATTCCAAGAACATACGCCCAACCAACACAAGGAACTGTAACTGTCCCACAAAGTTCTTGCACACCTGTGGTCCAGGAATGCCACTGACCTTTTTCATGTCCATGGTGATGATTTCTGTGTTGTGACTGACTATTTTTCTAAATTTCCATTCATACGTCAGTTACAGTTATCAGTGCACATACGTTGAGTGCTGTTTTAGCTTGTTTGGAGCACCGCAGGAGATTGTTTCAGACAACAGACCTCAACATACAGGCAGGCCATTCCAGAACCTGTGTGAGAAGTGGGGAGTGGTTCACATTACTTCATCACCACAATATCCTAGGCCAAACGGCTTGGCAGAGCACATGGTGCGTACCATTATATCCTTAATTGTCAAATGTCGGCAGACCAGGCAAGAATTACATGTGGCCATGTTACAGCTCAGAGCAACACCACTAAGTGCAACTATTCCTTCACTGACAGAGCTGGTCTTCGGCAGACAGGTGAGAATGACCCTACTGAGTCATCATCCATCTACACTTCTAGACTTCCAGAGATACAGGATGAATTTCTCGAAAGACAGGGGAAGATGAAGGATGTGCATGACTGGCATACAGGCAAAGAACTACCAGGTTTAACGGTTGGACAGAAAGTTCAGATTTTACATCCTACTGCGGAAGGTGGAATCCAGCCGAGGTAGCTGGAGTCTGTCCTGATCCAAGATCTTACAAGGTACTGACACCAAGGGGTATGACGTTGAGACAGAATCAATGTCAAATCAGGGAAGTTCCTAATCATGAAACAATAAGCAATTCTATTGCAAGCAGACAAGGTCAAAGACAAGATCTAAGCACAACTCCCCTGCAAATACAGATCATTGTGAGAACGATTAGCAACCTCAGACTAGATTTACAGCACCAGATCAGGACGTATCAGCAAACCACTGTTAGGCTTCATAGACTTATAAGCTCGCAGCCTTATAAAGTTGTAAATTTTTATTGTATAAGAGTATGCTGTGTTGTAAATTGTTTAATAATAGGAGACTCCTGTGTGGAGTTTGCAAGTTCTCCCTGTGTCTGCGTGGGTTTCCTCCGGGTGCTCCGGTTTCCTCCCACACACCAAAAGACTTGCAGGTTGATAGGTAAATTGGCCATTAGAAATTGCCCCTAGTATAGGTAGGTGGTAGGGAAATATAGGGATAGGTGGGGATGTGGTAGGAATATGGGATTAGTGTAGGATTAGTATAAATGGGTGGTTGATGGTCGGCACAGACACGGTGGGCCGAAGGGCCTGTTTCAGTGCTGTATCTCTAAACTAAACTAAACAAGATACCTTTAAGTTCAGAAAAAGGGGGATGTTGTGCTGTTCCTTTAAGTAGGTGTGGCTATGATCCATGCACAACACCAGATAGGAAATGATATGAGGTACCACATGATAGGTAGTCTGCGGTGTGTAATCATCCAAGTAAGAAGTGTTATCAAGAGCTGTCCAAGATTGTGCATGTTCTACGTAATCCTCATGAATAAAGAACCCAAATTTGAGTTTACCAATCCCATTTGAGTGGTTGGTGCATTTGTGTTCAGTAGTAAGAAAAGGAAACACAACAACCACTTCCCTTACAGCACGGCACTGACCCAAGCGGCGTCAGGACCCGGAAATGGTCCTGACGCCGGAAAACCTTATGAGTGCAGATTCCACCCTAAATTAACTAGTCCCCTCTGTCAAAAGTTGACACGGAACTTTGGCAGATTTTTGGTATGTCATGTCGAGTGTGGATCTGGGGGCTCATGTGGCGACAGTGCATGGCTTTTTCTTCTCTGACCCATTATTACCTTTTTGTGGGTAGCATTCATTTTGCTTTGAATAATGCCACACATATCCTCAGAAAAAACACATCAAGCATACTGCTGTATGACTTGCTTTGACATGTTGGCTTGTGGCTCTTGTCATTTTTACTCCAACAGCCCATAGTGTGAAAGAAAATGCTGTTAAAATTCCGACAGTGAAAAAGAAATGAGTTACATAGAATTTACAAGCACAGAAACAGGCCATTCAGCCTAACTGGTCTATGCTGGTATTTATGCTCCACATGAGCTTCCTCCCACCTTGTTTCATCTCACCCATCTATTTCTTTCTCCTTTGTGCACTTAAGTAGCTTCCCCTTAAATGCATCTATGCTATTCGCCTTACTATATCATGTGGTAGCAAGTTTCCACATTCTAACCACTTTATGGCTAAAGAAGGTTCTCCTGAATTTCTGATTAGATTTATCAGAAAATATCTTATAATTGTATCTTCTCGTTTTGGACTCCCCACCAAGTGGAGACAACAGCTTTTCCACATCTACACTATCAAACCCCTTCACAATTTTAAAGACCTCCATTAAGTGACCCGTCTGCTTCTCTTTATTACTCTGTGTTAATGTTTGTGCTTTTTTTTATATGAGGAAGCATAAAGGAAATACCATTCAGTGCTGGGAAAGTGTCCCGCTGAACTGCTTTCTTATGCCCAAGAAGTATGCAAATGGCTCCACGTCAAAGAGAACCGGGAGCTCAGATCGACATTATCACATGAAAAAACAAGAGCGGTTTGATATTTTAGCTTGCACATTCCTTCTGTCCTCAATCAAAATTCTTGGCATTGTCAAAGCCAAATCGCAGTTATGATGAAAGCAGCTGTCAGTCAGCACTAAGGCTTGCCTCTTGAACATCTGTACTTGATCCCAGCACTCTCACCTGTACAAGCCCATAGGTTGGATCAAGTCAACTCCTCTTTTCACAAAGCTCTCATGAGCCTGTCATCATCAGAACAGGCAACAGAAAGACCATCACAGCTTTTCTGTCATAGGGACATATTTGACAGAGGAAGCTGTTAGTCAAGGAGCCTTAAACTAGCACTGCACCGCAGGTATCAAATAACAACCTGGCACATGCACAAGAAGCTATCATTAGCAGTCTTATTCTTCTTGAAAAAGGTGTCTGCATATCAAAGTCTCAAGTTAAGATATTTCCTTGCAAGCCTTTTCACACTAACAAGATACGTGGGCTAAGAAGCAAGTCATTAACAAAACATTTTGCTTTGACTGCAGACTGTGACAGTGCTTGAAATTCTGACGACAAAAAAACATTATAAACTATGATATTTCCTCCAACATTTTTTTAAGATTTCAAACATGGGGAATGAATGCCAAGTTGTTATTTTTAATATAGTGGGTGAGAAATTGGAATCGTTTCCACCCATTTTCTGGCAGGACAAGTGCCCTTAAGAGCTCCAAAATGGCGTCCGCAGTACATGCGCACACTTGCGGGGCAAATTGCATCAGACGCCATATTGGTAAGGCCATTAGCATCCGCACAGTGAACGTTGGCTGGATGTAGAGCAGGCAGATCCTGATGAAAATCAATGTGCAATGTTGATTTGGTGCCAACAGTACAATTTTGGAGTTCAATGCTGCAGCTAATAACCTCTCTTAACCTCAGACAGCTGAACATGTGCTTAGCAGCAGGAAGGACTGTCAACTCTGCCTTATACTGGAACTGAAAGGGATTCCAATCCCGCAATGTCCAGCTGGTATGTGACTATTGGCAGCAAATCATGCAAGTCAATGCCCAGTATCCTGGCAGCAGTCAGCTGAGTAGCTACACTTGAGCCACCACAGCAAACCAAAAGGTGGCTACTGGGCGACAAGGGCTATCCACTGACAACATGGCTCATGACTCCGGTGCTCAACCCACATACAGATGTGCAGCATCCGTACAATGAAAGCCTTGCTCTATTCATTCCAGGAATGTGTACATCACTGGCAAGGCCAGCATTTATTGCCCATCCTAATTGTCCTAAAGAAGGTGGTGGTGAATTGCCACCATGCCACTGACCTGAAACGTTAATTCTGCTTCTCTCTCCACAGATGCTGCCAGGCCTGCTGAGTATTTCCAGCATTTCTTGTTTTTATTTCAGATCTCCAGCATCTGCAGTATTTTGCTTTTAAAATAGAGTAGAGCAATGTCATGCTGAAACAATGCTTCCGCTGCCTGGGCTGCTCTGGAGGATCCCCGTAGTATTGGGCAGAGCAGGTACCAAGATTTGTGATGGTCTGCTGCATGCTGCACAACCTTGCCCCCGTGAGGAGACAGCCCTTACTACCAGCTATACAGCAAGCAGCTGAGGAGCTGCAGCATGAGGAGGAGGAGGAGGGGAGGAGGTAACCTAGACAGCCCCTTCCTGCCCGGATTATCAGTGAAGAATTTATCTCGGTGTGATACCTGTAACTGCAACCCCAATTCCCCATTCACCAATAGTCCCACACTCCTTACCTTCCCTCTCTCACTGGCCACCACTGTATTCACTTGGCCACAATGGAAAAATAAAAGCCAGCACAAAATAAACATTCCAAACCAAATTTATTAATGAAATCATCCACAATGCATACAAAAGTCATCTAATCACCCTTGTACATTCCTTTAGTCTGTCTTCCGTGTGCCTTTACCTGTCCTTGTGACCCTATGCAGTGATATCCAATGGCTGCAGGATGGCTGGTGAAAGGCTGCTGACTTTCAGTGGAGGAGACTGCAGATGCCTTGAACCACAGCCTGGAGCAGCTCTGGGCCTTGGAGGCCCGGCTGGGGACTGCAACATCTCAGCACGGGCGGCAACAGTCTGGGCATGCTAACTGACAGGCAACAGCAAGGGCAGAGTGGCAGGGTTGGGAGGAGGAATGCAGTCATCCTGAGAGTGGACAGCAGGTTCATGCTCCACGGAGCCACTGCCACTCCCTGGGGACAGTGCTTCAGCTATCCTAGTAATATGTTGGAGGACAGACTGCTGGACTGCTTTGACACCCTGCACGCCCCATTGAACACTATAATCGACAGCCATGATGGCAGCAGTCTGAGCTTGCATGACAGCACTCAGACATCGGCTGGCTTCTGCTTGTGCTGCAATGGAAGCTGCGACATTGGCCATGAGACATTGCCATCATGGTTGGGTCCACAAGTGCAGGAGCAGAGTTAGCCACCATGTCCATGCTGCAAAGGGTGAACTCAAAGACCTTCACAAAGCCATGTGGAAATTGGTCCTTGATAATGAACAAAGGCATTCTGGCAGGCTTCCCAATGCAACAAACATTTCATATCCATCAGCTTTCTTTTGTAGGCTGCCCCACTAAAGTCCGCACCTGAATCCTCTGCAGCAGAACCCGTATGTGACCTCCCTCTCTGGCGAGATGGCACTTGCACTATTTTTACTGCCCCCACCCCCCCCAGCCTGGCTACAAGCCACTCGTAACTCACCATGTGCAGATTCTGCCTTTAAATTTATCCGCTAAATTACTCACAGTATCAGTGGCCTGTTAATTGGGTGCTGCCGGCAAAATGCTTTTGGCCCTGGCAGCGGGATTTCATCCTTCTCCAAAAAGTTCAGCCCAGTATCTGAGCTGATGTCTACGAGTGTCAGAGTGACAATGTTACTTCATCATCACTGTCTTCCTGCTCTTCCACCTCTTGCTCTTCCGCCACTGCCTGGCCAGGTTACAGTTCTAGGATATCGGAAAGGAGGCAGGCACAAGGGTAGCTTTGTGGTACATTGAGCAGAGGAATGTAAGGGTTGCATGCTTACACCATCTGCAGCTTGTAATTCAGAAAAGATTGTGGGACAAGAGTGTGCTGGGATTTGAAAAGGAGGACTAGTTATGAGGAAACCATCATCTTCAATGGTTTCAGCCCTGCCGCTGGCCACAGCTTTAGCAATGGGTGCCGCAATAATGGCCAGCACCATTTTCTCTATGGGGGTTAGGGCATGTGGGCATGCTGAATGTCCCCCTCCAGTGAGATCCTGTTGCCTTTGGTTGGGTGCCATGATGTCCTGCAAGAGAGCGGGAAGTGTGTCAATGAGTGTGGTGCTTGGGTGATGTGGTTGTTATTGTTAAATGGCTGCGTTTGCTGACAATTCAACCACTAGGTGGTGCAGTACTGGCACATGCATAAATGCAGCCTCATCAACTGAAACGTCACTGTCTGTGATCTCTCAGGCAGCTACCAGTAATAAAACTGGCGCTGCTCAATTTGACACAAAGAAACGAATTGAACCCAAACGCCCTCACCCCTGAATGTCCGCGATCGCCGCTTCCATCCCCCACAACAGTACCCCGTTCCCTCCCGCAATCATCGCTTCTGTTCCCCGCTCCCTCCGCAGTTTCCCACTTGCTCCCACGATCGTCGCTTCTCTTCCCCGTTCCCGCCTTCTCGGTCTTTCCTTTCACTTCAGACTGCTCAGGGCTCCATCCCACTGCTCCCAACTGCTCGCCACTCTATCCCGCTGTTCTCTCCCATGCCTGGAGAAGCATCAGGCGGAATGGGGGATGTGTGGAGCAAATGGGGTGCTTGCAGCAAGGCGGGAAGCGAGCAGCGGAATGGAGCGGTGAAGAGTCAGGAGCTGTCTTGACTAGGTGGCAAGGGAGAAAGCGGCGGGAGGGAGCTGGGGAGACAAGCAGCGATTGAGGCGCTGATTGCAGGAGGGAGCAGGTTACTGTTGGAGGAGATGGAGGCAGCAATCATGGACCTTGAGGGGTGAAGCAACACATGGACGTCATTATGTCTGACATCATTACGTAGTGACACCGACGTGCGCATGAGCAGACTCATACTGGCAAGCTGGAAAATGTTCGGAATGCACTGATGACGTCAGCAATCGCTCTGCACATGCTCGGCATTGTCAGGAGACACTCCATTGTTAAATAACTGGCAGTGTATGAGAGTGTGGTGGAGCATATGAATGTTAGGTATAAGTCCTGATTGATAGAGATTGTTGGTAGGTGGGTGATGAGGGTGTGGTGCATTAAGCAGTGTCTGAGGCTATTGGTGCTGTTGGTAGGATATGGCATTTGAAGATGCATGACCTCCATGGTTATCTTCTCCCAATGCTTTCTGAGCATGTGTCTGGAGGGCCTCCTGTTCCGACCACAAAGCACCTCCCCTTTGTTGTTTAGGGAAGAAAATCTGCTATTCTTACCTGGACTGGCCTTCATGCGACTCCAGACCCACAGCAATGTGGTTGACTTGTAACTGCCCTCTGAAATGGCCTAGCAAGCCCACATCCCATGAAAGAATAAATAAAGGTGCGGGCTAGCTTTAAGTAGTGCTAGTCACTCACAATAACTGCCCCCTACTGATGTGTCCAGCCAGTCAGCAGCCCGGTTAGCGCTGGCTGGATATTTAAATCATTGAAACGAGCAAGATGCATGAATTTGGCCTGCTGCTTGCATTGCAATCAACGGGCACAGGTTAGTCTCACATCACGATCCATGTGTTTTCAGGGGATATCTAATTTAACCCTCAGTGACCCTAGGCTAGATCTTGACTTTGGGTAATAATGTAAAACGGATGACAGCAAGTCAGTAGCTCCTCTTTCATCTCTCCCGATTAAAGTCAAAGGAAATATAAAAAGATGGGTTTCCCTCAGATAATGTTTCAGGTGGGACCTGTCTTCCTCTTTCAGATACTCACTCATTTGCTGGTGCATTTCCAATATTTTCTGTTTGCATTTCAGACTCTTGTGGCTTGGCCTTTTTACCTCACTATTTACTTGCAGTTTTGTCCAAACAACTTCTAATTTGGCAGAAGGATTTAAATTCCTTTTGCAGAGTAAAAATGGTCTATATAAAAAAATGCGTCTGAAAGCTTAATGTGGTTATATGAGATTCCTTTCTCTGCTATTTTAACAGATGGATTAACCTGCGTATTTTACATTGATCAGAGTGCCGCTGTTACAACAACGGACAAAGGAGGTTCTTATGAACTCATTAAGAGTTCTTTTGCTAATATCGCACAATGCAATTTCATCCCACTGGTGCAAGTTAGTTCATGAAAATTGTCATTGAATTGAATCAAGAGATACAGAAGTAAATACTCTATAAATGCCAGCTTACATAGAATTACCTAGAATGTACAGCACAGAATGAGGCCATTCATCCCAACAGGTCCATGCATATATGCTCCAGACGAGCATCCTCCCACCCTCTTCATCTAACCCTATCCACATATCCTTCTATTCCTTAAATGCATCAATGCTATTTTCCCCACAGTTTCTTTAAAGTTTCCAAAACGCAATAGGGGTAGGCCTTGGCTTTGTGTAATAGTTTAAAATGGGTGTTAGAGAGTCGGCATTTTACATCTCTCCATTGACTTGTTTGATTTGTTACCGTCTGCTTTACACTATCACACAAAGTCATGGTCTATCCCGCACTCCTGTCAGCTTGCCATACATTTCCAACATTTTCTGTTTTATTTTGTAAGTAATAAAACATTCAAAAATGATATCACTATGAAAATATAGCATGCACGAAAGGGGTCTTTTTTAAGATTTTTTTTTTGCAAATTCCGAGTTCTGGTTTTACTGCTTGCTCTGCACACCAGCTGTGACATTTTCTCGGGCAAGAAAACCAACGTAAGTGATGACCAGTGGATTTTTGATTCCAGTACAATAAATGGTTACCCTTACTGAATAGTACTTTCTCACTGCTTGTTTGTTTCTGTGCAGTATCCACAAATGAGATTAAAATGAATGTCATATTCACAATACTTTTCACAAGCTCTGAATAGCCCTTGTGGGTATAAACATTGCCCAGTATGGTACTCAAGTCTTATAAACTAGAAGATCCCAGATTCCCCAGTCTGATCAGAGTGAGCTCATTTCAGATGGAGCATCAGTTGAGAAGGGATACAGGGAAGGGAGTGTTAGCTCAGGAGCTTAGCATCAATGGCAAAGGAAAAATCAGACAGGGTCTCCACTCCTGATCTTCAGCCTGCGTACTGTGCTGGAAAGTAAATATCAGGTGAGGACAGGCTTGGCATTGTTGAAGAGTGACCTCTTGTATGAGGTGCCAGGGTACTGTTGCATTGGATGGAATTACAAACCAACAAGAGCTGGCACCTTGAGGGGCAGAAACTAGAAAATATTTTATTAAGACAAAGCGAATAGAAGAATGTCAGAAAGAGAAATCTACTCATAGTAACATGAGTTAGTTTATTTTTACAAGTAGTAAACTAATGAAAGATAGTGTGGAGCACAGAGTGATTGGGGAACTGCGTGCTTTGTAAACAGAGTGCTAAAGTTGAGAATTTAGTGCAGTGGGAATTCAGTGCAGAGGGGGAAGGAGGTGCTCTTTTTAATTTCTCTTTGTTTTACCTCCAGTAGCTGGTGAGTGTTTTTCATTTACCTCTAAGCTAGAAGATTGTAACATGCTATTATTTTACTCAATTAGTAACTAATTAACTAATCAAATAAATAAAGAAATAAATCCAGATATGGCAGGGAAGATGATGTCCTATAACTGCAAGCATGCAGGAGGTTGTGGAGAGCATGGTAATCCCAGACAACCATATCGGCAGTAATGTTCTACAGCTCGAGCAACTTCAGCTCAGAGTTGTTGAGCTGGAGACCTAGCTGCAGACATTGCAGGGCATTTGGCAGAAGGAGAGTAACCTCCGGGAGGCAGTCGTATCTGTTGGGTTAAGTAGAACTTTAGAGTTGGTCAATGGTCAGGGACAGACTTCAAGTCAGGCAGGTATGAGGATCCAGGATGAAGGAGCCTCGGCCCTTGACTTTGACCAATAGCTATGAGGTACTTGCTACCTGTATGGATGAGAACAAGAGCTGCAGGGTGGTTGGGAAAACTGACCACAGCACCATGCAGCAGGAGATCATTCAAGTGGGGAAGGTGAATAGGAATGTATTAGTGATAAGAAACAGTATAGTCAGGGAAATAGTTAATGTTCTTTGCAGCCCCGACCGGGAGTTCCATAGGTTAAGTTGCCTGCCCAGTGCCAAGGTTAAAGACATCTCATGGCTGGAGACAAACTTGGAGTGGGAGGGGGAGGATCCAGTTATCGTGATCCACATAGGAACCAATGACATAGGTTGCACTAGAAATGATGGTCTGCTGAGAGAGTTTGAGGAGTTAGGGTCAAAATTAAAACACAGAACCTCAAAGGTAATAATCTCTGGATTGTTAGCTGAACCACGCACCAATTGGCATAGAGTCAAGCAGATTAGAGAATTAAACCTGTGAATCAAAAATTGGTGTAGGTAAAAGGGGTTTCGATTCATGGGGCACTGGCACCAGTACTGGGGAAGGAGAGAGCTGTTCCACTGGGATGGGCTCCACTTAAATCGGACTGGGATCAGAGTCCTGACAAATCATATTACTAGGGCTGTGGATAGGGCTTTAAACTAAAAAGGGGTGGGGGAGGGGTCTGGATAGAGTAAATAGGGAGAAACTGCTTACATTGGAGGAAGGATTGAGAACCAGAGGACACTGATTCTAGGTGGTTGACAAAAGAGCCAGAATATCATGAGGAAAAATCTTTTTATACAACAAGTGGTAGGGATCTGGAATACATTGGCTGACAGTGTGGTGAAGGCAGATCCAATCATACCTTTCAAAAGGGAAATAGAAAAGTCTCTGAAGAGAAAAAATTTGTAGGGTTACAAGGAAAAGGCAAGGGAGTGGGACTAGCGAATAGCTCTTATAGAGAGTAGGCATAGACATGATGGGACAAATGGCCTCCTTATGGGCAGATGAAATTTAATGCAGAGAAGTGTGAAACTGATTCATTTTAGTAGGAAGAACGCGGAGAGACAATATAAAATAAAGGATGCAATTCTAAATGGGGTGCAGGAGCAGAGGGACCTGGGTGTATATGTGCCTAAATCGTTGAAGGTGACAGGACAGGTTGAGAGAGTGGTTAATAGAGCGTACAGCATCCTAGGCTTCATTAATAGGGGCATAGAGTACAAAAGCAAGGAGGTTATGTTAAACTTGCATAGCACATTGGCTCGGCCTCATCTGCAGTATTGTGTCCAGTTTTGGGCATCACACTTTAGGAAAGATGTGAGGGCATTAGAGAGACTGCTGAAAAGATTCATGAGAATGGTTCCAGGGATTAGGAACTTCAGTTATGTGGATAGACTGGAGAAGCTGGGACTGTTTTCCTTGGAGAAGAGAAGGTTGAGAGGAGATTTGATAGAGATGTTCAGAATCATGAGGGGTCTCGACCTGGTAGATAGGGAAAAACTGTTCCCATTGGTGGAAGGATCAAGAACAAGAGGGCACAAATTTAACATAATTGGAAAAAGAAGCAATGCCGACATGAGGAAAAGCTTTTACACACAGCGAGTGGTTAGGACCTGAAATGCACTACCTGAGAGCATGGTGGAGGCAGCTTCAATCAAGTCATTCAAGAGGGAATTGGATAGTTATCTGTAAAGGAAGAATGTGCAGGGCTAAGGGGAGAAGGTGGGTGAGTGGCAATAGGTAAACTGCTCTTTCGGAGACCCAACACAGACAAGAACTGTGAATCTGAAAGGGGATATAGATAGGTTAAGTGAGTGGACAAAAACTTGGCAGATGGAGTTTAATGTGTGAGGTCATGCAATTTGGTAGGAAGAATCAAAAGGCAGACTATTATTTAAATGGAGAGACTGCAAAAAAGTGCAGCACAGAGGGATCTGGGTGTTCTAGTGTATGAAACACAAAAAGTTAGCATGCGGGTGCAGCAAGTAATTAAGAAGTCAAATGGAATTTTGGCCTTTATTGCTAGGAGTTTAAAAATAGGGAAGTCTTGTTACAACTGTACATGATGTTGGTGAGGCCGCACCTGGAGTACTGTGTACAGTTTTTGTCCCTGTATTTAAGAAAGGGTATACTGGCATTGGAGGCAGTTCAAAAGAGATTTACTAGGCTGATTCCTGGGATGAAGGGGTTGACTTATCAAGAACAGCTGAACAGGTTAGACCTTTATTCATCAGAGTTTAGAAGAATGAGGGGTGATCGTATTGAAATGTACAAGATTCTGAGGTAGCTTGACAGGGTAGATGTTGAGAAGATGTTTCCACTAGTGGGGGAATCTCCAACTGGGGGACATAGTTACAAAATAAGGGGACACTCATTTAAAACTGAGCTGTGAAGGAATTTCTTTGCTCAGAGGGTAGTGAATGTCTGGAATTCTCTACCCAAAGAGCTGTGGAGGCTAGATCACTGAAAGTATTTTTTTTTATTCATTCATGGGATGTGGGCATCGCTGGCCAGGCCAGCATTTATTGCCCATCCCTAATTGCCCTTGAGAAGGTGGTGAGGAGCTGCCTTCTTGAACCATTGCAGTCCATGTGGGGTAAGTACACCCACAGTGCTGTTAGGAAGGGAGTTCCAGGATTTTGACCCAGCGACAGTGAAGGAACGGCAATATAGTTCCAAGTCAGGATGGTGTGTGACTTGGAGGGGAACTTGCAGGTGGTGGTGTTCCCATGCATTTGCTGCCCTTGTCCTTGTAGTTGATTGAGGTTGTGGGTTTGGAAGGTGCTGTCGAAGGAGTCTTAGTGCATTGCTGCAGTGCATCTTATAGATGGTACACACTGCTGCCACTGTGCGTCGGTGGTGGAGGGAGTGAATGTTTGTAGATGAGGTGCCAATCAAGCGGGCGCTTTGTCCTGGATGGTGTCGGGCTTCTTGAGTGCTGTTGGAGCTGCACCCATCCAGGAAAGTGGAGAGTATTCCATCACACTCCTGATTTGTGCCTTGTAGATGGTGGACAGGCTTTGGGGAGTCAGGAGGTGAGTCACTCACCACAGGATTCCTAGCCTCTGACCTGCTCTTGTAGCCACGGTATTTATATGGCTACTCCAGTTCAGTTTCTGGTCAATGGTAGCCCCCAGGATGTTGATAGTGGGGGATTCAGTGATCGTAATGCCACTGAATGTCAAGGGGAGATGGTTAGATTCTCTCTTGTTGGAGATGGTCATAGCCTGGCACTTCTGTGGCGTGAATGTTACTTGCCACTTATCAGCCCAAGCCTGGATATTGTCCAGGTCTTGCTGCATTTCTACACCGACTGCTTCAATATCTGAGGAGTCACGAATGGTGCTGAACATTGTACAATCATCAGCGAACATCCCCACTTCTGACCTTATGATTGCAGGAAGGTCATTGATGAAGCAGCTAAAGATGGTTGGGCCTAGGACACTACTCTAGGAACACCTGCAGTGATGTCCTGGAGCTCAGATGATTGACCTCCAACAACCACAACCATTTTCCTTTGCGCCAGGTATGACTCCAGCCAGTGGAGGGTTTTCCTCCTGATTCCCATTGACCTTAGTTTTGCCAGGGCTCCTTGATGCCATACTCGGTTAAATACTGCCTTGATGTCAAGGGCAGTCACTCTCACCTCACTTCTTGAGTTCAGCTCTTTTGTCCATGTTTTAACCAAGGCTGTAATGAGGTTAGGAGCTGAGTGGTCCTGGCGGAACCCAAACTGAGCATCACTGAGCAGGTTATTGCGAAGCAAGTGCCGCTTGATGGCACTGTTGATGACACCTTCCATCACTTTACTGATGAGTGAGAGTAGGCTGATGGGGCGGTAATTGGCCGGGTTGGACTTGTCCTGCTTTTTGTGTACAAGACATACCTGGGCAATTTTCCACATTGCCGGGTAAATGCCTGTGTTGTAGCTGTACTGGAACAGCTTAGCTAGTGGCGCAGCAAGTTCTGGAGCATAGGTCTTCAGTACCATTGCCGGAATGTTGTCAGGGCCCATAGCTTTTGCAGTATCCAGTGCCTTCAGTCGTTTCTTGATATCATGCGGAGTGAATCGAATTGGCTGAAGTCTGGCATCTGTGATGCTGGGGACTTCAGGAGGAGGCCGAGATGGATCATGAACTGTTGCAAATGATTCAGCCTTGTCTTTTGCACTGATGTGCTGGGCTCCCCCATCATTGAGGATGGGGATATGTGTGGAGACACCTCCAGTTAGTTGTTTAATTGTCCACCACCATTCACGGCTGGATGTGGCAGGACTGCAGAGCTTAGATCTGATCCGTTGGTTATGGGATTGCTTAGCTCTGTCTATCACATGCTTCTTATGCAGTTTGGCACGCAGATAGTCCTGTATTGTAGCTTCACCAGGTTGACACCTCATTTTGAGGTATGCCTGGTGCTGCTCCTGGCATGCCCTCCTGCACTCTTCATTGAACCAGGGTTGGTCTCCTGGCTTGATGGTAATGGTGGAGAGGGGGATATGCCGGGCCATGAGGTTACAGATTGTAGTTGAGTACAACTCTGCTGCTGCTGATGGCCCACAGCGCCTCATGGATGCCCAGGTTTGCATTGCTAGATCTGTTCAAAATCTATCCCATTTAGCACGGTGGTAGTGCCACACAACACAATGGAGGGTATTCTCAATGTGAAGGCAGGACTTCGTCTCCACAAGGACTGTGCGGTGGTCACTCCTACGAATACTGTCATGGACAGAGGTATCTGCGGCAGGCAGATTGGTGAAGATGAGGTCAAGCATGTTTTCCCCTCTTGTTGGTTCCATCACCACCTGCCGCATACCCAGTCTAGCAGCTATATCCTTTAGGACTCCACCAGCTCGGTCAGTAGTGGTGCTACCGAGCCACACTTGGTGATGGACATTGAAGTACCCCACCCAGCGTACATTCTGTGCCCTTGCTAGCCCCAGTGCTTCCTCCAAGTGCTGTTCAACATGGAGGAGTACTGACGCATCAGCTGAGGGAGGGCGGTAGGTGGTAATCAGCGGGAGGTTTCCTTATCCATATTTGACCTGATGCCATGAGACGTCATGGGGTCCAGAGTCGATGTTGAGGACTACCAGAGTAATTCCCTCCCTACTGTATACCACTGTGCCGCCACCTCTGCTGGGTCTGTCCTGCCAGTGTGAAAGGACATACCCGGGGCTGGCGATGGCAGTGTCTGGGACATTGTTTGTCAGGTATGATTCCATGAGTATGACTATGTCAGAACAAAGAACAAAGAACAAAGAAAAGTACAGCACAGGAACAGGCCATTCGGCCCTCCAATCCTGCGCCGATCTTGATGCCTGCCTAAACTAAAACCTTCTGTACTTCCGGGGTCCGTATCCATCTATTCCCATCCTATTCATGTATTTGTCAAGATGCCTCTTAAATGTCTCTATCGTACCAGATTCCACCACCTCCCCTGGCAACAAGTTCCAGGCACTCACCACCCTCTGTGTAAAGAACTTGCCTCGCACATCCCCTCTGAACTTTGCCCCTCTCACCTTAAAGCTCCGTCCCCTCGTAACTGACTCTTTCACCCTGGGAAAAAGCTTCTGACTATCCACTCTATCCATGCCACTTATAACTTTACAAACCTCTATCATGTCGCCCCTCCACCTCCGTCGTTCCAGTGAAAACAATCCGAGTCTATCCAACCTCTCCTCATAGCTAATGCCCTCCAGACCAGGCAACATCCTGGTAAACCTCCTCTGTACCTTCTCCAAAGCCTCCACGTCCTTTTGGAAGTGTGGCGACCAGAATTGCACGCAATATTCTAAGTGTGGTCTAACTAGGGTTCTGTCCAGCTGCAGCATGACTTGCCTATTTTTATACTCTATGCCCCGACCGATGAAGGCAAGCATGCCGTATGCCTTCTTGACTACCGGATCCACCTGCGTTGCCACTTTCAGTTACCTGTGGCCCTGTATGCCCAGATATCTCTGCCTGTCAATACTCCTAAGGGTTCTGCCATTTACTGTATACTTCCCACCTGCATTAGACCTTCCAAAATGCATTACCTCACATTTGTCCGAATTAAACTCCATCTGCCATTTCTCTGCCCATGTCTCCAACCGATCTATATCCTGCTGTATCCTCTGACAATAAAGAACAAAGAACAAAGAACAAAGAAAATTACAGCACAGGAACAGGCCCTTCAGCCCTCCAAGCCTACGCCGATCCAGATCCTCTATCTAAACCTGTCGCCTATTTTCTAAGGGTCTGTATCTCTTTGCTTCCTGCCCATTCATGTATCTGTCCAGGTACATCTTAAAAGACGCTATCGTGCCCGCGTCTACCACCTCCGCTGGCAACGCGTTCCAGGCACCCACCACCCTCTGCGTAAAGAACTTTCCACGCATATCCCCCCTAAACTTTTCCCCTTTCACTTTGAACTCGTGTCCCCTATGCATTGAATCCCCCACTCTGGGAAAAAGCTTCTTGCTATCCAGCCTGTCTATACCTCTCATGATTTTGTACACCTCAATCAGGTGCCCCCTCAACCTCCGTTTTTCTAATGAAAATAATCCTAATCTATTCAACCTCTCTTCATAGCTAGCGCCCTCCATACCAGGCAACATCCTGGTGATCCTCCTCTGCACCCTCTCCAAAGCATCCACATCCTTTTGGTAATGTGGCGACCAGAACTGCACGCAGTATTCCAAATGTGGCCGAACCAAAGTGCTATACAACTGTAACATGACCTGCCAACTCTTGTACTCAATACCCCGTCCGATGAAGGAAAGCATGCCGTATGCCTTCTTGACCACTCTATTGACCTGCGTTGCCACCTTCAGGGAACAATGGACCTGAACACCCAAATCTCTCTGGACATCAATTTTCCCCAGGACTTTTCCATTTACTGTATAGTTCACTCTTGAATTGGATCTTCCAAAATGCATCACCTCGCATTTGCCCTGATTGAACTCCATCTGCCATTTCTCTGCCCAACGCTCCAATCTATTTATATTCTGCTGTATTCTCTGACAGTCCCCTTCACTATCTGCTACTCCACCAATCTTAGTGTCGTCTGCAAACTTGCTAATCAGTCCACCTATACTTTCCTCCAAATCATTTATGTATATCACAAACAACAGTGGTCCCAGCACGGATCCCTGTGGAACACCACTGGTTACACGTCTCCATTTTGAGAAACTCCCTTCCACTGTTACTCTCTGTCTCCTGTTGCCCAGCCAGTTCTTTATCCATCTAGCTAGTACACCTTGGACCCCATGCGCCTTCACTTTCTCCATCAGCCTACCATGGGGAACCTTATCAAACGCCTCACTGAAGTCCATGTATATGACATCTACAGCCCTTCCCTCATCAATCAACTTTGTCACTTCCTCAAAGAATTCTATTAAGTTGGTAAGACATGACCTTCCCTGCACAAAACCATGTTGCCTATCACTGATAAGCCCATTTTCTTCCAAATGGGAATAGATCCTATCCCTCAGTATCTTCTCCAGCAGCTTCCCTACCACTGACGTCAGGCTCACCGGTCTATAATTACCTGGATTATCCCTGCTACCCTTCTTAAACAAGGGGACAACATTAGCAATTCTCCAGTCCTCCGAGACCTCACCCGTGTTTAAGGAAGTTGCAAAGATATCTGTTAAGGCCCCAGCTATTTCCTCTCTCGCTTCCCACAGTAACCTTGGATAGATCCCATCCGGACCTGGGGACTTGTCCACCTGAATGCCTTTTAGAATACCCAACACTTCCTCCCTCCTTATGCCGACTTGACCGAGAGTAATCAAACATCTGTCCCAAACCTCAACATCCGTCATGTCCCTCTGCTCGGTGAATACCGATGCAAAGTACTCGTTTAGAATCTCACCCATTTTCTCTGACTCTACGCATAACTTTCCTCCTTTGTCCTTGAGTGGGCCAATCCTTTCTCTAGTTACCCTCTTGCTCCTTATATATGAATAAAAGGCTTTGGGATTTTCCTTAACCCTGTTTGCTAAAGATATTTCATGACCCCTTTTAGCGCTCTTAATTCCTCGTTTCAGATTGCGCCTACAATCCCGATATTCTTTCAAAGCTTCGTCTTTCTTCAGCCGCCTAAACCTTATGTATGCTTCCCTTTTCCTCTTAGCTAGTCTCACAATTTCACCTGTCATCCATGGTTCCCTAATCTTGCCATTTCTATCCATCATTTTCACAGGAACATGTCTCTCCTGCACGCTAATCAACCTCTCTTTAAAAGCCTCCCACATATCACATGTGGATTTACCTTCAAACAGCTGCTCCCAATCTACATTCCCCAGCTCCTGCCGAATTTTGGTATAGTTGGCCTTCCCCCAATTTAGCACTCTTCCTTTGGGACCACTCTTGTCTTTGTCCATGAGTATTCTAAAACTTACGGAATTGTGATCACTATTCCCAAAGTAGTCTCCCACTGAAACTTCAACCACCTGGCCGGGCTCATTCCCCAACACCAGGTCCAGTATGGCCCCTTCCTGAGTTGGACTATTTACATACTGCTCCAGAAAACCCTCCTGGATGCTCCTTACAAATTCTGCTCCATCTAGACCTCTAACACTAAGTGAATCCCAGTCAATGTTGGGAAAATTAAAATCTCCTATCACCACCACCCTGTTGCTCCTACATCTTTCCATAATCTGTTTACATATTTGTACCTCTATCTCACGCTCGCTGTTGGGAGGCCTGTAGTACAGCCCCAACATTGTTACCGCACCCTTCCTATTTCTGAGTTCTGCCCATATTGCCTCACAGCTCGAGTCCTCCATAGTGCCTTCCTTCAGCACAGCTGTGATATCCTCTTTGACCAGTAATGCAACTCCTCCACCCCTTTTACCTCCCTCTCTATCCCGCCTGAAGCATCGGTATCCTGGGATATTTAGTTGCCAATCATGCCCTTCCCTTAACCAAGTCTCAGTAATAGCAATAACATCATACTCCCAGGTACTAATCCAAGCCCTAAGTTCATCTGCCTTACTTACTACACTTCTTGCATTAAAACAAGTACACCTCAGACCACCAGTCCCTTTGCTTTCATCATCTGCTCCCTGCCTACTCTTTCCCTTAGTCACGCTGACTTCATTATCTAGTTCCTTACAGGCTTTAGTTACTACATCCTTACTCTCCACTGACCTCATTTGGTTCCCATCCCCCTGCCACATTAGTTTAAACCCTCCCCAACAGCGTTAGCAAAAGCACCCCCAAGGACATTGGTTCCAGTCCAGCCCAGGTGTAGACCGTCCAATTTGTAATAGTCCCACCTCCCCCAGAACCGGTCCCAATGTCCCAAAAATCTGAACCCCTCCCTCCTGCACCATCTCTCAAGCCACGCATTCATCCTGACTATTCTTTCATTTCTACTCTGACTATCACGTGGCACTGGTAGCAATCCTGAGATTACTACCTCTGAGGTCCTACTTTTTAACTTGGCTCCTAACTCCCTAAATTCTGCTTGTAGGACCTCATCCCGTTTTTTACCTATATCATTGGTGCCTATGTGCACAACGACAACTGGCTGTTCACCCTCCCCCTTCAGAATGTTCTGCAGCCGATCTGAGACATCCCTGACCCGTGCACCTGGGAGGCAACATACCATTCGGGAGTCTCGTTTTCGACCACAGAACCGCCTATCTACTCCCCTTACAATCGAATCCGCTATGACTATAAACCTTCCAGTCTTTTTCCCGCCCTTCTGAACAGCAGAGCCAGCCACGGTGCCATGAACCTGGCTACTGCTGCCTTCCCCTGGTGAGCCATCTCCCTCAACAGTATCCAAAACGGTATACCTGTTGTGGAGGGAGATGACCGCAGGGGACACCTGCGCTGCCTTCCTGCTCTTTCTCTGCCTTTTGGTCACCCATTCCCTTTCTCCCTCAGCAATCCTAATCTGCGGTGTGACCAATTCGCTAAACGTGCTATCCACGACCTCCACAGCATTGCGGATGCTCCAAAGTGAGTCCATCCGCAGCTCCAGAGCCATCATGCGGTCTAACAAGAGCTGCAGCTGGACACACTTCCTGCACGTGCAGGAGTCAGGGACATCAGCCGTGTCCCTGAGCTCCCACATTGAGCAAGAGGAGCATAACATGGGTCTGAGATCTCCTGCCATTTTTAATCTTAAGCTTAACTTAGTCTGAAACTTAGCTAAATGAAAAAGGAACGAAAAGTTTTTACCAATCACACGATAAAAAACAAAGCAGAAAAAGCCTTACCTTATCTACACACCACCAAGTCCTTTTTTCTTGGTTCGAGGAGGAGGGCGGGTGGGAGACGCTACCCGTGTAGTGTCTCGGGTTCAGAAACGGCCCAAATATATAGGGTTTTACTTACCCAGCAGCCCCTTGGTAGGCCGAAAACAAAAGGAAATTAAGTTTAAGCTGAAACTGACCTTCCCAGCTGCTCACTCGCTCGCACTCTCTGCTCCCGAATAAGCTGCTGCAATGCAATCCTCATCACTATCCGCAACTCCACCACCCTTTGTGTCGTGTGCAAACTTACTAATCAGACCAGCTACATTTTCCTCCAAATCATTTATATATACTACAAACAGCAAAGGTCCCAGCACTGATCCCTGCGGAACACCACTACTCACATCCCTCCATTCAGAAAAGCACCCTTCCACTGATACCCTCTGTCTTCTATGACCGAGCCAGTTCTGTATCCATCTTGCCAGCTCACCTCTGATCCCATGTGACTTCACCTTTTGTATCAGTCTGCCATGAGGGACCTTGTCAAAGGCTTTACTGAAGTCCACATAGATAACATCCACTGCCCTTCCTTCATCAATCAACTTTGTCACTTCCTCAAAAAACTCAATCAAATTAGTGAGACACGACCTCCCCTTCACAAAACCATGCTGCCTGTCGCTAATTTGTTTCCAAATGGGAGTAAATCCTGTCCCGAAGAATCCTCTCTAATAATTTCCCTACCACTGACGTAAAGCTCACTGGCCTATAATTTCCTGGATTATCCTTGCTACCCTTCTTAAACAAAGGAACAACATTGGCTATTCTCCAGTCCTCTGGGACCTCACCTGTTGCCAATGAGGATGCAAAGATTTATGTCAAGACCCCAACAATTTCTTCCCTTGCCTCCCTCAGTATTCTGGGGTAGATCCCATCAGGCCCTGGGGACTTATCTACCTTAATGCTTTGCAAGACACCCAACACCTCCTCCTTTTTGATAATGAGATGACTGAGGCTATCTACACTTCCTTCCCTATGCTCATCATCCACCAAGTCCTTCTCCTTGGTGAATACTGATGCAAAGTACTCATTTAGTACCTCGCCCATTTCCTCTGGCTCCACACATAGATTCCCTTCTCTGTCCTTTCCCTGGTTACCCTCTTACTCTTTATATACATATAAAAAGCCTTGGGATTTTCCTTAATCCTGTTTGCCAATGACTTCTCATAACCCCTTTTAGCCCTCCTGACTCCTTGCTTAAGTTCCTTTCTACTGTCTTTATATTCCTCAAGGGATTCGTCTGTTCCTAGCCTTCCAGCCCTTACGAATGCTTCCTTTTTCTTTTTGACAAGGCTCACAATATCCCGCGTTATCCAAGGTTCCCGAAACTTGCCAGACTTATCCTTCTTCCTCACAGGAACATGCTGGTCCTGGATGCTAATCAACTGACATTTGAAAGATTCCCACATGTCAGATGTTGATTTACCCTCAAACAGCCGTCCCCAGTCTAAATTCTTCAGTTCCTGCCTAATATTGTTATAATTAGCCTTCCCCCAATTTAGCACCTTCACCCGAGGGCTACTCTTATCCTTATCCACAAGTACCTTAAAACTTATGGAATTATGGTCACTGCTCCCGAAATGCTCCCCTACTGAAACTTCGACCACCTGGCTGGGTTCATTCCCCAATACCAGGTCCAGTATGACCCCATCCCTAGTTGGACTATCTACGTATTGTTTCAAGAAGCCCTCCTGGATGCTCCTTACAAATTCTGCCCCATCCAAGCCCCTAGCACTAAGTGAGTCCCAGTCAATATAGGGGAAGTTAAAATCACCCACCACTACAACCCTGTTACCTTTACATCTTTCCAAAATCTGTCTACATATCTGCTCCTCTACCTCCCGCTGGCTGTTGGGAGGCCTGTAGTAAACCCCCAACATCGTGACTGCACCCTTCCTATTACTGAGCTCCACCCATATTGCCTCACTGCATGACCCCTCCGAGGTGTCCCCCCGCAGTACAGCTGTGATATTCTCCTTAACCAGTAATGCAACTCCCCCACCCCTTTTACATCCCCCTCTATCCCGCCTGAAGCTTCTAAATCCTGGAACATTTAGCTGCCAATCCTGTCCTTCCCTCAACCAAGACTCTGTAATAGCAACAACATCATAGTTCCAAGTACTAATCCAAGCTCTAGGTTCATCTGCCTTACCTGTTATACTTCTTGCATTGTAACAAATGCACTTCAGACCACCAGTCCCGCTGTTCTCCGCAACATCTCCCTGCCTCAGGTTGTTGCTTGACTAGTCTGTGGTACAGCTCTCCCAACTTTGGCACAAGCCCCCAGATGTTAGTAAGGAGGACTTTGCAGGGTCCACTGGGCTGGGTTTGCCATTGTCGTTTCTGCTGCCTGGGTCGATGCCGGGTGGCCCGTCCAGTTTCATTCCTTTTTATAGACTTTGGCGGTTAGATACAACTGAGTGGCTTGCTAGGCCATTTGCTCTGGGTCTGGAGTCACATGTAGGCCAGACCAGGTAAGGACAGCAGATTTCCTTCCCTAAGGGATATTAGTGAACCAGATGGGTTTTTACAACAATCGACAATGGTTTCATGGCCATCATTAGACTAGCTCTTTAATTCCAGATTTATTAATTGAATTCAAATTCCACCTTCTGCTGTAGTGGGATTTGAACCCATGTCCCCAGAGCAATACCCTGGGTCTCTGGGTTACTAGTCCAGTGACAATACCACTACGCCACCGCCTCCCCTCAAGGAGGAGGTAGATAGATTTTTGAAATATCTGGCAGTTGAGGGCTATGAGGAGCTGGCACGAAAGAGGACTTGAGGTTTGGGGCAGATCAACCATGATCTTATTGAATGGTGGGACAAGCTTGAGGGCTGAATGGCCTATGCCTGCTCCTATTTCGTATGTTCTTATGTTCTAAGATGGACCAAATGCCTCCTTCTGTGCTGTATCAAATCTGTGATTCTGTGCATTAACCAGTCTCTGATTCTAGGTGAAAAGAGAAATAGAAATCTAAAAAGATGAGGCAATTGAGAGAATAGTGATTTGTGTAAAGACAAATGGGAGAGGAAGGGACAAAGAGTTCAACAGCAATCGTACATCAGCGGATAAGGTCCATGCATAGAATAGTGATAAAAAAAAATTAAAGGCTCTTTATTTGATTGCACTTAGATAAAAAGGTTTGATATAATCGCCATTACAGAGGCATATGGCTGAATTTTTCCAGGTAGGTCGCAACCCCAATGTTGGGATGAATTCTGGGTCAGTAACCCAACATGGCAGCTGGTGGAGTTTAAATTTAATTCATAAATTCAATTAATTAATAAAACTCTGGAATTAAAAGCTAGTCTTGGTAATGGTGCAATGAAACTACCATCAATTGTCAAAAAGAAATCTGGTTCACTAATATCCTTTCGGGAAGGCAATCTGCTGTCCTTACCTGGTCTGGCCTACATATGATTCCAGACTCACAGCAATGTGATTGTCACTTAACTACCCTCTGAAATGGCCTAGCAAGCCATTCAGTCATCAAGGGACAAAAGGGATGGGCAACAAATGCTGGCCTTGACAGTGATGCCCACATCCCATGAAAGAATTTTTAAAAACTTCCTGGATGTGGCTAATTAAGAAGCCGTATCCCCGGGAGTCCCATCCAATTAGGGACACCAGCCAGGTTCCAGTGTCGGGAGATCCAATTAGCACCTTCTCAGTGTGAGCGATGCCTGGCCATCAGCAGGCACCATGAAGGTGTCTTCAGTGGATGGGAAGTCGCTGCCATTGCAGCAGGGCACGCATTAGTGGAGACATCAGTCTCCAAAAAGTGGCTTCAAGGGTATACTTGCTGCTTGTGGATAGAGCCCCTTTGTGAATTACTGCTGGCAAGTAAATTTAAACCGTCAATAACTCGCAGCTCAGTCCTCCTGATACAAAGCCGCCTCCATTATATTTTCAGGCTCCTGATGTAGCCAGAGTGGGCTAGGGTGGTGGGGATGCTGCACTGTAGGGAAAATCTCTTGCGGCCTGGAAAATTGAAAGTATGAGGCTCATTACCATCCTTCAGTGGATTCCCGCCACTGCTAGGTGGGTTGCCATCGAACCCACTAGTCCACCTCCAGAAAAAGCAATCGGAGGCAGGAAAGCATCGCAGAACCGACCTGACATACATCTTTCCCAATTTCCTCATGTCCCGCCTCCGAAGCCGCCTCCATTGGCCTGATAAAATTCAGGCCCATGGTTGCAAGGTGACCAAGGTTGGGAAATAAATATTCCAGGGGACACAGCATTTCGAAAAGACCGACGATATGGAAAAGGAGGAGGGGTAGCTCTCATAGTAAAGGAAGACATAAGGACAGTAGCAAAATAGGATCTTGACTTAGGAGATCAGGAAGTCGAATCAGTATGGGTGGAGATTAAGAATAACAAGGGTCAGAACGCATTGGTTGAAGTAGCTTATAGGCCCCCTAACAGTTGTTATACCATTGGTCAGAGCATTAAGAAAGAAATAATTGGAGCTTGTAACAAAGGCAATGTAAAAATCTTATAGATGGGACAAATCAAATTGGAAAAGGTACTCTGGAAGATGAGTTTGTAGAATGCTTTCATGATAGTTTCCTGGAGCATTATGTTGTGGAACCAACTGGAGGCAAAGCTATTTTGGATCTAATATTGTGTAGTGAGGCAGGGGTAATTAATAATCTCATAGTAAAAAACTTCTGGTAAAAACTGATCAGAATAAAATAAAATTCCACATTAAATTTGAAAGCAACATGCTTGAGACCAAAACAACAATCTTAAACTTAGAAAAAGCCAATTACATAGATACCAGAGGAAAGTTTGTTCAGGTTGATTGGGTAAATAGACTTAAGGGTATGACAGTAAATAACCCGTAGGAAACATTTAAAGAAATATTTCAAAATGTTCAGCAAAAATACATTTAATTAAAAAACAAAAATTGAGTGCAAAAAATACATCTGTGGCTTATTAGGAAAGTTAAGAATTGTATTAGATTAAAAGAAGGGGCTCAAAGTGTTGCAAAGAATAGTAGTAAGCCTGAGGATTAAGAGTGTTTTAGAAACCAGCAAAGGGTGACCATAAAAAATAAGCCAGGAATATAAAAATGGATTGTAAGAATTTTTATAGGTATATAAAAAGGAGGAGAATAGCTAAAGTATTGGTCCTTAGAGGCAGACCAGGAGAATTTATCATGGGGAATATGGAAATGGCAGAGATATTGAACAAATATTTTGTGTCTGTCTTCACAGTAGAAGACACAAATTACTTGCCAGAAATAGAGGGTACCTAAGGGGCTAGTAAGACTAAGGAACTTAAAATAATTAACATCAGTAGAGAAACAGTATTAGAGAAACTTAAGGACTAAAACCCAACAAAGTCCCAAGAACTAATGGCCTACATCCTAGGGTTCCAAAAGAGGCTCCGCCTCCACAGTGGTAGCCAGGCTACTAAGCACATTTTAAATTTAACAGTTAAAAAGGTTGGAGAGAGGAGGCCTCTATCTTTGGATGGCCTCTCTCTCACTTACCTGAAAAGGCAGCCTGCTGCTACTTCAGTGTTGGAGAGCTTCCTCTTATCCCTCAAGCTTCAAGAGCCTGCCCGCCGTCCTGAATGAGATGGTGATTCTGCCCTCTGGCCATTGATTGGCCAATTTAGGGAAAAACACAGCCAGGTAACTTCCCCACACTATGCGGGCTTCTGACTCCCATTTGATCCTGACAGCAGGGTCCTGTATCCTGCCCATAGAGGCATCATTAATACAAGCATATAAATTAGGAGTAGGAGTAGGCCACTCTGCCCCTCGAGCCATTCAACAAGATCAAGGCTGATCTAATTGTAATCTTGACTCCACATTCAGGCCTACTCCCAATAACCTTTCACCACCTTGCTTATCAAGAATCTATTTACCTCTGCCTTAAAAATATTCAAAGACTCTGCTTCCACTGCCTTTTGAGGAAGAGAGTTCCAAAGACTTACGGCCCTCAGAGAGAAAAAATTTCTCCTCATCTCTGTTTTAAATGGGCGACCCCTTATTTTTAAACAGTGACCCCTAGTTCTACATTCTCCCACAAAGGGAAACATCCATTCCACATCTTTCCTGTCAAGACCCCTCAGGATCTTATACGTTTCAACCAAGCTGCCTCTTACTCTTCTAAACTCCAGCAGATACAAGCCTAGCCTGCCCAACCTGTCCTCATAAGACAACCCGCCCATTTCAGATATTAGTCTAGTAAACCTTCTCTGAACTGCTTCCAATGTATTTACATCCTTCCTTAAAAAAGGAGACCAATAATGTACACAGTACTCCAGATGTGGTCTCACTAATGCCCTGTATAACTGAAGCATAACATCCCTACTTTTGTTTTCCATTCCCTTCGCAATAAACGATAACATTCTGTTAGCTTTCCAAAATTACTTGCTGTACCTGCATACTAACCTTTTGCGATTCATGCACTAGGACACCCAGATCCCTCTGCATCTCAGAGCTCTGCAATCTCTCACCATTTAGATAATATGCTTCTTTTTTATTCTTCCTGCCAAAATGGACAATTTCACATTTTCCCACATTATGGGCTGAATTGTACCAACTCCTCTGCAGGAAGAGGCCCGCCTCAACCTCCTCCGTCGAGTAGGACCCGTCGCATATTACTGGCGGCGGGGACACCTTGGTACGGTCTCCCCTGCTGCCTGGCAGTGGGCCCTTCATCTGCATATTTAAATCAACCTAAATGATATGCAAGTAAACTTACCTGCAGGCTGCGGCTGTCCCACGCCGATTTTACCGCCACCATCGGTACTTCGCACGCCTTCGGAACTCCTTACAGAACTCCAAGGCGAGAACTTGGTGGGGAGGGGGGAGGAATAAAATTTTCAGGGCTGGAGGGGTGGAGGAGCCGGTAAACACTGTTTATTGGTTGTGGGGATGGTGGGAAGGGTTGAAGGGCAAATGACAAAAGTTTGGGGGGCAAGTTCAGGTAGGGAATAACCTGAGTTTTGTCAATAAGAGACAATTAAAAGACCATTTGGGGGATTGGGTAAGGGCCTTAATATCATAATTGTTTATTTAAAAACATTGCTCCACTGGAACTTTATAAATTAAAATCTGTGTTAAGGGCTTAAAGTCCTTTAAAAATGGCACCGGCACCTGCGCGGTGGTGCCGGACGCCGTTGCCGGGGGCGCGGCAGCCACCCCCTCTACGCCGGAAGGCCGCCGAGTTCATATCCAGGGTCCTATACTCCATTTGCCAGATCTTTGCCCACTCACTTAACCTATCTATATCCCTTTGTAGCCTCCTTATGTCCTCTTCACAACTTACTTTCCTACCTATCTTTGTGTCATCAGCAAATCTAGCAACCTACCTTCGGTCCCTTCATCCAAGTCATTTGTATAAATCGTAAAACGTTGCGGCCCCAGCACTGAACCCTGTGGCACACCACTCATTACATCTTGCCAACCAATAAATGACCCATTTATGGCTACTCTCTGCTTCCTGTTAGCTAGCCAATCTTCTCTCCACGACAATATGTTACCCCCTACACCATGAGCTTTTATTTTTCTCAATAACATTTGATGTGGCAACTTATCAAATGCCTTCTGGAAATCTAAGTACAGTACATTCACCGGTTCCCCTTTATCCACAGCACATGTTACTTATTTAAAGAACTCCAATAAATTGGTTAAACATGATTTCCCTTTCACAAAACCATGTTGACTCTGCCTGATTACCTTGCGGCACAGAAGGAGGCCATTCAGCCCATTGAGTCCATGCCTGTTCTCTGTAGAGCAATCCAGTCAGTCCTATTTCCCTACTGTATCCCCATATCCCTGCAAACTTATTTCCCTCAAGTGCCCATTCAATTTCCTTTTGAAATCATTCATTGTCTCCACTTCCACCACCCTCATAAGCAACAAGTTCCAGGTCATTACCATTCCCTGTGTAAAAAAGTTCTTCCTCATATTCTCCCTGCATCTCTTGCCTAAAATCTTAACTATGTGTCCCCTAGTCCTTGTACCATCAACTAATGGGAATAGCTTTTCTTTGTCTACCTTATCTAAGCCTGTCATAATCTTCTACACCTCCCTCAAATCACCCCTCAATCTCCTTTGTCCCAATGAGAACAACACAAGCTTCCTTCAAATCCATACAGACAACATCCATCGTATTCCCTTCTTTAACCTTCTCTGTTACTTCATCAAAAAATTCAATTAGATTCGTCAAGCACGATCTGCCTTTTACAAATCCATGCTGGCTGTCCTTAATTAACTCAAATCTGTCTGCATGTGGGTTAATTGTTTTCCTTGATTTATTGTTTCTAAAACATTACCTACCACTGATGTTAAACTGACCAGCCTGTGGTTACTATGAATTTCCTTGCACCCTTTCTTCAACACAGGTGTCACATTTGCCACTCTCCAATCCTCTGGTACCTCCCCCCTATCTCGGGATGATTGGAAGATTATGGCAAGCCCTTCATCTCTTCGACTAATATTTTGTCTTCCTTAGTATACACCAATACAAAGAACTCATTAAGTATTCTAGTCTTTCCCCGCACCTCTTTGTCCTTAATCGGCCCTTCTCACTTCTTACCACCCACTTACTATTTACATGCCACTGGAAGATTTTTGGGTTCCCGTTTAGGTTAACTGCCCTTCTATTCTCATATTCTCTCTTTGCCAGTCTTATTTTTCTCTTCACTTCTCCTCTCAAGTTATTATATTTGGCCTGGTTTTTGCTTGAAAAATTCATCTGATGTGCATCATACACCCTCGTTTTTTGTTCCATCATATTTTCTGTCCCCCTTGTCATCCAAGGAGTCCTGTCTTTTGTTCCCCTACCTTTCACCCTTATTGGAATGTACTTGAACCATGTCCTCCCTACAGATCACTCATTGATCCATTACAGTTTTTCTTGTCAGGGTTTGATTCCATTTTACTCTGGCTGTATCCCTTTCATCCCTCTTCCAATTTAGAAGTTTTAATTTAGGTTGTTCCTTGCTCTTCTCCATTACGAATATAAACTTATGATACGATGATCACTCTTACCCAAGTGCTCTCCCATAGACACGTGGTCCACTTGGCCAAACTCATCCCTCAGCAGCAAATCTAGCAATCCTCCTTCCTAGTTGGGCTGAGAACATATTGGTCAGGGAAGTTCTCCTGAACACATTTCAGAAATTATTCCCCTTCATTACTCTTTACTCAAACATTTTCCCAATCCATATTTGGGTAATTAAAGTCCCCCCATATCACCACTATATAGTTCTTGCACATCTCTGTGATTTCCCTGCAGATTTGCTCCTCTCTCTCTCTCTTTCACTATTTGGAGGCCTATAGAATACCCAGTAATGTGATCATTTCGTTTTTGCTTCTCAACTCTAACTAAATGGTTCAGTCTTTGCCCCCTCCAGGACATCCTCTCTCTCCAACACCGCAATGTCTCCCCTAATCATTTCTGCCACCCCACCTCCTTTATTCCCTTCCTATCTTTTCTGAACACTTTGTATCCTTGAATATGAAACACCCTGACCTCACCATTTTCAAGGCACGTTTCTGTTATTGCCACTACATCATATTCCCACCTGGCTATTTATACTTGTAACTCCCCAACTTTATTCACCACACTTTGTGTGCTTACATACATGCATTCTCAACCCGTCTCTCTATTTCTCCTTCTTAGACTGCGTTTATCTAATAGGGTGCTTCCTTCTCTAATACTATCCAAAACTCTCATTCCTTTATGCACCTTATTCCTCTTTTCTACTTCTATATGTTGGTGTCCCCCTGCCAATTTAGTTTAAACCCTTCCAACCACACTAGTGAACCTCCCCTTGAGGACATTGATCCCAGTCCTGTTGAGGTGCATCCCACCCCTTTTGTATAGGTGCCTCCTGCCCGGAACTGGTCCCAATGCCCCAAGAATCTGAAGCCCCCCCCCCCTCCCCCCGCATCATGCCTCAAGCCACGCATTGATCCTCCCAATCTTCCTATTTCTACTGTTACAGCTGCATTGCATGGGTGTAATTCAGAGATTACTTCCTTCAAGGCCCGACTTTTGAACTACCTCCCTAGCTCCTGAAAGTCTGACCGTAGGATCTCAGTTCCTGCCCTCTCTATGTCATTGACATGTACCACAACTTCTGGCTCACTCCCTTCCCGCTGCAGAATATTGTGCACTCTCTCCGTGATGTCCTTTACCCTGGCACCGGGGGGGGGGCAACACACATGCAGAGCTCATAATGACGGTTACAGAATTGCCTGTCTGTCTTCCTGGCTATGGAATCTCCTAGAATGACTGAATTTCTATCCTCTGCTTTTCCCTCCTGTGCAGTCCCTTGTCCCTTGTTGCTATGGTTTGCACTGCACTCCTTCAAGAAGTCATCATTCCCAATGGTCTTCAATGCTTAGTACTCGTTTGAGATTGGCACACTCCCCAAAGACCCCTGCACTTCCTGCTTCTTCCTAATCTTGCAGATGGCCACCCATCGACTATCATGAATTTTCATTGCCTGTAGGGTGACCACCTCCTGGAAAGTACGGACCAGCAAACTCTCATAGAAATCATAGAATCATAGAAAGTTTAAGGCACAGAAAGAGGCCACTTGGCCCATCGTGTATGTGCTGGCCGAAAAACAATCCACCTATTCTAATCCCACCTTCCAGCATTTGGTCCATAGCCCTGCAGATTATGGCACTTAAGGTGCATATCCAGACTCCTTTTGAATGAGTTGAGGGTTTCTGCCTCAATTACCCTTTCAGGCAGTGAGTTCCAGACCATCACTACCCTCTGGGTGAAAAAGTTTTTCCTCATCTCCCCTCTAATTTTTCTACCAATCACTTTAAATCTATGTTCCCTCATCACTGACCTCTCTGCTAAGATGAATAGGCCCTTCACCTCCACTCTGACCAGGCCCTTTAAAGTTTTGTACATTTCAATCAGATCTCCGCTCGGCCTTCTTTGTTCCAAGGAGAACAACCCCAGCCTATCCAATCGTTACTCACAGCTGCATTTTTCCAGTCCTGGCAACATTCTCGTAAATCTCCTCTGTATCCTCTCTAGTGCAATTACATCCTTTCTGTAATGAGGTGACCAGAACTGCATACAGTACTCAAGTTGTGGCCTAACCAATGGGTTATACAGTTCCAGCATAACCTCCCTGCTCTTATATTCTATACCTCAGCTAATAAAGGAAAGGAGTCCATATGCCTTCTTAACCACCTTATCGGCCTGTCCTGCTACCTTCAGGGATCTGTGGGCATTCACTCCAAGGTCCTTCACTTCCTCTGCACTTCTCAGTATTTTCCCATTAATCGAGTATTCTTTGCCTTGTTTGACTTCCCCAAATGCATCACCTCACACCTCTCCAGGTTGAATTCCATTTGCCACTTTTCTACCCATCTGACCAGACCATCAATACCTTCCTGCAGCCTACAGCTATCCTCCTCGCTATCTACCACACGGTCAATCCTTGTGTCGTCTGCAAACTTCTTGATCATGCCCCCTATATTTACGTCCAAATCATTAATATATACCACAAAAAGCAGGGGACCCAGTACTGAGCCCTATGGAACACTACTGGAAACAGCCCTCCTAAAACACCCGTCAACAATTACCTTTTGTTTCCTGCCACTGAGCCAATTTTGTATCCACCTTACTACATTTCCCTGGATCCCATGGGATTTTATTTTTTAAACCAGTCTGCCATGTAGGACCTTGTCAAAAGCCTTGCTAAAATCCATGTAGATTCTTCAAAAAATTCGATCAAGTTGGTCAAACAAGATCTTCCTTTAACAAATCCATGCTGACTATCCTTGATTAATCTGTGCCTTACTAAGTGACAGTTTATCCTATCTCTCAGAATAGATTCCAATAATTTGCCCACTACTGAGGTTAGACTGACTAGCCTGTAATTATTCGGTCTATCCCTCGCTCCCTTTTTAAACAGAGGTACAACGTTAGCAGTTCTCCAATCCTCCGGCACCACATCTGTATTCAGTGAGGACTGGAAAATGATGGTCAGACCTTCTGCTATTTCCTCTCTTGCTTCTTTTAACAGTCTAGGATACATTTCATACAGCCCTTGTGATTTATCAACTTTCAAGGATGCTAATCCCATTAATATTTCCTCTCTCCCTATGTTTATTACATCCAATACTTCCCTGATCATCTTCCCTGATGCTCCACAGTGACTCCAGCTGCCCCTCCAGCTCGGAAATCCTGAGCTTGAGCTGAAGCAGCTGGAGACACTTCCTACACACATGGTCGCCCAAGACACGTGAAGTGTCCTGGAGTTCTGAAATGGTGCAGGAACTGCAAATGACTGCAGCTGCCCATCCATGATCTAAAAAATCTCTATTCCATCTTTGAGAATCTCGTTGGTGCCTTGTTTAAACTATTAATTTTAATTAATGCCTCTAGACCTGCTCTGTGCTACTACTCTTATCAATTCACTCACTGTTATACTTACTCCCATTGAACTTTTTAATTCCCGGCTCCTAGTTTGAAGAAATGTTCTAATTTAGAGAGTGAAAAAGTGAAATACTCACCAACCAATCACTTACCCGCTTTCTGGTGACATCACACTTTGATTTTTTTTTTTAATCTCCACTCAGGCTCTCAGTTCCCGCTCTTTTCCAAACTCCGTTCAGTCTCTCAGCTGCTGCTCTTTTCAAATCTCCGCTCTGCCTCTCAGCTCCCTCTCTTCTTTAAATTTCTGCCCAGTCTCTCAGCTCCTGCGCTTTTTCAATCTCTGCTCTGGCCACTAAAGACAGATTCAGGCGAGAATATAATGGATAGCATGAAAATGGCAGCCTTGGCAAAGGAATGCTTTATATCCATTTTCATAGTGAGGAAGAGGACAAAATTCGAATGGTACAAGGGGAGGATTCCAGTGGATTTAAACAACAGTAATGGAGAAAATTATGAAAGAAATAAAAGTTGTATTTATATAACGGTAATGGAGAAAATAATGAAAGAACGAAAACACTTGTAATTATATAGCAAATTTCACGACCACAGGACATCTCAAAGCACTTTACAGCCAAGGAAGTACTTTTGCGTTATAGTTACTGTCGTAATGTGGGCAACATGGGAGCTGATTTGCACACAGCAAGCTCCCACAAACAACAATGTGACAATGACCAGATAATCTGTTTTGTGATGTTGATTGAGGGGGAAATATTAGCCAGGATACTGGGGAGAATTCCACTACTCTTCTTCAAGATAATGCCATGGGACCTTTTACATCCACCTGGCCAGACAGGTGGATGTAAAAGTTAATGTCTCATCTAAAAGACAGCACCTCCGACTGTGCAGCACTCCCTCAGTACTACATTGGAGTGCAAGCTTTGATTTTTGTGCTCAAGTCCTAGACTGGGACATAAACCCACAACTTTCTGACTCAGGGATGAAAGAGCTACCAACTCAGCCACAGCTGAAACACATAAATGAGACTTAAGATAGACAGATCTCAAGAACCTGATGGTTTCCAGCCCAAGAAATTAAAAGATGTCAGTGAAGAAATTGCAAATGAATAGTCAGAATTTTCCAAAGCTCAGAAAATCAGAAATTGGATTGGAAAATTTCAACTATCATCCCATTACTTAAAAAGGGGTGGAGGGAGGAAGATCCAGGTATCCTACAGACCTGCCAATTTCAAATCAATTGTGAGGAAGTTAATGGAATTCATCATCAGAGACAGAGTGACTAAGCACTTGGACAAGTATCAGCTGATCAAAGAGATTCCGCAAGGATTTGTGAAGAGTACGTCATGTCTGACTAATCTAATTGAATTTTGTGAAGAAGTCACAGACATGGTGGATAGGGGTGGGTCTGTGCATGTTGTCTGTATGGAATTCATTTGATAGGGTTCTGCACAAGAGATGGTTAAAAAAGAGAAGCACACAGAATTGCAGAATTGGAGGCTGCTCAGGGGTGGTACAGCTACCCACCCACAAGTAGCGGGTAGCTTGTTGAGATAATTTAAAGACCAATTTTCAGAGGCCAATTGGAATTTTTCAATGGGCCTATGGCCCCACCTCCCCCGCTTTGTTGGAAGCACAACAATGGTGGCCCGGTGCTGCGGCCATTTTTTATTTCAAATTTGTTAAAGTTGCTGAGAGGGCACTTCAAGATGGAGTCGCCCTATCTCTCCCTTAACTGCAATGGCAGACTGCAGCTCCTTCCATGCTGGAGGCTGTCGGGTGACTGTTACCAACACAGTGCAGGGTCAGGACCCTACTTTGACCCCGATGGCAGGATCCTCACCCAAAACACAAAATCCTGCTTGGAGAGTAAGGATAAACGGAATGTACTCTGATCGGTCGGATGAAACAAATGATGTCCCCCAGGGATCTGTCGTCAGGACTCAGTTCTTTCACACATCTACTAATAACTTGGAATAAGGAATACAGCATTATGTATCCACATTTGCAGATGACATTAAGTTAGGTGACACAGTAAGTTGTGTAGATGGGAGCAGGAAGTTAGAAAGGGATATAGACCAAAGTGAATAGGCAAAGCAATGCAGATGGAATTCAGTGTGGGGAAGAGTCATCCACTATAGATCTGAGGAAGACAAATCAGAATATTTTCCTAATGGTGAGAAACTAGAAATAGTGGAAGAGCAAACCCAAAAATCTTCTACCAGCATGTAAATAGTAAGCAGGTACTAAAAGGTGGAGTGGGGCCTATTAGGGACAAACAGGGTAATATATGCTTAGAGGCACAGGGCAAGGCTAATATACTTTATGTGTACTCTGTATCTGTATTCACTAAGGAAGTAGAATCTGACAAAATATCAGTAGAAGTGGAGAGAATAGAGGCAATAGAGGATAGGGTAAAAATTGAGAGTGGGGGGAGGTACTAAAAGGACAGGCTATGCTAAGGGTAGATACATTACCTGGTCCAGATGGCCTGCATCCTAGGTTGCTAAAGGAAGGGGGGATGGAGATAGTAGAAGGGCTTGTCATAATCTTCCAATCTTCCCTGGATACAGGGGAGGTGCCAGACGAATGGAAAGTGGCAAGTGTGACACCCTTATTCAAAGAAAGGGTGTAAGGACAGTTCTAGCAACCACAGGCCAGTTAATGTAACACCAGTGGTGAGTAAGGTTTTACAAATAATAAATCAACACACACTTGAAGAGGTTTGAGTTAATTAAGGATGGTCAGCACAGATTTGTAAAAGGCAGATCATTCTTGATGATTCTAACTGAATTTTTTGATGAACAGAGAAGGTTGAAGAAGGGAATGCAGTGGATGTTGTTTATATGGATTTTAAAAAGGCGTTTGATAAGAACCACATAAAAGCTGGTTAACAAAATTGAGGCTCATGGAATAGGAGAGTCAGTGTCCAATTGGATAAAAAAAATTAGTTTAAGGACAGAAAACCACGAGTTGTAGTAAATGTTTGTTTTTCAGACTGGTGGATGGTAGACAGTGGTGTTCCCCAAGGGTCACTGCTGGGACCACTGCTTTTTTTTGCCATATATGAATGACTTGGATCTTGGAACACAGGGTAAAATCTCAAAATTTGCCAATGATACCAAACTTGGAGGTGTGACAAACAGTGAGGATGATACAAACCACCTGCAACAGGACATAGATAGGCTGGCAGAATGGGCAGAGAAGTGGCAGATGGGAATTTGATACTGACGAGTGTGAGGTAATACATTTTGGCAGAAGGAATAGGGAGAGGCAATATATACTTAATGGCACAGTTCTAAAGCGTGTGCAGGAACAGAGTTCTTCATATCCCCCCTGCATCTCTTACCAAAAACCTTCAATCTGTGTCCCCAGTCCTTGTACCATTAGTTAATGGGAGCAGTTTTTCCTTGTCTAGCTTATCTATGCCTGTCATAATCTTGGATTAGTGTGCATTGATCTTTGAAGGTGGCAGGACATATTGAGTGAGTGGTTAGCGAGGCATAGGGGATCCTGGGCGTCATAAACAGAGGCATTGAGTACAAAAGTAGGGAAGTTATCCTGAATCTTTACAAAGCTCTGGTTAGGCCCCAACTGGTGTACTGCATCAAGTTCTGGTCATCATACTATAGGAAGGATGTGAGGGTCCTTGAGAGGGTGCAGAGGAGATTTACCAGAACGGTTCCAGAGAAGGGGGCTTTTAGTTACAAGGTTAGGTTGGAAAAACTGGGCTTGTTCTCCTTAGGACAAAAGAGATTGAGGGGAGATTTAATTGAAATATACAAGATTATGACAAGCATAGACAAGTTAGACAAGGAAAAACTGTTTCCATTAACTAATGTTACAAAGACTAAGGGACACAGATTGAAGGTTTTAGGCAAGAAATGCAGGGGGAATGTGAGCAAGAACTTTTGGTAATGATCTGGAAGTCACTGGTGAAAGTGGAGACAATCAATGACTTCAAGAGGAAGTTAAATAGCTACTTGAAGGAAATAGACTTGCAGGGCTACGGGGATCGAGCGGCAGAGTGGGACTGACTGCACAGCTCTGTCGAGATTTAGCATGAACTCGATGGGCTGAATGGCCTCCTTCTGTGCCATAAATGATTCTATGACTCTATTGTTTAGGTCCTCTACACAATCACTAAAATCTAGTGCACAGATACAAAAATAATTTTTTTTAAATAATGTAATGTTAGCCTTTATCTCAAGGGGATTGGAATTCAAAAGTGAGGGAGTGATGTTTGAGTTGTACAGAGCCATGATTAGACCAATTTGGAGTCCTGTATACCGTTTCAGGCATTGAACCTCAGGAAAGCTATATTGGCCTTGGATGGGGTGCAACACAGCTTCATCAGAATTATACTAGGACTTAATGGGTTAAACGTGGCATAAACATGGCTTGTGATCCTTTAAATTTAGAAAATTGAGAAATCATAGAAATCCTAGAAATTTACAGCACGAAAGGAGGCCATTCGGCCCATTGTGTCAATGCCACCGACAAGTAGCCACCCAGCCTAATCCCGCTTTCCAGCTCTTAGTCCGTAACCTTGAAGGTTACGGCACTTCAAGTGCATATCCAAGCACTTTTTAAATGTTATGAAGGTTTCTGCCTCTACCACCCTTTCAGGCCGTGAGTTCCAGATCCCCACCACCCTCTGGATGAATATATTTCCCCTCGAATCCCCTCTAAACCTCCTACTTGTTACGCTAAATCTGAGATGAATTGATAAAGGGATTCAAGAGGATAGATACAGAGAAACTAGTTCCTCTGGGGGGAATTCAGGAAAGGGGGGCAAATTCTCAATGTTAATGCTTGGCCATTTAAGAGTGAAATCAGGAGAGACTGTTTTTCCCTCCAAGTGTAGTGGAAATCTGGAATGTGCTCTCCCCGTTAGAGTGTGAATTCTGGGTTAATCGAGATTTCCAAGACTGAGAATGATAATTTGTTGATAGGTATGGGTTCACAGGATGTGGAACAAAGGTGGGTAAATGGAGTTGAGTTAGAGATTGGCAATGATCTAACAGATTGGCTAAATAGACTTGAGGGCTGAATGATCTACTCCACTTCCTATGTTGCTATATTTTCAAGACAAGAAATTAATAAATCTATTACCTTTCACCAAACCATAGAACACATTCTCTCCAATAACCTATCAAGTTTTCTACTAAACACAGATTTCAAACAGATCTAGCAACTCAAAACAGGGCATCCATGAGGCGGTATGGGCTATCAACAGCAGCAGAATTGTATTCAACCATTAAATGTAACCTCATGGCCCGGCATATCCCGCATTCTACCGTTACCATCAAGCCAGAGGATCAAACCTGGTTCAATGAAGAATGCAGGAGGGCATGCCAGGAGCAGCACCAGGCATACCTAAAAATGAGGTGACAGCCTGGTGAAGCTGCAACACAGGACTATTTGCATGCCAAAGAGCAGAAGCAGCATGCAATAGGGCTAAATAATCCCATAACCAATGGATCAGATCTAAGCTCTGCAGTCCTGCCACATCCAGTCGTGAATGGTGGTGGACAATTAAACAACTGACAGGAGGAGGAGGCTTCACAAATATCCCTTCCTCAATGATGGGGGAGCCCAGCACATCAGTGCAAAAGACAAGGCTGAAGAATTTGCATCCATCTTCAGCCAGAAGTGCCAAGTGGATGATCCATCTCAGCCTCCTCTGAGGTCCCAGCATCACAGATGCCAGTCTTCAGCCAATCCAAGTCACTCCACGTGATAGAATGAAATGGATGAAGGCACTGGATGCTGCAAAGGCTATGTGCCCTGACAACATTCCGGCAATAGTATTGAAGACCTGTGCTCCAGAACCAGCTGCACCCTTAGCCAAGCTGTTCCAGTACAGCTACAACACCGGCATCCACCCAGCCATGTGGAAAATTGCCCAGGTATGTCCCCTGTGCACAAAAAGCAGGACATATCCAAACTGGCAAATTACCGCCCTATCAGTGATGGAAGGGGTCGTTAACAGTGCTATCAAGCGGCACTTGCTCAACAATAACTTGCTCACTGACATTCAGTTTGGGTTTTGTCAGGGTCACATAGCTCCTGACCTCATTACAGCCTTGGTGCAGACATGGACATATAAGAGCTGAACTCCAGAGGTGAGGTGAGAGTGACTGCCCTTGATATCAAGGCAGCATTTGACTGAGTATGGCATCAATGTGCCCTAGTAAAACTGGAGTCAATGGGAATTGGGGAAAACTTTCCGTTGGTTGGAATCATACCTAGCACAAAGGAAGATGGTTGTGATTGTTGGAGGTCAATCATCTCAGTCTCAGGACATCACTGCAGGAGTTCCTCAGGGTAGTGTCCTATGCCCAACCATCTTCAGCTGCTTCATTAATGAGCTTCCCTCCATCACAATGTCTGAAGTGGAAATGTTCGCTGATGATTGCACAATGTTCAGCACCATTCACGACTCATCAGATACTGAAGCAGTCCGTGCAGAAATGCAGCAAGACCTTGGCAACACCCAGGCTTGGGCTGATAAGTAACAAGTAACATTCGCACCACACTGTGCCAGGCAATGAATATCTCAAACAAGAGAGAATCTAACCATCTCCCCTTGATGTTCAATAGCATTACCATCGCTGAATCTCCCACTATCAACATCCTGGGGGGTCACTATTGACCAAAAACTGAACTAAATACTGTGGCTGGGAATTCTGTGGCAAGTTACTCACCTCCTGACACTCCAATGCCTGTCCACCATCTACAAGGCACAAGTCAGGAGTGTGATGGAATACTCTCCACTTGCCTGGATGCGTGCAGCTCCCACGCACTCAAGAAGCTCGACACCATCCAGGACAAAGCAGCCCACTTGATTGTCACCCATCCACAAACATTCACTCCCTTCATCACCAAGGCACTGTGGCAGCAGTGTGTACCATCTACAAGATGCACTGCAGCAACGCACCAAGGCTCCTTCGATAACACCTTCCAAACCTGCAACCTCTTCCACCTAGAAGGAAAAGGGCAGCAGTTGCATGGGAACACCACCACCTGCAACCTCCCCTCCAAGCCACACACCATCCTGATTTGGAACTATATCGCGTTCCTTCACTGTCGCTGGGTCAAAATTCTGGAACTCCCTTCCTAACAGCACTGTTTGGTGTACCTACACCCCAATGAACACAGTGGTTCAAGAAGGCCACCTTCTCAAAGGCAGTTAGGGATGGGCAATAAATGCTGGCCTAGCCAGCGACACCCACATCCCCCGAATGAATTTTAAAAAAACTTTTCAGATAAATAACCACTGCTGCAGAATCAGGTGACCCCCAACCAATAGATTGAAACTGCAGACAGGTTGGTGGCAGGTTGGTTAATACAATGTAACCAAAAATGTGAGTTGACGCTCTAAAAGCATGAAGAGCTTGCAAACATTGATTTGATCTGTCACAGGCAAAGTTGAAAAAAAACAGAAGCAGGTTGATGGGCAAGCGAAAGAGACTAAAAGAGAACCAATGTTTAACATCTTAGGGTGAGGGGGGAAAGGGGAGAGGGTGAGGGTGAGGGTGATTCTTTGCTGAGGGATACTTGGTTCAGAATCTAGCACCTTGTTACTGTATTTCTCCCATTCATCAAAACAATCATCACAGTGTCTGACCTGCATTTCACAAATGGGGCCAGCTGTCTGTGTTTTCTTCTTTTCAAAGCAGGTTTGATCTTATAGCAAAAGAAAGGGGAGAAGGAAAACAGTGTTTAAAAGTAATGTAAATAAGAAGGAAAACATTAAAAAGTTGTGCAGTGTCCCTAAGTTCACATTAGCTTTCAAAACAGTCAAAAGGATACATAATTAATACTTTATTCTGCTGTAGACTTTTTCTAAGGAGCAGATGTATGCAAAGTGACAGTTGTAAGAAACCACATGTGAAGTTTATGGAATGAGCATCACGATCTTACCTATCAATTTTGCAGCTGAGCTTTAGTGTGGGACCTTTCATAAGGAGTTTGGGATGAGATTTGGTCAATGTGGCAATTGTGCTGGCTTTCCAGCTTCTGTTTGGGTTTTACATGCCGTGCTTAGCGTGCCCCAACAGTAATTTCCTGAAAGTAGCACAAAGACATGCAGCAAGGGAAGGAGTGGTTGCTAAATTAACCAAAGACATCAATATATCATCGCAGTAATGAAGCTACTCCTTGGATTGATTTTCATCCTTTTAGTATCAAGTGCCTCTTATCTTCAAAAAGGCAGTTCATCTCACCTACCTGAACTGCCTTGGCTCAGTGAGTAGCACTCTCACTGCTGAGGCAGACGGTTGCAAATTTGTAATCCGTTTCCGGAGATTTGAGCACAAAACTCTAGGCTGACACTCCAGTGTAGTACTGAAGAAGTGCTGCATTGTCAGAGGTACCATCTTTCAGATGAGATGTTAAACTGAGGCCCCATCTGCCTTCTCAGATGGTCATAATAGATGCCATGGCAGTAAATCAAGGAAAAGCAGGAGAATTCTACCTGGCCAATATTTAACTCTCAAGTGAAGATTTGGTCAATATCACATCGCTGTAGGCTGCTGTGTTTCCTATGTTACAACAGTGATCACACTTCAAAAGTACTTTAATGGCTGTAAATCACTTTGGGATGTCATGAAAGGCACAATATCAATGCAAGTCTTTGTAGCTAGTGTGCTGATTGTTGGTTCCAATTACTTTAGTATGAAGAGCCACTTGGTAATACCAAAAAAAAGAGTCATGCTGTCGAAGCTTTTCATCTTGCACTCATCAGGACAGACGCAAGAATGCAAATTTCAAAGGCAGCAATAATTTATATTGCATAAGAAAAGGGTGCTGATTGGTTGGCAAGTCAACTTTGATTGGTCGGGGCATTGTCATGGAGAATGCACCAGGGAACTATTGTCTCCCACGCTTTTGTTTAATTCAAAAGGCACAATGCCTGGACATGTTCCTGTTATATCAGAAACTCTTCCTTTTTATTAAGCAGCAAGTCTTCTAATTGCACCTCTGGGCAATCTACAATGTTTCTTTCTTTATCATTCTCAGGATGTAGGCATTGCTGGCAAGGCTGGCATTTATTGCCCATCCCTAGTTACCCTTGAGAAGCTGGTAATGGGTCTTCTTTTTGAACCTCTGCAATCCATGTGTTTCAGCTGCTCCCACAATGTATGTACCGAGGGATTTCCAGGGTTTTGACCCAACAACAATGAACGAATTGTGATATATGTTCAAGTTGGGTGGTGTGTAATTTGGAGAGGAACTTGGAGGTGATGGTGTTCCCATACATCTTCTACCCTTGACCTTCAGGGCAGTAGAGGACATATTTGAGCAATTCTGCTGAAGAAGCCATGATGAATTGCAACAGTGCATCTTGTAGATAGTATACACTGTAGCCATGGTGCACTGATGGTGAAGGGAATTGATATTTAGGATAGTTGATGTCTGAGGAATTGTGAATGGAACTGAACACTGTGCAACCATCAGTGAACAGCCCCATTTCTGACCTTATGATGGAGGAAGGTTCATTGCTGAAGATAGTTGGGCCTTGGACGTTTCCCTGAGGAACTCCTACAGTGATGTGTTTTGTACCCGGCATCCTATACTGTATACAGTCCTCAGATATTGCAATATATATTCTCCATTTTTGTCTACATAACAGTAGTCACATTTTCTATATTTTAGGCATTCTAAACGCAAGATGTTATTTCAAAGTAATTTCTTGTATAAGTAGCTCTGTGTGATGTTTCTGAGAGCTGCAATACACACTATATAAATATAAGTTCTTCTTTTCTAGATGTATCCCCAATCATTTCAAACCCGAACCCAACCCGCCTCATACACAACCATTTTCAGTTTTAATGGGCAGGCAATGGTTGGGCCAGTTGATAAAACCTTTTAAGGAGGATGTAAGCTTAACGTGATTTCTATTTTTAACTACTGTCAGCTGGGTTTCCCGCACCTCAGGAAACCCAACAGGTAACCAGAGACAAGAAGTGCTAGATCCATGAGGTAAGTGCTTTTATGCTTGTGGGTCAAGATAAGCAGGAGTGTTCCTTCCAGACACAACAAGCTAGCTTGCAAACCCTCCACAATCTGTCTGACCCTATCCCATGATCTCTCCCTTGTGATCTGGACAGGTGGGAAACCTGGAAAAAATATTTAAAAACACACCCTGCATTCTATGGTCTTTCCTGCCCAAAACTCCTCCCCCCAGCTCTGAAAATCCACCTCAGTAAATATCGGGGCCATAGCTTTGCATCCCTGTCATAATTCTGGGGAATGCTGACTCCAGCTCGCTGTGGCTTTACTGTCCTGTCTATAATCAGATGCTCAAAACTGTGCATAATCATCTGACTGCCACATATCCAGTGCTTTGCACAAATGTTTTAATACTTGTATACTCTCTGCATCATTTATAAAACCCAAACTAAAGTTGCCCTTCTCTGTATTTATACCTTGAGGGAAATATGGGGATGAATTTCCTCCTCTTGCTCTGGCAAAGTCACCACAGCAGAAGATCGGCAGAGGTTTGTTAGAATCCTAACTTAGACACCTAAATGATGTAAAATTACCCTGAAGTAATGCTGATGGAGAGAGAAGTCCCAAAGAAATGCACCCTTCATATTTGAGAAGCTGGATTACTTTGTGCATTCAGGGTGTTAACATTGGCTTTTCGTCAGTCCCATGGCACAATTTTCATATTCAGGGGGGATTGTTAAAGTTATGCCCAGGGTCTTTTCTGTCTCCTGTCTGAATGCAGACAGTGCCTGGTTACTTACTGTACCCAGAAAAAATTCCTTTTCCACAGTTAGCTCAAGGAATTGTTCCATATCTTCCGCCAGTATGGAACATTTTTGTTTTCACCCTCATTTTTAAAAATATATTTAGTATCTCGCAGCATAGGAAGGAACATAGGAACAGGAGGAGGCCATTCAACCCCTCGAGCCTGTTCTGACATTCAATTAGATCATGGCTGACCCGTATTTGAACAATATATCATCATCTTCCAGTTAGCTTCCTTCCTTCATCCTTGATCAGTCCTACCCTCTCTTTGACTATAGTTTTACTTTTACTTTAAATATGTTTATTGAAGTGCTTGCTGTTATCTTTTATATTATCTGCCAATTCATTTTCCTATTTTTATTTTGGTAGCCCCTTCTCATCTCTCTTTTCACCTCTACACTATACTTGCTCCATTTTATGAACTGTCCCTCACATAACATCATGGGCTGGATTCTATAGAGCCCTCGACGTCAGGATCCGCGGTGGGGGGGGGAGGGGGGCCTGAAGATGGCCCCCGATGAGGCCCGCCATGGACCTTGGCGCGGGCAGGGCCAGGCCCGATCTTCCCGCCGGCGGCAGGACGTCATGGCAGCCAACCCCCCCCCCACCACTCGGTGATGGGACCACATTTTAAATATTTAAATAAATTTAAATACCTGCATTAATTACGCTCCCATCGCCTCCTGAAGTCCCACCGCGATCTTCACCCTTGCAGCCGGCACTGCCGTGCCTTCGGATCCCCGTCCGGGGAAACGAGACGCAACACCGGTGGGGGTGGGGGAGAAGGTAAGTTTCTCAATGCGGGGAGGGGGACGGGGCCACATTAATTTCATGAGTGTGGGAAGGGTTACAGTTTAAAGTTTGTGCAGTTGGGGGGGGGAAGGTCAGCTGGTAAAGGTCAGTGTTTTGCAGGGGAGAGAGCAAATAATTAACTTGTTATTGGCGGGGAGGTAGAAGAGGGGCAAAAGAGACGTATTTATTTAATTTCATTTAATCTTACTTTAAATATTTAAATTTGCCAGTAGGGCTAACAGTCCTTTAAAAATGACGTCAGCGCCTGTGCACAGGCAGCTGACGCCATTGCCAGGGACGGACATCCTGCCCCCTCCAGGTGATCGGGGGAGGGAGTGTGGTCCACCCCGGCTATTTAAATAAGCCGCCACGCTTGGAATTGCAGTGGCTCTGTGGCATTCAGCCACTGCCAATTTCGGCGGCAGGCTTATAGAATTCAGCCCCATGTGTTCCACCATATCCTGATTGGTGTGCAGTGGAGGACATTTCTCGCTCCCACCTCCCCACCCCATTCATGTCTCATTGATTCGAGCTTCCTTATATAGCGCTTAGATTTATAGGATATTTCAGTAGAACATACTTTCTCTTTAATTGAATAAAACCTCCATTATACATTCTTAACAGTGCAGACTCCCATAGAACTAAAAGAGGGAAACTGGGCTTTTACAAATCTCTCCACTCAGCAGGGATGCACTTAAGCAGAGCAGAATAAGTACAGTTATGAATTGTTGATCGGGCCTCATTAATTCACTGATTTTTGAACTAAAATATGATGGAAAGCTCGTGATTTCATCTCCATAATCCAACTCTCTGAATTTGTGACATTGATTCATCAATTTGAGCACCAGATGGCTGAATCGCAAAATAATGTCACTTTATAAACCCACAGTGTTGAACTCCCTGGTTCAGCATCTTACACTGTTCTTACAAAATTGCACTTACTTATTTCAAATTTACTTCTTGCAGGGGCATTTTCTGTTATTGCAAAGCATTTAGAAATTAATTTGAACCTTTCCACATGGCAGAAACCAGGCAGGTCAGCAGTTAAAGCTGAGCAGGTTAGTTAACGTTCAAAATTGGCCCTCTTTCACATCCCGTGTTCTTAAGCTGTAGGGTTTTGCAGGCAACCGAGGTGCCCATCTAAAGCTGGTGGTATCCTCATGAATTTATGCAAATTGGGATCTTCTTGCACTGATAGGGCCCTGATTGCATTTTAACCGGGCCCTTAGCGGGAATGTAGCAGCGACTTTCCTGCCAGGTGGAAGCAGCTGTTAGGAAGGACAAAGAGGCCCAAAAAGGTAAGCCCAAACCTATTCTGTTGTTGGGGCCAGGAGGAGTAGGAATGCTCCTTTGTTATCAACAAGGAAGACCAAGGCTTCCCCTGTTCTGGATTCCCCCCTCCACAATCCCTTCCTTTCCAAATCCCAATCTCTGTCATTTACCTGGAAGCCAGCAGACAACCAAGGGCCACCTGATCTTTGGTTTCCAGTCCAGGTGGGAAGTGAACCGGTGCCATTTAAAAGGCACCTGGTAGTTAAAGCTGCCCCAAGTTAAAATTCCCCCTCTCTTAGTTAATTTTTCCATTTATTTTCAATTCCAGTGAATCTAATTACAGCACATGGCAGAGGTAATCAAAATTGTAACAAATCATACATAATGAGGAATCGAAAAACAGGAATAGCAGCAAAACTCAAAACTAAAGGCTGCAAGAGGACAAATTGGACCAAACTGATTACCATTCATGTTTGTCAAGTTTGAAGCACAACCCAGTCAAGTGTGAAGCATCCTCAATGAGGCCAGCAGGATCATCAAACCTCAGGAAGTAAGGATGGAAAGGTCAAAGCCTTACAGCTGAACTCCCAACAAGATTGAAGCAAAGCAGACATGAAGGGCTGAATTTAGCGTGGCTGTCGAGGGTGGGGATGGTGGCATGGGGGTGGGGGGGGTGGTGGGGGGGGTGGTCAGGGAATCGCAACACAACCATCTGCCCAGAAATCCAGCATGTGACGTCATTTCTGGATTTTGGCAGTGGCAGGAAAGCACAATGGTGGCATTGTTGCCACAACATGACGGGAACCTATTTTAAATTGCTGAAATGGCCAGGAGGGGTCCAGCATCCTGGGGGCTCTGCAAGGGGGATAAGTGTGCATTTGGTGGGCTGGGGCGGGGTCAGTATAGGGAGGGCAAACTTCTGTGTGATGGGTCTGGTCACTCACACTGCTGGGTGGGCATCATCAAGGTTGTGCTCGGAGCTCCATCAGCAACTCCGCTGACAGAATTGCCACATCCTCAGGTGCCAAGGGAGAAGGCCAGATGGGTTATGTAACGTGCAAAGGAGGCAAGCGACAACCTCATAATGACTCGTTTCTAACCATCCTGGAGTCCATTCACAGAAACTGAGATAAAGGCTCACCTTATTGCCTGAACACTGTCGCCTCCATCCCATTTGTGGTTCCTGTCTTGCGAGCAGCTGCAATGCAAGCTAGTGAACATGGGAGACCATATGTTAACAAGGGGTCTCATCACATTAACATGTTCATGAGGGATGTGGTCACATTGACATAACCCGAATGGGGAAAGGGGAGGTCAGGAGCTCACAATTAAGGCATAATGGCACATGGCCTTCAGACAATGATGCCTAATGATTTGAACAAAGGATATTTTCATTAATTTATACAAGACATATATGCTACACCCGTGAGACACAAAGTGTGGCTAGGTCATCTTCTTAATATGTTTGTGAGTGCTCCTATGTGGTGTGATCCCTGCGGCAGCAGCTGGGCTGGAGGCAGGCTACTGATCAGGCTGTCCCTTGGCCTGTGATGACTTTGGCAGGCCTGGAGGGCCCCGGCTGCCTGAGTGTTTCCTAGACAGATGCAGGACTCTCCTTAGGCATCTCAGCTGTTGGAGCTGGGCTCACTGGCGGAGGGGTTGAGGAGCCAGCGTCCACACTCAGAGTGCCCTGAGAGGAGCCCCAGATAGGAACATAGGAAATAGGAGCAGGAGCAGGCCATTTGGCCCCTCAAGCCTGCTCCGCCATTCAATTAGATCATGGCTGATCTTCTACCTCAATGTCATTTTCCCATACTATCCCCATATCCCTTGATATCTTTAATATGTAGAAATCTATCGATCTCTGTCTTGAACATACTCAATGACTGAGTCTCCACAGCCATCTGGGATAGAGAATTCCAAAGATTTACCACCCTCTGAGTGAAGAAATTCCTCCTCATCTCAGTCCCCAATGGCGTTCCTCTTATTCTGAGACTGTGTCCCCTGGTTCCAGGCCTCCCCAGCCAGGGGAAACATCCTTCTTACATCTACCCTGTCAAGACCAGTAAGAATTTTGTATGTTTTAATGAGATCACCTCTCATTCTTCGAAACTCTAGAGAATATAGGCCCAGTCTCCTCAATCTTTCTGCATAGGACAATTCTGCCATCCCAGGAATCAGTCTGGTGAATCTTCGTTGCACTCCCTGTATGGCAAGTATATCCTTCCTTAGGTAAGGAGGCCAAAACTGCACACAACACTCCAGGTACGGTCTCACCAAGGCTCTACACAATTGCAGTAAGACTTCTTTACTCCTGTACTCAAATCCCCTTGCAATAAAGGCCAGCATACCATTTTCCTTCCCAATTGCTTGCTGCACCTTCATGTTAGCTTTCAATGACTTATGAACAAGGACACCCAGTTCGCTTTGGACATCAACACTTCCCAATCACTCACCATTTAAGAAATACTCTGCATTTCTGTTTTTCCTACCAAAGTGCATAACTTCACATTTTTCCACAATATATTCCATCTGCCATGTTCTTGCCCACTCACTTAGCCTGTCTAAATCCCCTTGAAGCCCCTTGATGTGGATGGCAGCCTCTCCTCTTCCCTTTGAAGGCTCTCTTGAGCCTCCCTGCTCACCAGAGAAAGACCAGGAGCTGGTGAAGTCTCCGGGATCCTGTTCCTTCTCTCACCTTGCCACTGGTGTGCTGAGCTTATGGCCGAGGAGAGGACGTGCAGTTTCTGGCGCATCTGTGTGATGTTGCTCTCCATGAGGGTCGCCAAGCTTTCAATGGAGGAAGCCATGCACTCATAGGCCTGAGAGATGGCAGCACTCATGGCATGGATCGGCTCCTCCATCGTCCGCTCATGGCTGCGCTTGGCATCTGGCATCTCCGCCAGATGTTCCCATGCTTCTTTCTGCAACTCCAGCATGCCCTGTGCTGTCGACACCAGAGGCTCATCATCAGCCTGGGGCTCAGCATGGGCCTGGCTACCCACAGTCCTCCGACTGTCAGAGGCCTTGGGTGTCTCAGCCTCAGCCAGCTTCACAGACGTTTATGCAGTTCTCTCACCAGCTTGTGACCCTGATTCTGATGCTGAGCGGGTACCCACCGAGGTGAAATTATCTGTGCTGGGGGAGGGTGCAACAGAGTCATGAAACAGTGCATCCTTTGAGTAGTCCTCTTCAGAGGTGGATGATTGTCCCCCTCTGGCAGCGGACCCCTTCTAATGGCTACCTGCATGAGAGAACACAAACATATGAGGCTTAGACTGTGCAGATCTCCTGATGCCAACCAAGCATCTCTCACATGAATGCACATGCCAACAGGGGTCAATCCTCACTCTCTTGCACAGGGACTCCAATCTACCTGTCCGATATTGTGCGGTCACCCAGATCCAAGGCCTCTTACTCGATGGAGGTGAGTGGATGCAGATCTGGGAGTCCTCTGCCAATCCGGGTCATCTTCTTCCTATTATGGACATTCTTGTCCTGCAAGAGGAGGGATGGACATAGTAGAGAATGGCAGAGAGATCAACATGATATTTCTGCTCATTTCAGCCCCTCATCCCCTACTGGGGGACCTGATATCTCTCCTGCTGCCACACACTCTCAGGGGAGTTAAGAAGAGTGAGCTATGAAGTAAAGCAGCCTGGAGCCAAGAGGCAGCCATGCATCTGTCAGGATGACATGAAATCCTCGCCTCTCAGCCAACGCCGCAGCAGCACCGTTCCCTCCCCATGTCGCATAGCCTCCCGCATAGTCACATGCAATCCACAAAGAGGCGAGTGGTATGCAGAACTCACCTTGGCAGAATGCAGGAGGTCATTGACCTTCTTCCTGCACTGGACCCAGTTGCATTGGGCACCCCCACGGTTACTAACCTCCTCTGCAATCTCCACCCAGGCTTGCTTGGTCAGGCAGGAGGGCCTCTTCTTACCATCGCAGGGGAAAAGAACCTCTTGCCTTTCACTCACAGCCTGAGGAGAATCTGCAGGGAAGCATCACTGAACAATGGGGCTACCCTGTTTCTTACTTCCCACATCATCCACTGTCCATCTCAGGGGATGGGGGGGGTGATACAAGAAGCAGTCAGACAGAGTTTTAGGCTGCACAAAGCTACAATTGACTCCAAAGCAGGAGTAAATGCAGGGCTGGCAGGCCTTTAAATATGGTGCCAGCACCTGCTCCGGAGTCATCTGAGGTCGTAATCAATGACCCGCCTCCCGTCCCGACACGTGACTGGGGGGATGAAAACCGCACCTCCCCTATTCAAAATGGCCACCCACTGCATAATCACAATGGAGTGGCTGCCTACGTGAGGAATGGAAATGGCGGCCTTTTCTGGGCCCGCCGCCAGGACCGATAGTAGGCTCATTAAATTCTGCCAGAGTATGCAAAAACCATCTGTGGAAGGGCAGTAATTCCTGGAGGGGGGAAAGGGGAGAGAAAATTGAATGAGGAAAGGGGAGAGGAAAGACAAAGGGGCAGAAATGACTGGAGATCAGCACAAAGAAAGAGGGCTTCCCAGAAAGAGAACAATGTAAAGTCCTCCAATGTTCAGATCCAACAACCCCAGCCATTTTGTATTTTACGATATTAAAGCTGCTGGGACTTCTGTGGTGACATTTTCACATTACTTTCGTGATGTTATTAGAGAGTCACCAGTCCCCAGTTGATAAAATGCATATCCCAACCGCATCCCCAATCCCAACCCCCCTCCAAAAACAATTAAATGAGCTGGGTTTTCTGCAACATTTTAATGTTTAAGATCCATTTTTGAGAACATAAGAGTATTGGATACATACTTGATGGGAAAACATTTCCAGATCTATGGAGAAAGAGCAGAGGAATCGGGTTACTTGGTTAGCTGCATCAAAGAGCCAGCATAGGCATGATGGGCAGAACAGCCTCTTTCTGTCCATATCATTCTATGATTCCATGAACTGCCAATAATTTTGAAAGCAGTTTATGCAAACAGAATTATTGTTAGGTGAGGGAGTTATGATTCAGTTAGAAAGACTCTTGGTCAGACCCCATTTAGAACACTGCCTTCAATTCTGGGTACTGCACCAGAGGAAGGATGTATTGGCCTTAGAGTCATAGTGTCGGCTATAAATCACCTAACTATTCTAATCCCATTTTCCAGCGCTTGGCCCGTAGTCTTGTATGCTATGGCGTTTCAAGTGCTCATCTAAATACTTCTTAAATGTTGTGAGGATTCCTGCCTCTACCACCTCTTCAAGCAGTGTGTTCCAGATTCCAACCACCCTCTGAGTGAAAAAATGTTCTTCAAATCTACACTAAACCTGCTGCCCCTTACCTTAAATCTATGGCCCCTGGTTATTGACCCCTCCGCTAAGGGAAAAAGTTTCTTCCTATTTAACCCATCAATGTCATTCATAATTTTGTATACATCAATCAGGTCCCCCCTAAGCCTTCTCTGCTCGAAGGAAAACAACACTAGCCTTTTCAGTCTCTCTTCATAGCTGAAATACTCCAGTCCTGGTGAATCTCCTCTGCACCCTCTCCAGGGCAATCACATCTTTCCTATAGTGTGGTGCCCAGAACTGTACACAGTACTCCAGCTATGGCCTAACTAGCATTTTATACAGCTCCATCATAACCTCCCTGCTCTTATATTCTATGCCTTGACTAATAAAGGTAAGTATCCCATATGCCTTCTTAACCACCTTATTTATCTACCTGTGCTGCTACCTTCAGTGAGCTATGGACAAGTACACCAAGGTCCCTCTGACCCTCTGTACTTCCTAGGGTCCTACCGTCCATTGTATAGTCCCTTCCCTTGTTAGTCCTCCCAAAATGCATCACTTCACACTTCTCAGGATTAAATTCCATTTGCCACTGCTTCATCCATCTTTCAGCCCATCTATATTGTCCTGTAATCATGTCATCTGCAAACTTACTGATCATACCTCCTATATTCACGTCCAAATCATTAATGTACACTACAAACACCAAGGGTCGCAGCACCGATCCCTGCGGTACACCACTGGTCACAGGCTTCCACTCGCAAAAACAATGCTCGACCATCACCCTCTGCCTCCTGCCACCAAGCCAATTTTGGATCCAATTTGCCAAATATCCCTGATCCCATGGGCTCTTACCTTCTTAACCAATCTCCTATGCGGAACTTTATCAAAAGCCTTACTGAAGTCCATGTAGACTACATCAACTGCTTTACCCTCATCTACACATCCAGTCACCGCCTCGAAAAATTCAATCAAGTTAGTTAGACACGATCTCCCCCTAACAAAGCCATGCTGACTATCCTTGATTAATCCCTGCTTCTCCAAGTGGAGATTAATCCTGTCCCCCAGAATTTTTTCCAATAGTTTCCCAACCACTGATGTTAGACTCACTGGCCTGTAATTACCTGGTTTATCCCTGCTACCTTTCTTGAATAATGGTACCACATTCACTGTCCTCCAATCCTCTGGTCAGTGAGGATTTGAAAATTTGTGTCAGAGCGCCTGCTATCTCCTTCCTTGCCTCACATAACAGCCTGGGACACATCTCATCTGGGCCTAGGGATTTATCTACTTTTAAGCCCGCTAAAACAGCTAATACTTCCTCCCTTTCAATGCTAATTTGTTCAAGTATATCACAATCCCCCTCCCTGATCTCTACACCTACATTGTCCTTCTCCATCGTGAACACAGGTGAAAAGTAATCATTTAAAACCTCATCTATGTCCTCTGGCTCCACACACAGATTGCCACTTTGGTCCCTAATGGGCCCGACTCTTTCCCTGGTTATCCTCTTGCCCTTAATATACTTATAAAACACCTTAGGATTTTCCTTTATTTTGCCTGCCAGTGTTTTTTCATATCCCCTCTTTGCTCTCCTAATTACTTTTTTAAGTACCCCCCTACACTTTCTATACTCCTCTAGTGCCTCCGCTGTTTTCAGCGCTCTGAATCTGCCATAAGCCTCCTTTTTTTCCCTGATCCAATCCTCTACATCCCTTGACATCCAGGGGTCCCTGGACTTGTTGGTTCTTCCCTTCATCTTAATGGGTACATGTTGGCTCTGAACTCTCATTATTTCCTCTTTGAATGACTCCCACTGGTCTGATGTAGACTTTCCTACAAGTAGCTGCTCCCAGTCCACTTTGGCCAGATCCTGTTTTATCATATTGAAATCGGCCTTCCCCCAATTCAGTACCTTTATTTCCGGCCCATCTTTGTCCTTTTCCATAACCTTAAATCTTGCAGAGTTATGGTCACTCTCCCCGAAATGCTCCCCCACTGACACTTCTACCACTTGTCCAGCTTCATTCCCTAGGATTAGGTCCAGTACTGCCCCTTCTCTTGTAGGGGTCCAACATAGATTCATCAAAATAGTATCTAGGTTTGAAGGGTTTAGAGGCTATATAAAATTGGCTTGAATTGCCTTGAGTTTAGAAGATTGAGAGGTGATCTGATCAACATATTTTAAATGGTTTAAGGTTTGACAGGGTAGATACAGAGAAATTATTTTCTCTGGTGGGGGAAATAACAAACGAGGGGACATAATCTTAACATTAGAGCTAGGCCATCCAGGAGTGGAATCCGGCAGTACTTTCTCATACAAAGGGTAGCAGAAACCCCAAAAGTCTGAAGATGCTGGGACAATTGGTATTTTCAGGACTGAGATAGATAGCATTTTGTTAGGTAAGGGCTTCAAGGGATACAGAGCAAAGTGGGCTAAATGGAGTTGAGATGCAAATGATTGAATTGAATGGCAGAGCAGGACTGAGGGGCTGAAAGGTTCCTAATGTTGCAACATTCTTTACATTTTGGCTAAAATTCCTCTCCCAACATACATATAAATTTGGAAAGCTCTCAGCATTTGACCCAATATGAGCTCAAAACTTACCATAAATAAATAATTAAATCGTTTTTCTTACTTGTGATCGAGATGTGAGGAACACTGGCAAGGTTGCATTTATTGCTCATCCCTAGTTATCCTAAGAAGGCGATGGTGACACTGCTCCTTGAACTGCTGCAGTCCATGGTGCTTCCATCATTGCATTAGGTAGGGAATACCAGGATCTTTGACCCTCTGGCAATTAAGGAATGGGAATTTATGTCCAAGATGTTAAGTGATTTGGAGGGGAATTTGTAAGTGATTGCGTTCCCATGACATTGCTCCAGCATGATGTTGGTTAGTGCTGGGCTCACTGCAGTGGTCTCATTATTTTGGTACCTGCATCATAAAATTCATCCTTAATCCAACTTTGGGCTCACCTGTACAAGTTTAGAACATATTCTTCTGACTTCCCATCAAGTACCTTTCAGAGATATCCTAGTTTTTGTTTAGCTTTGTTACAGTGAGTAACTTGTGTGCAGGTAGAGCCAGAGTACGAGCAGAGGGGGTAATTCCCTTTCCCCATCAAAGCCAATGGCATAGGATGCACCAAAGTACTTTGGTTTTCTAGCCTTTATGAAATAGGTTTTGTACCACTTCCCACCTCCCACCCCATCCAAAAAGCTTTGCTTCACTCAAGGTACGATCCCTTTTGGGATTCTTGCACTTGTAACTTTTAACCTTCTACTTTCATGCACTCATCTTTTAGCAATAAAAAAATCACTTCGCAGATCAACATCAAGTGCATTTCAAAACTTTAGGAATAACAAAAAGCTAACAGTTTTCTCAAATATCTCATCATGTTGAAATATGACAAGGTGAGCTTTAGTTCACCTGGTGGATTTTAAGAGATTTGCTATCGTGCCTTATCACACTTGTCACATCACATCTCTTAGTAACTTTTCACAGCATTTCACACACAATGAATTACTCTGAAGTGCATTAACTGTTGTTATGTGGACAGCCAGGCAGCCATTTTGCACACTGCAAGGTCCTATTAATAGCAATGAGATGAATGATCTGACTTTGATTGTGTTGGTCAAGGGACAAATGTTTGCTAGAATACTATGAGAACTGTCTTTGAATAATGCAGCACTTCCTTAATACTGCACTGGGCTGTCAGTCTAAACTATATGCTCAGATCCTTTAATGAGACAATAATTAATTACTATTACACCACTTCCGACTTGCATTGTACCGCATCTTTAACATAGAAAATGTCTCACAGTGCTTCACAGAGGCATAAGGAAAATATGGACATCAAGCTAAAGAAGGAGATAGGAAGAGAGGCGATTAAAAGCTTGGCCAAAGAGGTGAGTATTAGGAAAGGTCTTAAAGAAAGAGACAGAGGTGGAGGGGTTAAGAAAGGGAATCCCAGAGTGTGGGGTCTAGCCTCTAAACCTTTGTCTCAGATGTGATAGTGATACCAACATGCAATCACATTATACAGAACGTGGAGAAGGTAGGATAAAAGTGTTATGAAAGTTTCATGCACTATTTTAAAATAAAATTATAGCTTGAAGCCCAAATGACATTACCTCTTTCAAACTTGCAATACTTCTGTACAGGACATGTTTCTTTTGGAAAAATGTCCTTTCAACTGTTCAATATCTGTCAGAATTATTTATTATAAATATTGTTGAATAATTTATTCTAACTGCAATCATATGCCTTCCATCCCCAGTGTTGTCTATGTTTTTTTTAATTGTTGTATAACTGCTGGGACAATCCTGAAAGGGTTAATCTAGGGAAGCTTCAATGCAAAGCCCATCATATTTCAGGCAAAGTACTGAAATGTTGCTGCCTATTGCAGATGATTAATCTTCTTGTAGTTACATTGACCTTGACTGCGTTTCACAAGATGCAATGACCATGTTGCTGGCAGCCTGAAGAGGGGCAAAGACGGAAACACATATTACAATAACATTGCAAGGGTTGAATTGGTCTCTGCGCAATATCAGAATTCAGCCCCGTAAGGATCATATTGTCATTCCCTTAGCGCTAGAAAACAGTTACTTTGGCATTACGAGGGTTAATTTGTGAAAGATGGCAGAACTCCTGCATGACTGTGACCTCTGTGCAAGGCCATAGTAACACAGAGGGGGTGGGGAACGCATTGATATAGGGAAAAGCTACTTCCTTTCTCCCCCACCCTCTCTATAAGCAGAGCAGGTTAAGCCTGCCACTTTGCATGAACTTCTGCCCTTCATTTTTCCATTTTACAGACATTATTTGGCTGGTAAGAGCTAATGTCACATGTGGTTTGTGTGCTTTATATTGGCGTTCTGTGAAGCAGGCAAAATAGATCTTTAACCACAGAATAAGAAGGCATGGCAGCAGCAGGAGCAGAGCTAAGTGACTATCAGTAGTGAGGGATTACTATGGAGAACAGTGCAAGAAATATATTGTGAGCACCCAAGTCAACTGTTAGGAGAATTTTGAATAAATATTTGAATCAGACATTTAAACTAGGTCCAGCTCTCTCTGCAATGATGGATTATTCATGAATGCAGCATTTTCTAAGTAAGGGTCCATTACAGGGACAGAAGCCAAGCATTAACAAAATTAACAAAATGTTTCTGAGGTTACAAAAGCTCAGTACTCAATATGCCCTTTATAATTTATTTTTGTTTTTCTCTTTCCTTGAATTTTTTTTCTTCTGCATATCATATTGAAGATGGGCGATTTTTTCTGAAACTGGGAATAGTTGTACATTTGCAGGAGACATGCAGTATCTGAGCAACGTGTTCTGGTTATTTTTCAGTGTTAAGTCGGACATCACATTTCTTTCCAATTGCTTTCTGGAGCGATTATTTAAATAATACTATTTTTTAAAGGCACGCCTGATGGCTCACCTAGGAAAACATACTCCAATGAGAGACTGAGTTACACAAACCCAGAAGGTGGCAGTTCGGTGTTCAGTGAGGACGTGACTGAACTCACGATAACCTCCCATAGTCAAACTGCCTGCTGGAAGTCACTATCCAGCCTCACACATAAAAAATGGTGACCACCTATATAAAGTACTGGAGCACAGCCAATGTCCAATTTAAACTGCGCCTGGCAATCAGATACTGCCATTGATGCAAGATGACCATAAACACTTTGGCTGCTGACAGAAATTTAAGCGGTCATTTTCGAACAGTGCACTTCCAAGGGGAAGCCTGGCCAGCCAGAATCATCTTTCGTAAATTCGGGCACGTGTCATATTTTTACAATCAGCGCTCCCAGCTGGTGAGACTCCCCTCCAGGAATGCAAACTGGAAAAATTATCCTTTTAGAGTCTACACCAAACTGATACATTTAAAAAAACAGAAAAATGATTAACTGTATAACTGCTGTTGAGATTAGAGTTTAACATATAGGCAGTTTATAGCTCAGAACTCTTTGAATAGAACAGGATTTTCAAAGACTGTTAGGAAACAGCAAATTCAGCCAAGAAGAACTCATCCGAAATGAAATATTACTGCAGTTCCAGACTGTAAAAGGGAATGCACCCACGTCACAGTTACATCTTAATACAAGTTTCTCCTTTTCACTTGCTTACCTATCTGATTATTGGCAGCTGTAATGATTACTTTTTGAACTAGTCACTCACTGGACCTGCAAACTTTCATCTACAGAATCAGTAAAAATATTTGATAAATACAGGGTTTCAATAAAAAGGCCATTTCAAGGAATTTTTAAGATAAAGTTCATGCATATGTCCTTTTATTCTGCATAACAGCTGTGATTTACCAAAGGATAGACTGAGGTAGCACTTATTTCAGCCTTGATTTGGTTTGTTTGGTCTGGTCTAAACTGTCTTAAAGCCTTTGAACCTGGAACTAAACCAACCCATTAAATCAATACTTCAAATATCAATCAATGATAATCAAAATACATTTATCTGATAACACACCTCCTAAAAAGTTAACAATGCATATTTACTTGCTGTTTGTGACAAATACCCTGGTGCATTTTCGGCCTGAGTAACCGTGTTATTACAGTTTCTCATCACATTGACTATCGACCAGCTAGTAAGAAAGATTAAGCATTGGTAAACAATAAGAGACTCTTGGGAATGAGAATCTAGAACAGTAGTAATTTGTTGTTATATATAAGTGCAATGGATGATCTTTAAGGAGGAAATGCTTCAGGTACAGGCTAGGTACATTCCAATTAGGGTGAAAGGTAGGGGAACAAGGTAGGCCCACTGCACGGTGCGGGTGCAGGGAGTGGGAGGTGGGCGGGGGTGTCGCGTAAAATTTAGGCCAATAACTTGAGAGGAGAAGTGAAGAGGAAGATAAGACTTGCAAAGAGAGAATATGAGAATAATGTGGCAGTTAACATAAAAGGGAAAACTCAAGTCTTTCTACCAGCACATAAGCTGGTAGTAAGGTAGTAATGTAGGGTAGTAAGAGTCTGATGGTTCCTATTAGGGTCAAAGAGAGTGAGATATGCTTATAGATGCAGGGCAAGGCTAGAATACTTCATGAGTGCTTTGTATCGGTCTTTACTAAGGAAGAAGATACTGACAAAATATCAGTAAAAGTGGAGATGGTAAAGGTAATGGGTGGGGTGAAAATTGAGAAGGGGGAGGTACTAAAAAGGCTGGCTATGGTTAGGCTAGAAATGTCACCTGGTCTGGATGGCTTGAATCCCAGGTTGCTAAAGGACTTAGGGGTGGAGATAGAAGAATGGCATGCCATAATCTTCCAATCTTCCCTAGATACAGGGGAGCTGCCAGAGGATTGGAGAATGGCAAATGTGACACACTTATTCAAAGAAGGGTGTAAGGGCAGTCCGAGTTACTACAGGGCAGTCAGTTTAACATCAGTAGTGGGTAAGGTTTTAGAAGCAATAATCAGGGGAAATAAATCAACAAGCAATTGGAGAGGTTTGAGTTAATTAAGGTTAGCAAACACAGATTTGTAAAAGGCAGATTGTGTTTGCCTCATAGGGGAGGTGGTGGCACAGTGGTAGTAATCTAGATGCCTAGACTAATGCTCTGGGGGGTAGGTTCAAATCCCACCATGGCAGGTGGTGAAATTTGAATTCAATTAATGAAAATCTGGAATTAAAAGCTACTCTAATGATAGCCATGAAGTGATTATTGTAAAAACTCATCTGGTTCACTAATGTCCTTTAGGGAAGGAAATATGCTGTCCTCACCTGGTCTGGCCTACTTATAACTCCAGACCCACAATAATGTGGTTGACTCTTAAATGGCACAGCAAACCACTCAGTTCAAGGACAATTAGGGATGGGGAAATAAATGTTGGCCTAGCTAGCAATGCCCACATCCCATTAAAAAAAAATCTAATTAAAGTTTTTGATGAAGTAACAGGGAAGTTTGGTGAAAGGAATGCAATGGATGTTGTCGATATGGATTTGAAGAAAGCGTTTGATAAAGTACCACATAAAAGGCTGGTTAACAAAATTGAGGCTCATAGAATAGGAGGGTCAGTATCAGCTTGGATAAACAATTGGCTTACGGACAGAAAACAGTGAGTCATGGTAAATGGTTGTTTTTCAGACTGGAGGATGATAGACAGTGGTGTTCCCCAAGGGTTAGTGCTCGCACCACTTCTTTGTTTGATGTATATTAATATTAAAATATAGAGTGAAAATGTTTAATTTGCCAATAATAGCAAAGTTGGAGATGTGGCAGACAGTGAGACTGATACCAATCAACTGCAACTGGACATAGATAGGCTAGCAGAATGGGCAGACAAGTGGCAGATGGAATTTAATACCGAGAAGTGTGAGGTGATGCATTTTGGCAGAAGGGATTGGATGAGTCAATATAGACTTAATGGATTAAAGAATGTTCAGGGACAGAGGGACATGGATTTTCATATGCATAGATCTTTAAAGGTGGCAGGACATGTTGAGAGAGAGTTAGCAAAGAAAGTGGTTCTCGGGTCTCTTAAATAGCGGAATTGAATACAAAAGCAGGGAAGATATGCCGAACCTTTAAAAAGCTCCGGTTACGCCACAACTAGAGTATTGTGTCCAGTTCTGGTCACCACACTTTAGGAAGGATGTGAGGGTTCTTGAGAAGGTGCAGAGAAGATTTACCAAGATGGTTCCAGGTTTGAGGGATTTTAACTGCAAGGTTAAATTGGAGAAGCTGGGGTTGTTCTCCCTGAGCAAAGGAGATTAAGGGAAGATTTGATTGAGGTGTACAAGATTCTGACATGTTTAGATAGGGTAGTCAAAGAAATGCTGTTCCCATTAGTTGATGGTACAAGGACTAGAGGACACAGATTGAAGGTTTTGGGCAAGAAATGCAAGTGTGATTTGAGGAAGAACTTTTTTACGCAGCAAGTGGTAATGACCTGGAACTCGCTGCCTACGAGGGTGGTGGAAGTGGAGATGATCAATGATTTCAAAAAAAATTGCATAGACACTTGTGGGAAATAAACTTGCAGGATTACGGAGATAGAGCAGAGGAGTGGGACTGATTGGACTGCTCTGCAGAGAGCTGGCATGGACACGATGGTCTGAATGGCCTCCTTCTGTGCAAAATGACTCTATAGGCTGGAGTGGGAGTAAGTGCACGTACAATTTGAAGATCACGTTCTCAGAGGTTGGCACTGGGTCCCACCGCCTCCAGAACTCAAGAGAATTTGTAAAGGGACTTCAGGAGGGAGAGAACAGGAAGTGTGAATGCCTCCAATTAATTGCCTGTTCAGCTTATTGAGGAGCTCATTGAAATTCTTGTCAAGAGCAGTTTCTAAGTTTCAATGAAAGAGCACAGGGAAAATGCCATGTCTGGATCATGGCAGGGTGTAGAAGTCATGAATAATGCGGACGGTCATGCGGGCTATTGGAAGGGCTGTCTAACATACTGCAGAAGACCAAAATAAAGCTTAACTGCTCCAAAAGTGCCACAGAGTAGCCATTGCTGGAGCTGAAAGACTTGCACTTATCAGTGCCTGCCTTAAAAAGTCCTCTGTAACCTGGTCCCACCTCCAAGATGCTTCTGGCACCTCTAATTGGACAGCAGGCTCACCAATTAGGCCCTTTAGATTTGAAAATAGAGTACGCAGCACGGGGTCGGGACCGGAAATGTTCCTGACCCCGGAATGAAAATCCAGCCCTATGACTCTCTGACTTACATAGCCAGAGTCGACACAGCAAAATAAAGAAATATACTGCTTTCTGAAGTAGTGATGATGAAGAAGAATTATGCTTGCCACACAATCCTGCTTTGAAGTGTGTGAAAAGTCCATGCAGATGAAATAGAAGAAACGTTCAAACTGAGGGCGTCATATTTACAGAACCAATAGGAAGTGGAGCACATAGCATTGGCATCGAGGACAGGAACTGACAAGCAACAGTGAATGAGTAGTGGTGAAGATAAATTGATCACTGACACAAATAGATCTGATTTCCATAGAAAAATATACATAGAGAATGATATTAATGCATAAAAGAAATAAATCATGTTTAAGTAGCAAGAACAGCTTTAAATAGTTGCTAAGGAAAAGCCAAATGTGGAGATCGTCATCTATTCAAGACATTCGGTTATATTGCTGAAAGACAAGAATGTACACGCAGGCAACTACATCAAGGAAAATAAAACACATTACATTAAATGTGGGGCTGCATAGCAATGGTGATTGTGCAGTGATGGACAGATATATATCATTTACCAAACCTCAGTTCTTTTGCATAAGGGGCGGCACAGTGGCGCAGTGGTTAGCACTGCAGCCTCAGCTCCAGCGACCCGGGTTCAATTCCGGGTACTGCCTGTGCGGAGTTTGCAAGTTCTCCCTGTGTCTGCGTGGGTTTCCTCCGGGTGCTCCGGTTTCCTCCCACATGCCAAAGACTTGCAGGTTGATAGGTAAATTGGCCATTAGCAATTGCCCCTGGTATAGGTAGGTGGTAGGGAAATATAGGGACAGGTGGGGATGTGGTAGGAATATGGAATTAGTGTAGGATTAGTATAAATGGGTGGTTGATGGTCGGCACAGACTCGGTGGGCCGAAGGGCCTGTTTCAGTGCTGTATCTCTTAAAACTAAAAACTTAAAAACTTAAAAAAGTGTACGAAAAAAGATTGTGCTGTTTGACTCAATGAGTGCTGGCCAATGATTATAATCTCTTTCCTGTGATGGCTTCAAAAAAAAGGAAAACTTGCATTTCTATAGCACCTTTCACAACCACAGGATGTCCCAAAGCGCTTCACAGCCAATTAAGTACTTTTAAAGTGTAGTGACTGTTGTAATGTAAGGAATGCAGCAGTCAATTTTCACACAGCAAGCTCCCACAAACAGCAATGTGATAATAACCAGGTCAATCTATTTTTGTGATGTTGTTTGAGGGATAAATATTGGCCAGGACACTGGGGACAACTCCCCTGCCTTTCTTCAAGACAGTACCATGGGATCTTTTACATACAACTTAGAGAGCAGACAGGGCCTCAGTTTCACATCTTATCTGAAAGATAGAACCTCCTATAGGGCAACACACTCTCAGTATCACGCCAGACTATCAGCTTTGTTGCTTGTGCTGAAGTCTAGCAGTGAGACTTAAACCCACAACCTTCTAAGTTAAAGGTGAGAGCACTACCAGCATTGAGTACCAAAGCTCATAGACACAACACTCCAACCACTGCAACACTGACACAAAGTTCTAAGTTTGCCAATGGTTTACCACATCATAGCTGGAGCTGCACCTTCTTCAGCTACGAGCTTTCGCAAGAGTCCACCCAGATAATACAATAGTTCCTAGCAAAGGGACTTGACACTACAGGCAAAGTCCCTCACTACAAGAGTTTGATCCATCTACTGGTACCTTTGTCTTCAAGTCACAAGATTCTTGGTCCAATCCCTAATGCAGGATTTGAGTTTATAATTTAGGCTGCCACTTCAATACTGTGAAAGAGGGAAAAAAACAACAACTTGCATTTATATAGTGCCTTTAATGTAATAAAAATGCACTACCAGATGAGTCATTATGCTGAGGTTGTGTCCACTAGTCCCAATGGTTCAGATTGATATTAAAGATCCCATTGTACTACTTGAAAAAGAGCAGGGAGTTGTCCTAGCCACCATTCAATGCTGAACCTCACCAAAAACAGATTAATTAATCATTCGTCTTAATAGGTATTTTTGGGATCTTGCTGTACATACAATGGCTGCTGTGTTTCCCTAACTAACAGCAGTCATTGGCACTGCAGTTCAAAGCACTTCATTGTAAATGCTGTTTCTGAGCGATGTGCTTTCTTTCCATGTGGAGTTTTTAACTATTACCTTGGTCCTCTGAATTAAAAAAAAATCCTAATATTATTGCTGGTCAGTAGCCATCGATGAAATAGGGTGAAAATATCATCAATCTCTCAATAACAGCCCCCAGCTCAATTGAGGCTTGGTGTAGTACTAGAGGTCAGTATTTCCAGTGACATGAGGACTGCCAGCTTCCAGATGGGTGGACGTGGATCCCATCAGGGCAGGGTTGGTGCAGGCCAGGCAAACAAGCAGGCCTCAGAGGAAACAGCAACAGTCAGTTCAGAAGAGGCAACACAAAAATGGAACAAAAACACTATAGGCTGTCAGAGGTCCCAGCAACAATGCTATTGAGGCATTCATTGTTTCAATTAAACCTTCCTATAAGGGATCGTTACTGCATTGTCACAGCGTGCATTTTGTTTGTGTATTAGGCTTTCTCAGAGAATGCTAGAGAATTTCAGCAGTCATTTCAGAACGGTTCCTATGTACATAAGCGATGCATCAATCAATGGTTCTAGGTTTGTAGCCATTTACAAGTGAAGAAACAGCAGTAAGGGAAGGGCAAACAGAGAGAGAGAGTGATAGAAAATATAACCATGAGAACAAGAAAAAAAGCCCATGGGAAAGAATTCCCCTGTGTGCTGCATGTAATGAAACGGCAAACCCATTCTTTAGAAGCAAGTTTACAATTTTGTTACAGGTGGCATACAGAGGAAGCCTTTTCCCAATTGAAGTATCACAGCAAAGAGGAAGAACGAGAAACACCAGCAAGCCAGTATTAATTGCCATCACTAATTAAAGGACAAAATATTGGAAACGCTGACTATGTCAGACAGCATCTGTGCAGAGAGAAACAGAGTTTATGGGAGGAATTTTATTCTGGCAGTGGGGGAGCTCAGTAGAACGAGAGGAACCCGGATGTTCCTGCAGCACATCTGTCAGTGGCTTTTTAAACCAGCATTTGCATCTGACTTTCGGATTTCCTGGCCAATTAGCACTAGCGGGCTGGATGACAACCCGCATGAGTCAATTTCAGCAAAAACAACAACAACCTATATTTATATAGCGTCGTTAACATAATAAAACATCTGAAGGTGCTTCACAGAAGCATTATAAAACAAAATATGACACTGAGTCACATAAGGAGATATTAGGTCAGATGACCAAAATGAGCATCTTAAAGGAAGAATGCGAGGTAGAGAGGCAGAGTGGTGTAAGGAGGGAATTCCAGAGTTTAGAGCTGAGGCAGCCTAAGGCACGGCCACCACTAGTGGATCGATTAAAATTGGGGATGTTCAAGAGGCCAGAATTAGATGAGCACCGAAACCTTAGGGGGTTATAGGGCGGGAGGAGATTACAAAGACAGGGAGGGACGAAATCAGAGAGGGTTTAGGAAACAAGAATGAGAATTTTAAAATCATGGCGTTGCTTGAACGGGAGCCAATGTTAATCAGCAAGCATGGGATGATGGGGAACGGGACTTATTACGAGTTACGACGTGGACAGCAGAGTTTTGGATGCCCTCAAATTTACGGAAGGTAGAATGTGGGAGACCAGCCAGGAGTGCATTGGAATAGTCAAGTCCAGAGGTAACAAAGGCATGAATGAGGGTTTCATCAGCAGATGAGCTGAGACAGGGGGTGAATTCGGGCAATGTTACAGAGGTGGAAATAGGTGATGTTAGTGATGGCACGAATGTGTGTCAGGAAGCTTGTCTTGGAGTCAAATAGGACACCAAGATTGCAAACAGACTAGCTTAATCTCAGACTGTTGCCAGGGAGAGGGATGGAGTCAGTCGCTAGGGAAAGGAGTTTGGAGCTGGACCAAAAACAATGGCTTCAGTCTTCCCAATATTTAATTGGAGGAAATTTCTGCTCATCCAGTCTGATAATTCAGCAACGGTGGAGAGTCGAGAGAAGGGTGGTGAGGTAGAGCTCAGTGTTGTCAGTGCACATGTGAAAACAAATGCAATGATTTTGGATGATGTCACCGAGGGGCAGCATGTAGATGAGAAATAGGAGGGGGCCCAGGATAGATTCTTGGGGGACACCAGAGATAATGGTGCGGGAGCAGGAAGAGAACCATTGCAATGGATACTCTGGCTATGATTAGATAGATAAGAATGGAACATGGTGAGAGCAGTCCCACCCAGCTGGGCGACAGTGAAGAGGTGTTGGAGGAGAATTTTTTTTTAATTCTTTCATGGGATGTGGGTATCGCTGAGAAGGCCAGCATTTGTTGCCCATCCCTAATTGTCCTTGACAACTGAGTGACTTGCTAGGCCATTTCAGAGGGCAGTTAAGAGTCAACCACATTGCTGTGAGTCTGGAGTCACATTAGGCCAGACCAGGTCCTTCCCTAAAGGACATTAGTGAACCAGATGGGTCTTTACAACAATCGATGAGTTTCATGACACCATTATGCAAACTAGCTATCAATTCCAGATTTTTTATTAATTAATTGAATTGGTCAACTGTGTCAAAGGCAGCAGACAGGAGGTCAAGAAGGGAAAGGTTATCTTCGTCACAGTTACATAGGATGTCATTTGTGACTTTGATAAGAGATGTTTCAGTACAATGGCAGGGTGGAAACCTGATTGGAAGGCTTCAGACATGGAGTTCTATGAAAGATGGACACAGATTATGGAGGTGACAACACATTCAAGGACTTTGGTGAGGAAAGGGAGTTTGGGGATGGGATGGTAGTTTGCAAGGACGTTGGAGCCAAGAGTTTTTTTTTAAGGAGAGGGGGGATGACGGGAGATTTAAAGGGGAGAGGGAAAATACCTGAAGAGAGAGACCATTAACAGTATCAGCTAACATGGAGACCGGGAAGGGATGTTGGGTGCTCAGCAGTTTAGTGGGAATAGGATCAAGGGAGCAGGCAGTGGGTCTCATGGACAAGATGGAGAGGGCATGAGGGGAGATAGGAGAGAAACTAGAGAAAGAGGCAAGTTCAGGGCTAGGGTAATAGGGAATTTTAGAGGATGCTTGGCCAATGAGCCAGTGACAAAGAAGTCCATGAGCTCCTCGCACTCGTTATTGGAGGTGAGGGTGGAGGAGATGGGGGAGAGGGGTTCAAGAAGACAGTTTGCAGTAGAGAAAAGAAGCCAGGGGTTTTCTTTGCATTCCAGGATGGCTAAACCAGTTGTCCACCATATTCTTTCAAGTCTGCATCTCTTGGACTTAAGGAGGTGGAGATGAGGGCTGTACAGGGGAAACAGCCAGGGTGAGAGAGAGAGAGAGAGAGAGAGTAATGCTTTTATTGGACTCTCGGGCATCAAAGGTAGAGGTCAAGGTGCAGTTGAGGAAATCATTAGCTGCAGAAATGTTGTGGCAAAGGGAGGGCCAAAGGCTAGACAGTTGGGATTTTGAAAGTGAATTGGGGATAGCTTTTTCCAGGGGCAGATGCAGAAGGAGATACGGTTGGAGTGTGGAAGGGGGATTGGGTGGAAAGTGATACAGAGAAGTGATCAGAGATAGCCTTATCTGTAATTGAAATGATGGGACTAGCAAGATCACATGAGATGGCAAGGCCGGGGGATTGGGTTGGGGAGTGTACATGGAGGGAGATTTTTAGGGAGGATAAGAGGGCAGTGAACTCAGAGGAAAGAGAACATGATGAGTTGAGATGGAGGTTGAAATCACCAAGGATGAAAAGTAATTCGGTGTAGAGGCTGAGGGAGGAAAGCAGTGAAGATAACTCAGTGAGAAAATTTTTATCATACCTGGGAGGACAATAGAGAACAATGATTTTGAAAGAGAAGTGAGAGAGGTGGAACAAGTTGAGATGCACAATGGAGGAGAAAGTGGAGTAGGGAGTCAGGCCAAGCTGTGATCTGGTGATAACACCACACCGCTACCGTGAGGGTCTCGATAGGGCAAGTGGTGGAAGATATAGCCAGGCAGGAAGGCTTCATTAATGGGAAACGTGTCATTACCCTCAGCCAGTCAAGACCATGATATTGATACAATTTCAAATGAAGATGACAGTTAAGGATTGTGCACATGGAGGAACAGAGGAAGCTGCGCCTCAGTTCACAAATGCCTCCCTAGTCCTGAAGCTGCAGACTTTAAACCCCTGCAGTGAGGCTCTCTTCCCTGTTGTAGAGAGGGAAAAGCTTGCATCAGAGAACAAGAGAGATTGCTGAGGAAATTAGCAGCAGGAGTGTGGTGCTGCACACAGTGCCAGAAGCAGTTTAATTACCTAAGCAGAGTGGGAAATGTGAGTGCTCTGGCACATTCAACCCATATTACCCCAACCCTCCTCACCTTGCCTTCCCAAGCCTCCTCCTGCACATCACTCCTCACATTAATTTACCTTGCAGGTACACCCATCCCTCTCTGTCTATGCACTTTCTCACATCCCCATCTGACCATCCACCACTGACGTTCACCCTCAACATCCCTTTTCCTTAAGTAGAAAGATTACATAAGTTACAAGTTATGTACGTAGTGAAATAAGATAATTATGAACAGCATTTACACATGTATGGACTCTCATATTAATTATTCAAGAGTCTCTGAAATGGACAGGTGGTCTGCTGACTTGACCTGATCCAGTAACAGTGAAACTTTGACGAGATCTGGGTTTGTCAATTCTTTTCTCTTGACTCGCAGGTCGAGACTGACAATTATTTTGTACCTGAGTGGTGCACTTGTCATCTTCCTTCACTTCACTCTAAAAACTTGAATGTGAATGTGTTCTTAATGCCACAGATTAGGTATGATACTGTTGGATAACTCTCACAGCTGACATCTATTCCTTCTCAATGTCGTGCCATTTGGGGTGATTACTTTATAAGACTGTGGCTCATTACAGAATTTTGACACTTCCGCAGGGAACCACATCTTCTCTTGCAGGTAGATCCCTCTGACCTTCTGTCCAACCTGCAGAGGAGGCAACTCCACGCCTGCATGTTTGTCATGTGTGATTTTCATTTTCTCCTATCTTACCAATAACTTATCTTGGACTGACAATGATCTGATCAGATGATGACTTGGCAGAGTTGTCCTGACTTGCCTCCCAAACATGATCTCTGCTGGGGATAGTAATCTGTATCTAGGTGCAACATTGCTATTTGGATTAAAAGCAGAATACTGCGGATGCTGGAAATCTGAAATAAAAACAAGAAATGCTGGAACCACTCAGCAGGTCTGGCAGCATCTGTGGAAAGAGAAGCAGAGTTAATGTTTCGAGTCAGTGACCCTTCTTCGGAACTGACAAATATTAGAAATGTCACAGGTTATAAGCAAGTGAGGTGGGGGTGGGGCAAGAGATAACAAAGGAGAAGGTGTAGATTGGACAAGGCCACATAGCTGACCAAAAGGTCATGGAGCAAAGGCAAGCAATATGTTAATGGTGTGTTGAAAGACAAAGCATCAGTGCAGATAAGGTGTTATAAAGTGCAAACATGCACTTGCTGCTGTTCAATCTTCAGTCCGTTAACACCTTATCTGTACTAATGCTTTGTCTTTCAACACACCATTAACATATTGCTTGCCTTTGCTCCATGACCTTTTGGTCAGCTATGTGGCCTTGTCCCAGGCTTTTATGGATTCTCCCATTGTTCACAATGTTGTGCTTGTGACCACTGTCACTGTATCAAACACTGCTGCTAACATGTTGTGTACATCTGCATTGCTGCCACCATATAGTGTTATTGGTTCTTAACACAAATATACCAAACACTATAACAACGATTGGTAAACTAAACAAAGGATTCTTTATTTAAGAATAACAGGATTCTAGGAGAGCTCTTCAATACACATGCTACCTGCTGCGAACACTGCTCCAACTATTGTATCATGTTAACTTGCAACACTTCCTGTGATGATGTATCCTAAACTATTTACATATTCAGTAGTACGTTTATCAGTATTAAAACAATTAAAGCAATATCACAACATCATTTTAATGCAATGTCACTCATAGTGATTCTCAAAATCTGTTGTCCATCCATCCATTCCACACATGCCATTACTCTCATTCATAGGTCTCTTCTTTTTCTCCTTGCAGGAGAAGAGAACACAGACCACCAGGGAGAGGCAGGGAACCAAAGGCAGCCCTCCAGCCATCTCCATACTGACAGCTGCAGAGGAGACTGTGCTGGAGATAAGCCAAGTCTCAGCATGCCTGGCCATCGGAGATGGAAAGATGGGACCCTCCCAGCTACCTGATGATAGAATTAACTATCACGCAGCCACATGGTATGCAACACTCATGTTGACTTGATATTATCAGCCAATGAAATATGATCATATGCACAATGTTAACTTAACCTTGGCTAATTCATGTCTTTTATCCCCCTCAGGCTCTTCAAGCATCCCACAAAATGTGAGGCAGGACAAAGACTCCTCAGAGAAGGTCATGCAGTCCGAAGAGTCCCTGTCACTGTCGCAGCATCCACCAGTTCAGAAACAGATACATCGATGTGGCCGCAAGACGGGTAGTTGAGTTTTCACCTGGTATCTCATACATCACAATTGAACAAGAGCAGGTGGTGGAGACAGAGACAGTGGTGGAGAGTCCCCATCGATGCTTCAAGCTCTGCTCACCTGGATACAGCTACTAAGCCTTAGGGGGCACTGACAAAGAGGATAGTTATGGAGCTGCAGCAAAAAATGTGTGAAGCAATGGCAGGTTTTCCAGCCGCAGTGTGCATGCTTGGGAAGAGATTGGAGGAGACTGTCTCTAACATGAGCACCATGATGAAGCAGGCCTTTGCAATGATGTCTTTAACCATAGAAAAAGTGTTCACCTGCTTGAAGCATCAGACACAGCAGGCCCTCAACAATGGCTTGCGGACTCAGAATGCCACCCAAAATAGCATTGATCATTTCTAGTAGGGAAGTGCGGATGGGCCATAAGAGGAAGGATGGAGAAAGGGGCATGGGAGGGGGGACTCTGCTCACCTATTGCCCATTACCCCCACCCCCGCTGCCACCCACCCCCCCACCCCTGTCAGCAGCCCACATGCTGCCTCATGTCCTGATGGCTGAGTCTTTCCCAGCGGCTCTTTGTCAGAGCAAAACACATTCCAACTAGAAAGTCAAGTCCCATTGTCCCCATAAAGTCAAGGTGTTCAATGTGTTATAGACCAGTTATATTGCACGTTTTACTTTGTTGTGAAGCAGGTTCAGCTTCAAATTGGAACAAGCTGCATAGTCTGGTGGCAAATTGCCTGAACCAATCTCGAATTTTCGCCTCCAAAAGGCTGTGGATTCTGGAAAAATTGGAGCTTTTAAGACTTAGATGGATGGATAAGGATATCAAAGGAATGGAGCAGAGGTGGGTAAATGGAGTTGAGATACAAGCCTATTTCAGTTCCTATGTTCCAAACAGTTCATTCCTCCAAGAGTCTCGTGGTGCTTTGGCTTCACGTCAGCTGCATTATAACTGCAACTAGTACAAAGCAAATTCTGAATAGTTCCCAGACTGTTAACTGGAAAAAAAGAACTTGGTAAACTTTATTATCAACTGTTTAAGAGTCAAATATCTTGCTGTCTCTTTGCCATGTTGGTGAGCAGAATTTTGAGCGTATTTTCCCTGGAACAATAAGGTACAGCTGCTAGTAAAATTTGATTCTGCCACACTTCATCTCTCTGAGTCCGGATCACCCTGTAGCATGATGGAGCCCCTAGTAAAAGTCTGTCAGAATATCATTCATATGGAGTTTTGTACGGTTACAGCAGCTTTACAGAGGATGCTTTTGACATTACTGCACAGTGATGTCAATGAAAATGTGCCCAAAAGTGATGTAAAATTTAGGTGTATTTCCTCATGGCCCTTCCCATTCCACCACAGTAACTTAAGTGTAAGTTCAGTGGAAATGCCATAACTAGGGTTATGATTAAACCGCCATCAAAATTAAGGCACCGGAGCAGGAGAGGCCCCGAATTAATTCAATGCTAATATTCTCACAATGGTTTGCCTTTTTTTTCAGCTTTCCCAAAATCTGGCAGCATGGATAGCCTGGAGGAGCAGGGCTGCATCTTCCGAAGAGGCAGTGAGAGATGTTGAAGGAGTAGAAAATCCCCCAATGGTGAAGAAAACTATTGGTCTTGTAGGCTTCAGCTGAGAGCAAGCTTAGTGTATAGATAGGAGACAAAAACAGAAAATGCTGGAAATACTCAGCAGGCCAGGCAGCACGTGTGGAGTGAAAAGCAGAGTTAGTGTTTCAGGTCGCTGACCTTTCATTAGAACTGGCAAAGGGTAGAAATGGAATAGGTTTTGAGCCAATGAAAGCGGGGAGGAGGAGAAGAAGAATAAAAGAGAAGGTCTGTGATTGGGTGGAGGGCAGGAGACATCAAATGTCAAAAGGTTTCATGGTACAAAACCAAGTAAAGAAACAAAAGCTGTGTAGAAGGCAGTACAGCAGCCATCTGAACACAAAGTAAAGGGATTAAGAAAGGAATGGGGTGGGGGTGGGGGGGGGGGGAGAGAAACCAGAGAAAGAAAACATGAGGAAAGGAAAAAAATTGAGGCAGTGGTTCTGATCTAAAATTATTGAATTCAATGTTGAGTCCAGAAGGCGGTAAACTGCCCAGTTGAAAGATGAGGTGCTGTTCCCCGAACTTGCATCGAGCTTCATTGGAACATTGCAGCAGACCAAGGACAGAAAGGTCAGAGTGGGAGCAAAGTGGAGAATTAAAAGGACAAGTGACAGGAAATCTGGGGTCATGCTTGAAGACTGAACAGATGTGTTCCACAAAGCGGTCACCCAGTCTGCATTTAATCCCCCCGATGTAGAGGAGACCACATTGTGAGCAGCAAATACAGTATACTAAATTGAAAGAAGTACAAGTACATCGCTATTTCACTTGAAAGGAGTGTTTGGGGCTCTAGTGTTAATTATGTCTAATCATATGCAGATGGAGGGTGTTAATTAGGGTCTTACTTGAGTATATATAAGGAAACACTTGCTGAAACTGGGTGAAGACTTGAGTGAGGAGCTGCATGTTTGTAATCTTTTTACTTTGTAAACTAAATGCAAGACTGAGTAAAGATTGGCTGCAGCAACATGCTTTTTGGAGTATAACATGATAGCAGAGGATGGTTGCCTAAAGGTGAAGGTTGAAAAGTAAGATTTTTTTTTTTCACATAGAAAACTAAAATCCCAGTGGCTATTGTGGAAAATGGCAGAAAGCAAGTGTAAGTTGTCAGGGTTTGATTACCCTCTGATGTTCTCTGAGTCTGAGCCAAATGACCAGTGGAAGAACGAAATGGATATGTGGATATAGGTTACGTCCCTACGAAAGAGGAAGCAAAGTACAGCCTTGGCGTTGTCATTTCCTAACAAAAGTAAAATTAGAAGTAAAGTATTTTGTAAATTGGAAGCTCGTCAGTTGGACACTGATGAAAGGTTTGGATCTTCAGTTAGAAATCTTGGATGTGATTTACAAGAAAGATGATCTATTAAATGCCTATGAGGCGTGGTCAAACTTTGATAGATTTTGGAAAACAGATGGTTATTCATGGAGGAATATATCATGGTCTTTAACAGACTGTATAGTAGATTGAGGAAATTCAATTTGGAGATCCCTGGTTCAGTGCTAGTATTTAAATTGCTAGATTGTGCTCGGGTGTTGCATATGGACAGGCCCCTGGTTCTAGCTGGGGTTCGGTTCTCGGATAAAGACTCCATGTTGGATCAGGTGTCTCCTGCCTTGAAAAAAATCCGGGAAACAGTCATTTCCTGCAGCCTTGGTAGAACAAATGGGACATTCTTTGGTGACACAAAATATGGAGGACTCAATGATTACCGGATTTTGAAATGGTTCATATACTGGATGCAGGCACAATGCAACAGAAAAGTTAAAGACAGGAGGAATGAGGATGAAAGCACCTTTAGCAGGTCTGAATATTACAGCAGAGGACAGAATTGGAACAGCAATAATAGGAAAATGAATCCCAAGAATGCCCAAGCAACAGTTAATAGGTGCTTCAGGTGTGACTTGAAGTATCATTATACAATGAATTGTCCTAAGCAAGGGTTCTTGAAATGACACATGGCACAGAGAATTCTGAAACAAAAGAGGAAGATAACAATGACTCTAAATGAATTGTACTAGTCGCAAGCAGTTTTTGTCCTCTGATGAATGCGTTAGTTGCGGATTTTTTCAACTGTGCTGTATTAGATAGTACTTGTATGTCGACAGTATGTGAAGCACATTAGCTAAAACGTTATTTGGATTCACTCAGTAGTGAGGATCGACACAGGGTTAAGGAATATAAAAGTATTACAGTAAAGGCTTTGTTATCTGGCACTTTTCCAACCGGTTAGCTCTATTGTCCGGAATTTCCAAAATCTCCCAAAACCCACCTGGGCCAAGTTTTCCCGAGCACAGTCGATTGTTCTCAGCAGTAGTTAGTGATGCTCATTGGAAAGGCCTGACTTTCACACGTACTACAGGTGCAGTGGTGCACCGACCCTGAAGGATTAAGGAAAAATTAAAAATTGGCTGGCCTGGATATCCTTCAGTCTTCTGGCAATAACTTCGGAATGGAAAGTCGGATCTCCACCCGCCTTGGTAAGTACAACTCTTGATTAACCAGAATTTTTGATTGTCTGCACCTCTCAGATCCAGCACGTGCCAGATAGCAAAGCTGTTACTGGTGATGGCAACACATTGAAGTCACTAAAGAGAGTTGTCATTCCATGTAAAATAGCTGGAGTAAGTCATTTTATCAGTCTCTAATGAGATACCTTCAGTGTTGAGTAAACATTCTTTGAAAAAGGCAGAAATGAAACTTGATATGGAGCATGATAAGGAATTGTTTTTGCAAAGTCAGTGCATTTGCAGTTTACGCAGTCAGGGCATTATTGCATCCCCTTAACAATACCTGATGTTTCTGGTCAGGTGATAAGAATCAGAGGGGAAAAATGCAAATTGCCTTAAAGTTACGCATGACAATTTGCTCACCCTTCTTGTCAAAGATTGGAACCCTGTTAAAGGATGTAGGTGTGATTGAAGAGTATACAAGGATAATAGCAGAGATTAGCGAAAAGTGTGAAATCTGTAAAAAGTATTGGACGCTGTCACATCCTATTGTAAGCCTTCCATACTCACATAACTTTAACGAGGTAGTTGGCATGGATTTAAAGGTATGGGACAGAGACAGAAATATTTTCATTCTCCATTTTATAGACATGCAACCAGATTTAGTCATTCTACAATAGTACATAGCAAGGGCAAAAGTGTGATTATAGATAAAATCAAGGAGAAATGGATAGGGACCAGACTTGGGGTACCAGCTAAGTTTCTGACTGATAATTTGCCAATGACGAGTTCCGAGATGTGTGTGAAAACATGAACATTATGGTCATAAATACTGCAGCTGAAAGTTCTTTCGGAAATGGCCTCTGTGAAAGGAAGCATGCGGTGATTGATAAAATGCTGCATAAAATCTTAGCTGACCAACCAAACTGCAAGTTGACTACTGGCCTGACCTGGGCGGTTCATGCAAATAATTTGCTTCAGATGGTTGGGGTTATAGTCCCTATCTATTAATAAAATCCCAAATTGCCTTCTGTGCTGTGCGACAGTCCTCCTGACCTATCTTTCTGCATATGTGAATGCTTTACATGCAAGGAGATGGGCTTTCATCAAGGCTGCGGTATCACAGAAAATTCACAGAGCTCTGAGGCATCATGTAAGGCCATCTGAGACAGAATTCAAGAGACTTGATGCACTGCAAGAGAGAGGGGCATAGGGAATGGAAAGGCCCTGGTAAGGTAATAGGTCGTGATGGTAAGACAGTAGTCATCAAACATGGAAATCAAACGAAGGTTCTTTCCTCATGATTAATCGGGATTGATTACAAAATCTCAGAATCTGAGCAGCTGGTAGAAGGAAACGAGGCACTTTGTAGTTTAGTTTAGTTTAGAGATACAGCATTGAAACAGGCCCTTCGGCCCACCAAGTCTGTGCCGACCATCAACCACCCATTTATAATAATCCTATACTAATTCCATATTCCTACCACATCCCCACCTGTCCCTATATTCCCCTACCACCTACCTATACTGGGGGAAGTTTATAATGGCCAATTAACCTATCAACCAGCGAGTCTTTGGCATGTGGGAGGAAACCGGAGCACCCGGAGGAAACCCACACAGACACAGGGAGAACTTGCAAACTCCACACAGTGCAGTACCCAGAATTGAACCCGGGTCACTGGAGCTGTGAGGCAGCAGTGCTAACCACTGCGCCACTGTGCCACCCTCATGGTCATGTGTTTTGTGATGAAAGTCCTGAGGAACAGAATATGGTAGATCAAGGGTTGCACAGTGGTAATATGAACAATCATGATGCTCAGAACAGAGCTATCATATCCAAAGGCCAACTGGCCAGAGTGCATACTCATGTGGCATATATTCCAGAGGGGTCTTGTGAGTGGAGGGATGCGACAATTGTGGGACGTGCAGGAAAATCTACTGGCAAGTTTAAATATTGGTTGAATGTTCAGGATGATGGCCAAGCAGAATGGGGTGAAAGAGTGGAGAGTAAGTTCGCGCACTACAAATTCTAATAGTGGGTCTGGCAGTGACTGTTGCATCAGGAAATGATCATGTACTAGAGAAAGGGAGATCTTACATTAGTAGTCCTGAAAGTCATCAAAGTGCTAGTGGAGGCTGTAGTTTAAACAGATTCCACAATGAAACGAAAGCTGAAGAACAGTCTCGTAACAAAACTAGAAGCAGAAGTCCTCATGAACTTGAAGTTTTGATGGTTGCCAATAAACGTGAGGATAAACTAATAAGAGAGGCAAAACAAAAGGAGTTAGAGAGTTGGAGAGAGTTTGATGTTTATTCTGAGGTACCAGATAAGAGACAGACAGCCTTGTCACACGGATGGATTTGTATTGAAAAAGTCCTTGCAGGTGGGACTTCTAAGGCTAAAGCAAGGCTAGTTGCGAGAAGTTTGCAAGAGTGACTGGGTGATACAGATGTTGGACCGGACTGTCCCACAGCTGGAAAAGCAATCTCTTGGCCAGATATTCATGGGAGTGTAGATCAATTGGCATAAAAGCCACATTTCTGCAGGATGATACTTTTCAGAGAGAAGAGTTTCTGAAACCGCCTAAAGAGGCAGCAGATATTTTTCTTACATGGGATGTGGGCATCACTGGCAGACCAGCATTTGTTGCCCATCCCTAATTGCCCTCGAACTGAGTGGCCTACTAGTCTATTTCAGAGGGCAATTAAGAGTCAACCACATTGTTGTGGGTCCGGAGTCACATGTAAGCCAAACCTGGTGCGGACAGCAGGTTTCCTTCCCTAAAGGGCATCAGTGAACCAGATGGGTTTTTACAACAATTGATAGTTTTATGGTCACCATTACTGAGACTAGCTTTCAATTCCAGATTTTTATTTGATTGAATTTAAATTCCAGAAGCTGCCATGGTGGGATTTAAACCCCTGTCCCAAGGCATTGGATTTAAACCCCTGTCCCAAGGCATAATCCTGGGCTCTGGATTACTAGTCCAGTGACATTACCACTACGCCACTGTTCCCGCAGCCCCACCCCCCCTTCACCCTGATGCAGATGCCGAAGGAACTATGGAAATTAAACAAATGCATCTATGGCCTTAATGATGCTTCCAGGGTGTGGTATTTCTCGGTGAGATCTGTTTTGCTGAAAATTGGTTGTGTTCAACTAAAAGCAGATCCTGCAATGCTTTATTACTATCATAAAGGGATTCCGGCTTCTTCATGATGCACGTTGATGATTTCTTATGGGGTGGTAATGCAGAATTTGAGAAATGTGTTATTAATAAGATTGGGGTAGAATTTAAGATTGAGAGTCAGGCTTGAGGGGCTTTTAAATATATTTAGCTATTAAGCAGACAAGGTCTGAAATAACTTTAAATAAACAATCCTATTTAGAGAGTGTCTCTTCCATCCCAGTTAAACGTGCTAGATCATCTCAGAAAGATGATGATATATCTAAAGAGGAGATAGAGCAATTGTGAAGCTTGATTGGTCAATTAAACTGGTTATTTAAAGAAAAAGAAGGAAATCTGTTCATTGTGTTTAATCATATGCAGTGGAGGGTGTTAATTCGGGTCTTACTTGAGTATATATAAGGAGACACTTGCTGAAACTGGGTGAAGGTTTAAGTGAGGAGCTGCATATTTGTAATCTTTTTACTTTGTAAAATAAATGCAAGACTGAGTAAAGATTGGATCCAGCATAATCCTTCAATAACAAGCTTTCTGTAATATAACACCTGGACAGTGGGAAGGGAGGAGGTAAAAGGGCAGGAGTTGCATCTCATAGAATCACACAAAATAAGCATCTCCTGCGGCTGGCATGGAAAAGTGCTGTAGGAAAGAGGAGAGGTTTTGAGGAGCGGACCAGGGTGTCGCAGAGGGAAGGGTCCCACAGATGCTGCCTGACCTGCTGAGTATTTCCAGCATTTTCTGTTTTGATTTCAGATTTCCAGCATCTGCAGTATTTTGCTTTTGTATAGGTAGGAAGTTGAATTGGAGGTGCAGGAGGAAACCCTTTGGCCCATTTACAAAATGTTGGGGCTTACCACTGATACCCCAGGTGTACAGCCTACCTTTCCCCAAGTGGTGCTAGGGAGCAGTGGTAAGAGGAACGAACAGCACTAAATCCACTAAGAAGATGGACATCGATCCCCACTAGCATTTGCATGCAGTTGGTGGGGAGGGGTGCCTGGGGCATTACAGACAGGGGCAGGGGGAAGGAAATGGAGCTCAAAATGGGGACACGGCTTTGGCCTTGTTGTCGACTTTGCTTCATTTCCTACTGCCATCCCACCCAATTTTGACAGGCATTGTGAGGAAAATCCAGCCTCATCTGTCAACTGATTTTGAAATGTCCAAGTACTAGAGTGTTCACATGAGAAGCAACAAAATATTAAAAATTTTAAAAATATTAAATATTAAAAATTTCCCTGTTGTGCTGAAAAAAATTAGGGAAGTGTGCAAACCACTTTGTCACCAACACAAATAAGAATCTAAAATATCATCATTTAGAATACTTCAGCTTACATTGACATCTTAACATAAGAATTTACAGACCACCAAAGTCCACTCTGCTGCCTCTGTGCCATCCAAAACTTCATAAAATGTCTTCTCCACCCTCTATGTAAAGTAGTTAAATCTGAACTATCTGTTCACCTGCCTTCTTCAGAATTTCAGTCCACGCCCTTGGTAACTAAGCTTGTGCGGCTATCAAAGACGGTAATAGCATTCCATTCACGTACATCCCTGAGAAAGCTTCAAAGCAAGGCCTACCCTGAGCTGCCTTTATCCCAATGTCAATATTTCAAACTTCCTTAATTTCTCCTTGTAGCTCAGGCACCTAATTCCTTCCAAGAGTTAAGATTCCTTCCTCTGTACCTTTTTCAGAGCTCGGAAGTCCCCATGGTTGTACGGTGGGCAAAATTGTACACAGAATTAGAGCGAGAGCCAGTGCTTCATATAAACGCACGATCAGTTCCTGAGGCTTGTATTCGACACCACTTGCAATACTGTAAGATCTTGATTGCCTTACTTCCTGCTGTCATATGCTGGTTTCAACACTTTATTCACCAATACTCCCAAACTGACACAGAGAGGGAGGAGTAGGAAAAGTATCTCAATACCCCCAGATCTCTGTCCTGTATTGTGCCCTCTTATCTACTCCCATTCATCCTACATTTCCACTGTTTATTCCTCTTTTACAGGCTCAACGCATTGTCTGCATTAAACAATTTGCCAGCCCAATCACCTAATCTATCCAGACAGATGCTATTTTCAGACGTCTCCCCCCACAGTCCCGTATGGGTAGAGTAGCCTAGTGGTAATGGTACTGGACTAACAACCCAGATGTTATGCGTTCAGAATTCCACTTTAACAAGCTCTGAAATTGAATCCAAACTAGTAATTTTTGGGCTAACACCAAGTAATCATTAAAACCCAACAGATTTATTAATCTTCTTCAGAGAAACGAACCTGATACCCCCAACCCTTGTCTGCAGACATTCAAGAAAGACCTCAGCAGACGGGCAGAGGGTTTGTATGTCAGCGTGGATGGAGTGGGAAAAGTACCTGAGCTTGGTGGGCAGGGGGTGGAAAAGTAGCTTAGGTGAGTAGATTGGAAGATTATTTTAGTGTGGGTGTTGCTGGTGGAGGATAGTGGTAAAATAACTCATTGTAGGGAATGGAGAATACCTTAGTGGCGTGGATTGGAAGAGTTCCTCAGCAGGGGGAGTCTCATATTTTTCAATAAATAGAGGAGCTGGTTTTTCTAACATTAAAGAGGTCCTGACATTTTTGATAACTATATGGGTCCTGATTTTAATAGGTCATGGTTTTTCAAGAGGTGAAGAAGCTCCAATACTTCAAGTCTGAAGGACCCCGATTTTTAAAATAAAACGGAAAGATGCCTACTTGTACTGACAAGGAGTCTTCACTGACAAGGTGCATTTATTTCTGAAAAAACAACAATTTCTCCATGTTTGTTCTGAAGATAACATATTATGTGTCACCATTATTATGTTTCTAAATGAAAACCCTAACAGTGCCACTTATAGTGATAACTGGTACTTTTGGTAAATGTGGGCACTTTTAGAATGGGAATATCCATAGCACTAGGTTGGCAGAGGATCTTCAAATGTTTTTGACCACATATCAATTTTAATGCACAGTGGTTAGATTGTAAACAACAATGGCTCTAGCACTGGGGCAGCGCAGTGGTTAGCATCACAGCTCCAGCGACCCGGGTTCGATTCTGGGTACTGCCTGTGCGGAGTTTGCAAGTTCTCCCTGTGACTGTGTGGGTTTCCACCGGGTGCTCCGGTTTCCTCCCACAGCCAAAGACTTGCAGGTTGATAGGTAAATTGGCCATTGTAAATTGCCCCTGGTGTAGGTAAGTGGTAGGAGAATGGTGGGGATGTGGTAGGGAATATGGGATTAATGTAGGATTAGTATAAATGGGTGATTGTTGGGTTGGCACAGACTCGGTGGGCCGAAGGGCCAGTTTCAGTGCTGCATCTCTCTAAGATTCTATGACTGACTCTTGAGACACCCCAGTAATCATTTTATTTCATTCTGATAGTACTAACTTCTGTCAGCCATGGCTCAGTGGGTAACATGCTCACCTCTGTGTCAGAAAGTTGTGGGTTCAGGTCCTATTCCAGGGTCTTGAGCACGAAACTCGAGGCTGACAATCCACTGCAGTACTAAGGGAGTGCTGCACTGTTGGAGGTGCCATCTTTCAGATGTGACGCTAAACCAAAGCACCATCTGTCCTTTCAGAAGGATGTAAAAGATTCCATGGCACTATTTTAGAGAAGGGGAGTTATCCTAATGTCCTGGATAATATTTAGCTCTCAATCAACATTACCAAAAAAACCCAGATTATCTGGTCATTATTACATTATTGTTTGTTGTGCGCAAGTTAGGAACATATGAATTAGGAGCAGGAATAGGCCAGTTAGCCCCTCAATCTTGCTCCAGCATTCAACTAGATCATGACTGATCTTCTACCTCAACACCATTTTCTTGGACTATCCCCATATCCCTCGATGCCTTTAATATCTAGAAATCTATCGATCTCTGTCTTGAACATACTCAATGATTGAGCCTCCACACCCCTCTAGGGTAGATTAAGGTTCATCAACCCTCTGAGTGAAGAAATTCCTCCTCATCTCAGTCCTAAATGGCCTGCCCCTTATCCTGAGACTGTGTGCCCTGGTCCCCCAGCCAGGGTAAACCTCCTCCCTGCATCCATCCTGTCATTAGCTGCCATATTTCCTACATTACAACAGTGACTACACCTCAAAAGTACTTCATTGACTGTAAAGCACTTTGGAACATCCTGAAATTGGGCAAGATGCGAGCTAAATGCAAGTCTTCCCTTCCTTTGATTTCTAATCTACTTCAGAAGCTCTTGTCCTATCGTGTGCCTTCTGACCACCTAGGCCAATCCGTCCAGTACCAGGACAATCCAATTTTATGTTTAAACATTTAGTGAAATATCTCGAAGGTATGTCAAAGTATTCCAGTGATAATAGTGAAGTGCAACATATTAGGGTATACTGAAGTATTAAGAGGATGTTTTGCATCAGTGTTAACAAAATATAACCCCAGTCGCCGTGGTGAGGCTCTCTGGTGATAGTATAAAGTCAAGTGATCGCCTTGAGGCTAATCCAACCCCAAAGAGACACTTCTCATCTCCCCCACAAGGATTGCCAGCAGTTTTTTTACCAACTTGTCCTTTGTTGTGATGGTTCTAATGGAGTAACTTGTACAAGTTGTTGTTGAACTCTTGTGTGTAATAGAAAGCGTTAAAGCAGAGATCTTTCCAAATTCTTGTATCTGGAACTCAGACATTGAGATCAGCAGGATGCTAGTGATTTTCTGAGAGGGTGAGGCCTTCAACCTTATGCCCCAGAGGTGGGGGAACACCTGCCACCCCAGAGTGGTGAAATCCAGGCAACAGCAGGGAATGGGATGGGGGAAGGATGACATCAATCATCTTCACTCTAAGGAAAGAAATCTGGTGAGTTTCTGCCCACATGCCTTATTAGTTACCATGATTGGCAGATGGTTAAGAGAATAATAAGAGTGATCAGTCATGTGATTCCCCTGGGCCAATATGATGCCATAAAGTGAGAAATCCTGAACATGTCCATCAGATGGCTGGAATGTAATGCTTTTAACAGAAAATAGAGGTTTATAGCACAGAAGGAAGGCATTTTGCCCTTTGTGTATTTGTGCCTGTGCTTTTCCAGAGCAATCCAAAAATTTATGTCACTGCCATGCTTCCTTATCTTAATGGTGTTGCATCTTCCCCTAATTAATTTATCCAATTTCATTTAAAAGTTACAATGATGTCTGCCTCAATAATGTTCTGTGGCAAAGTATTCCACACTCCAACAGTCATCTGCATAAAGAAATTTCCCCTTGTGACAATTTTAAATTAATGACCTCTCAACCACGGGAAATTGCCTTTCCCTAACGGCTCTATCAAAAGCCCTTATGACCTTAAAAAAAATCCTCTAATAGATCTCTTCGTAGTTTGCTTTGTTCCAGTGATAATAGTCTCACTACCTTACCATCGAGAGATACTAAGCAGAATTCATAATGGAGTTTCCCATTTCAACTTCTCCAACCATTTCCAAACTTTCCAAGCTGGATTCTTGGACAAGCTTTCTTTCAGTTTCCACCAGCTCTTTTTCTTCCTCCTGTTCCTTTCCTCAGTTTTTCCTTTGTTTTTTGTTATGCTGTTAAACTGTTTTCAGACCTCGTGCAACTTATTTTTCTTAGGAATTTTATCAAATTAGGGTTCAGCCTCCTCACAGAACTCTCCCTAGCTGCATAGACTTACTGGATTTAAGCCTTCTTTGCAGCAGAAACAAGTAACAACAAAAGCTTGCATTTATATAGCACCTTTAATGTAGCAAAACGTTTCAAGGCACTTCACAAGGACATGTTCAAACAAAATTGCACTCTGAGCCACATAAGGAGATATTAGGCAGATGGCCAAAAGCTTGGTTTTACGTTGATAACTGACTGCACCACCAGATGCATATGCCCAGTCTTTTAACACGAGCCATCAGCCTTATAATAGAAAAGCCTATGGGTCTGGTTTGAGCTCACAATGGCCCTTTCCAGGAGCTGGACCATAGAATGCCATCCAGGAAGGCAGGAAAACAAGAAAAATGCAATTCCTTGCAGATTTGCATTGGTTATCCTAAATAATATCGCAGGGTAAAGTAAGTATTGTGGCTGTTCAAACCTAGAAAAAGTTGAGCAACTTTAATCACACAATGTTACCATGACAACAGGCTCCACCATCTTGCGATACTTCAGGGACAACAACAACGTGGCAGCCACAGGCATCATCCCGGTTTCTCACTCTTTTGTGTGTCATGAAGAGGCTTCTGCCTTGTGCAAAGCTGTACAAGAGGCCAAACCAGGCTGGTGAAAGCCACAGAGGAAAGAGCAATGAATAATCAGCAGAATCACCAAGTATCTACTTACCTTATCTGTTATGCTCTAACTATTGTGGGTAGAGGCTGGTATAAGCTATACTGTGTACGATGACATGGGATTAGGAGTCTACTGGGGCATTCTGTAACTTGAGAGTCCTGCAGTATTTGGAGGGGACCTTATTTAATGGAAATTATTTGCCTGTATCTGTCTTTACTGCCAGAGAGTCTCCAGATATTAACCATCTTATCTGGTGTAGTTGGTTGAATGTGTAACTCCCTCCCTTCATGGTTTTTCCTTCATGTCTCGAAATATCCCATGGCACCTTAATGCCACCTTTATAAGAGTCATCCAAGTCAATTTATTATCGTGCTTCTGGATTTGCAGGCATGCTCCCATCCTTCCAGGTTATATCCATGAATGCCCGTCTGTCCTTTTAGCCCTTTTGTACACTTTAAGCTTTTTTTTAGAGCTGTCTACTGCATTGCATACTCCAAGTATTGAAACCGTGTCATTGCCTCATCCACTAAAGAATCCATCTCCATTTACCACTCAGCTTTACTGTCAGCGTGACCACATGGGCGGGGTGGGGGAGCAGAGATTTCCTTTGTGCGTTAAGCACAAAACTCCAATTCATTTATGAAGGACTTGATGATTTTGTAACACTCAGATGTACCCATCTCCCCATTGTGACTTATGATGCCCACAGACCTCACTTATACATCATTCAAATACTGAACGGGTCACTGCTGATATCTGATGACTGACTCTCCGAACATACCACCAGCAGCAGGTTAAGAGGCAGTAGGTCACAATATTTAGCAGCTTGGTGGTACACATGTGTAGTTAAAACCTTTTCCACCTGACGGACTGAAAGTAGGCCCGCAACTGGTTTCTAATTAATTATAAAAGCAAAATACTGCAGATGCTGGAAATCTGAAATAAAAACAGAGTGCTGGAAATACTCAGCAGGTCTGGCAGCATCTGTGGAGAGAGAAACAGAGTTAACGTTTCAGGTCAGTGACCTTGCATCGGAGTTGGCAAAGGTTAGAAAAGAATTAGGTTTTAAGCAAGTGAAGGGATGGGGGGGGCTGGGGGAGAGAACAAAGGGGAAGGTGTTTGATAGGGCAGAGGGCAGGAGAGATTAAATAACAAAGCTATCCTGGGACAAAGGCAAAGAATGTGTTAATGTTTGTGGTGAAAGACAAAGCATTAGTCCAGAGAGAGTATTAATAGCAGAATAATGAGCAGCTCTGGCTACATGAAAAGCAGGCACATGGTTAAAAAATAAAATATGAAAAAAGGCCAGTCCTGCTCTGAAGTTATTGAACTTGAACATGGATAGTGTTCAATGTTCAGTCCGCAAGGCTGTAGAGTGCCTAATCGAAAGATCAGGTGCTGCTCCTCAAGCTTGTGTTGATGTTCACTGGAACTCTGGAGCAGGCCAAAGACAGAAATGTTGGCATGAGAGCAGGTGGGGTGGGGTGGGGGGGTGGTGTTGAAATGGCAGGCAACTGGAAGCTCGGGGTCATGATTTTGGACTGAGCAAAGGTGTTCAGCAAAGCAGTCACCCAATCTGCGTTTGGTCTCCCCAATGTAGAGGTGACCGCATTGTGAGCAGCGAATACAGTAGACTAAATTGAAAGAAATGCAAGTAAATCACTGCTTCACCTAAAAGGAGTGTTTGGGGCCTTGGATAGTGAGGAGAGAGGCGAGCCTCCACATCCAGAGGATCATTTTCCGCCATTTCCGCCACCTCCAGCGTGATGCCACCACCAAACGCATCTTCCCCTCCCCTGTCAGTATTCCGAAGAGATTGTTCCCTCCGTGACACGCTGGTCTACTCTTCCATTACCCCTGACACCTCATCCCCTTCCCAAGGCATCTTTCCATGCAATCACAAGAGGTGTAATACCTGCCCTTTTACCTCTTCTATCCTCACTATCCAAGCACTCCTTTCAGATGAAGCAGCAAATTTACTTGTACTTCCGTCAATTTAGTATACTGTATTCGCTGCTCACAATGCTGTCTAGTCTGCATCGGGGAGACCAAACAAAGATTGGGTGAGAGCTGAGTATTTCTAGCACTCTTTGTTTTTATTTCTAATTAATTATAGATTGATAGGACATCATTGATAGACTTCTGCTCTTTTACTGTTTTCTTACAGTAGACACTAATGAAAATGTTATAAGTAAGTGTTGATTTTGATTACACTTGCTCACAATCCAAGACTTCCCTATTTACCAAATATGAATAAAATTTACAACCCAGCAACAGGCCATTCTGTCTGTGCCAGTGTTTATGTTCCACACAAGCCTCCTCCTACCTCTCTTCATCTAATCCTATTAGAGAACTTTATATTCCTTTTTCTCTCATGTACTTATCTAGCTTCCCCTTAAATGCATCCCTGCAATTCGCCTCAACCACTCCATGCGGTAGCATGTTCTACATTCTAATCACAGTCAAAATAATAGATGATATAACACAACAGAAATCAAAGCAATTTAAAGAAGTTTTCTTTTTTTATGTTTCACATATTGCGAGAGTAATTAGAAAGCATATAGGACCTAGAGATTCATAAATAGAGGCATTGAGTACAAAAGCAGGGAAGTGATGCAGAACCTTTAAAAAGGTCTGGTTAGACCCCAGCCAGAGCATTGCATCCAGTTCTGGTCACCACAGAATAGGAAGGATGTAAAGGTCCTTTAGAGTCCAGAGGAGGTTTACCAGAATGGTTCCAAAGATGAGGGATTTTAACTATAAGGTTAGATTGGAGAAGCTAGGGTTGTTCTCCTTGGAGGAAAGGAGAGTGAGGCGATTTGATAGAAGTGTACAAGATTATGACAGGTTTGGATAAGGTAGACAAAGAAAAGCTGTTCCCGTTGGCTGTTGGTACGAGGACTAGGGGACACAGCTTGAAGGTTTTGGGCAAGAGATGCAGGGGGAATATGAGGAAGAACTTTTTTGTGCAGTAGGTGGTAATGATTTGGAACTCACTGCACACGAGGGTGGTGGAAGTGGAGGCAATCACTGATTTCAAAAGGAAATTGGATAGGCACTTGAGTGAAATAAACTTGCAGGGCTATGGGGATAAAGCGGGGGAATGGGGCTGACTAGATTACTCCACACAGAGCTGGCATAGACTCCAAGGGCCGAATGGTCTCCTTCTGTGCCGTAAATAACTCTATGACTCTATAATTGCATGCTGGATTACCAGATTAAATAATACCACACAATGGGGATAAAATTAATGTATGAGATGAGAGTCTCTAGGGGACAACAGCAAGGCACAGTTTATATGGCAGATCCATACATAGACCGAATATAACATATAACATCTGCTATGATTTGGAATGCACTACCTGAACGAGTGATGAAAGCAAAGTCAATACTGACTTTTAAAAGGGAATTGGATATATACTTGAAAAGAAAAACTTTGCAAGGCTATGGAGGAACACAGCAGGGAGTGGGACTAATTGGATAGCACTACCAAAGAGCTAGCACAGGCATGATGTGCTGAATGGCTGCCTTCTACGCTGTAAGATTCTATAATTCTGTGATCTAACTGCAACCAATAGCCCTCATTGGAATAAGATGAGCAAACTGGTCTGTGCAATACTGCTTTCATTTTGTTACTGTCTCTCGTATTTCTTTTATGATAGATTGCACCATTCCTTTAGTCAACTTGCATGTTGTCTTTAGAATTATGTCTTCAACACTAAGTGTATTTTGTTAGAGGCGGCATCATTTATCTGCTGATATAATTTCACCAAGATTGTATCTCGTGTCACTGCAGGTTGTATGTCCCCTAATAAAAAACATCATAGCAGAAGACAGATAAAAAGACATAAAAATAAACCATTTTCTCAGAAGTTTGAACAAATGGCAGATGTAATGATATGATTAATCAAGTTCTAATGTCTCGATGCTCTTGGGACTTTGTATGTACATTTAAATGATTGCCTATCATATTACGAACAATGTGCTTTTGTCCTACAGCCCACATTATTTCATTGTTCTCAGTTTTTCTGGATGTGAAGTGTATATTGGGCGGGGCAAATGCAATGCCAGCACGTTTTCAAAAATCAATTCACAGGATGTGGACATTGCTGGCAAAGCTGACATTTGTTGCTCATCCCCAGTTGCCAGAGAAGGTGGTGGTGAGATTTCTACTTTGAACTCCTGATTCTTTGCAGCAGTTTGATACAACTGAACGGCTTGCTGGACCTTTTCAGCCAGCAGTTAAGAGTCACACATCTGGACAAGACTGGGTAAGGACATCAGGTTTCCTTCCCTAACTTGGGTTTATTACAGTAATTCGACAGCTTCATTTTTACTTGGTAGGATTTGTACTCAAAATTCTCTGAAGTTTTAGTCCAATGCTTCTGAAACCATTGCTGAAGGTAAATCAGTGTCAGAGCAGTGGGAGGCATTCAAAAGGGAGATTCAGGGGGTTCAGAGTAAACATGTTCCCACAAAGAAAAGGGTGGGACGGTCCCTGGATGTCAAGGAGCTTACAGGGTATGATATGACAGAAAAAGAAAGCTTACGTCAGACACCGAGAATTCAATACTACAGAAAGCCAAGAGAAGCATCGAAAGTGGGAGGGGGTGAAATCAAAAATTAAATTAGGAAAGCAAAGAGAGGGCAAGAAAGCATTTTGGCAAGCAAAATCAAGGAGAACCCAAAGATGTTTTATCCATACATTAAGAGTAAGAGGATAACTAAGGAAAGAGTAGGGCCCATAAAAGACCAAAAAGGTAACCTATGTATAGGGCTGGAAGATGTTGGTATGGTTCTTAATGAATACTTTGCATCTGTCTTCACAAAAGAGGGGGACGATGCAGGCACCGTAGTTAAGGAGGAGGAGTGTAAAGTATTGAATGTGATAAACATTTGGAGAGAGGAAGTATTAAGGGGAATAGCATCCTTGAAAGTGGATAAATTACCAGGGCCAGATGAAATGTACCCTAGGCTGTTTAAAGAAGCCAGGGAGGAAATAGCAGAAGGTATGATCATCATTTTCCAATCCTCACTGGATATAGGTGTGGTGCTGGAGGATTAGAGGTCTGCTAATGTTGTACCTATGTTTAAAACGGCAGCGAGGGATAGACTGAATAATTACAGGCCAGTCAGTCTAACCTCGATAGTGTACAAATTATTGGAATCAATTCCAGGAGACAGGATAAACTGTCACTTAAAAAGACATGGATGAATCAAGGATAGTCAGCATGGATTTGTTAAGGGAAGGTTGTGTCTGACTAACTTGATTAAGTTTTTTGAGGAAGTAACAAGAAGGATTGATGAGGGTAGTGCATTTGATATGGTCTCCATGGATTTTAACAAGGCTTTTGACAAGGACCCACATGGCAGACTGGTTAAAAAAAGCCCATGGGATCCAGGGGAATGTAGCAAGCTGGATACAAAATTGGCTCAGTGGCAGGAAACAAAGAGTAATTTTTGATGGGTGTTTTTGCAACTGGAAGGCTGTTTCCAAAGGGGTTCTGCAGGGCTGAGTATTAGATCCCCTGCTTTTTGCAGTATATATTAATGATTTGGATATAAATGTAGATCTAGAAGTTTGCAGATGACTTAAAAATTGGCCACATGGTTGATAACGAGGAGGATAGCTGTAGACTGCAGGAAGATATCAGTGGACTGGTCAGATGGGCAGAAAAATGGCAAATAGAATTTAACCCAGAGAAATGTGAGCTGATGCATTTGGGGAGGTCAAATAAGGCAAAGGAATGCACAATAAATGGGAGGATGCTGAGAGGTGTAGATGAAGAGAGGGACCTTGGAGTGAATGTCCACAGATCCCTGAAGGTAGCAGGACAAGTCGATAAGGTGGTTCAGAAGGCATATGGAATCCTTTCCTTTATTAGCCAAGGCATAGAATATAAGAGCAGGGAGATTATGCTGGAACTATATAAAACATTAGTTAGGCCACAACATGAGTACTGTGTACAGTTCTGGTCACCTCGTTACAGGAAGGATGTAATTGCACTTGAGAGGGTACAGAGGAGATTTACGAGGATGTTGCCAGGACTGGAAAATTACAGCTATGAGGAAAGATTGGATTGGCTGGGGTTGCTCTCCTTGGAACAGAGGAGGCTGAGGGGAGATTTGATTGAAATGTACAAAATTGTGAGGGGCCTGGATAGAGTGGATGGGAAGGGCCTATTTACCTCAGCAGAGAGGTCAGTGACTAGGGCCATAGATTTAAAGTGCTTGATAGAAGGATTAGAGGGGAGATGAGGATAAACATTTTCACCCAGAGGGTGGTGAGAGTCTGGAACTCACTGGCCGAAAGGGTGGTAGAGGTAAAAAACCTCATATCAATGTGCACCTGAAGTGTCGTGACCTGCAGGGCTACGGACCAAATGCTGGAAAGTGAGATTCGGCTGGGTTTTTTGTTTTCGGCTGGCGCAGACACAATGGGCCAAGTGGCCTCTTTCTGTGCTGTAAACTTTCTATGATTCTATTCTATGATAGACCACCAAACCTCTGAGCAATATACAGCCTGGCAGAGGCCCACACAATCTCATGTATTGGGCCTCAGTAAACTTAAAGCAGCAAATTGCCCAAGCTAAACGAGTGCTGATAAACAGTTCACTGACCAGCAGCATTGAAAATCTAATGGCCCATCCACAGAGCCAAGCAGTAGAAGGGGAAGGGCCAACACCAGGCTCATTTTGGTGGCGGGGGAGCAGGGGGGTGGGGATAGGCACCAGAAGATAAGGCAAGGCAAGAGTCAGGAGGATTTTTGTGGAGGTGCAGGAAGAACAATGCTTCTCCTCCTTCCACAAATGTCCTCTCCAAAACCTTCCTCTGAATGGCTTACAGTAGTCCCTTTAAGAGACACAGTTAAATTGATTCCAAATTCCTACAGATTTTATTTCTGCACATGCCCTGCCTTAACGATGGTCATCGATTTGCCTGCTCATTCTTGCAAAAGATTCTGATGAAGGAGCCCAGAAATCCCTTACATCATACCTCTTTGATAATGCTAGCCAAAGTCTTTCCATTGTCTCCTTCCTAGCCACATGCTTCAGAAGCTTTGTTTCATGCACATCTCCTACCCCTCCCTGCCACAGAACAGTCAGCTGTCCAAAATGCATAGTTTTCTGAGTTCTGTTCAGCTGTACAGCTCCAGATGCTGATTTATGTAAATGCTTGTTTGTTGGGCGTTCATGCTGATACATTCTTTAATGTATATATATATATTATACATTATACATATACATTATACATATACATTAGTGTTCTACATACATTCTTTACCATTCAGAGCCATACACCAGATTTTGGGCTTACTTTGGGTAACAGTTCTCCTGCAGATAATAACTTAACGTCTCTCTTTGCAGTACTTCTGCACCATTCAGTTTATCAATTATCTTCAACAAGTGATAATGTCTCCAAGTTTACCATTCATGTTGTCGGACAAGCGCTCAAAATATGCCCATCTGCCATCAAACAAACCTCACTTCTGAGACTCCAAACAGATAGGCTCGCAGTTGAATGCAACAGCATCGTGATTGTGTTAGTGGACTAATTATTCCAGTAGGCCTGGATTAATAACCGAGAGAACATGAGTTCAAACCCCACTCTAGTAGTTTGAGAATTTGAGTTCAGTTCTTAGAAACAAATCTGAAAATAAGAAAGAAGCTGGTATCAGTAGAAGTGACCTTGAAGTTGTCAGATTGTTGTCAAAGCCCAAATGGGGGTCACGAATATTCTTTAAGGAAGGAAACCTGCTGTTCTTACCCAGTCGAGCCTATATGTGATTCAACTCCAGTTCCATACTAATATGAGTAACTTTTAACTGCCCTCTGAAGAGGCTTAACAAGTCACTCAGTTGTGCCATCACCATCTCAAGGACAACCAGGAATGGACAATAAATGCCAAAGACTCCCACATTGCAAGAATGATTTTTTTAAAAGGTGCTTTTTTTGTATTAATTCATGGAATGTGGGCATCACTGGCTAGGCCTGCATTTATTGCCCATCACTAATTGCCCTTGAGAAGATGGTGGTGTAGGCAGTGTATTATAGGTGAAGCTTGCAAATGCCAATCCATGAGAACTTCCCAGCCTCTATTCCATTCCAATGCATCCAGGTGCTTTACTGAAGCTTTGCTTCTTTCTTTTTCCCATCTCTGCAACCACCAACTTTTACTTTCCATGATCATTCTTTGCAGACCTAAAACCCATTAAAATTCCTGTAACAACAGCATCATATCCTTGAGTCGCTGGCCCTGTAATGTTTGTGCATTGTTACTTGACTCTGCTCTTTCCATGGCATCCCATATGCTCCATTTCCTGCCAAATCACAACAAGGACATTTCATTCATGAGTTACTGGGTCTTGGACTATCTGATGCACATTTTGCAGCTGTACCTTCCCAACATTGAATTCTTCCACAATGGAGGTCACCGGTAACTAAAATCTTGTCTTTTCACCATATTGAGAAATATTAGTTAACCTTCTGGGCATCCCTAGCCACTTCCATAGATAGTTGCTAACTTCCTGCACAATCAACTTGACAATGTTACAATTGTAATGACCACAAAAGTTAAATCACAAAACCAAACTCATAACACTAAAGTGTGAACTCTCCTCTGATTTTCTTTGGTCTTCCTTTAGTCTCTTGACAGATTTCTTTCCCACAGTGATTGTTCTCTATTTGTGAAGTAGGACATTGAGCATTATCAAGGGATTCAATCATGAAGAGTATCCCAGCCAAGTCTGATCCTGTCTGATGTCCACCAATGTGCATTTTATAGCAGGAATTAGTTGATAGATCAGGAGTGGAAAACATAACTGAGTTAACCACCACCACACCCTCCCTCAGACCCCGCCCTTCCTAATCAAAAGACATTACAGTCAATTATAGTGCCCTATTGTTATCCTGAGTCCAGCTTGCTCAGGACAGAATGGGAAATATACCTGCGGGCATCTTGGTGTGTACGTCACCATTACGCACTTGACGTGCCTGCAATTGAGCCCGTTGGAACAGCTAATCATTACTTTTCTATGTAAGTGGCAGTATCTTTTCATTAAAAGCTTCGGCTCTGTATTTTACCTCTGTGCCAAAACCAATATGCTGACTTGTGATGTATGTGGTTTAAGAGATAGTGAACAGTGTGCTTATTCAGAGCAAGTCAGATCCTACACCCTGAAATAGTGAAGTGTTTAAAAGCATTTAACAGAAGGTGGGGAGGAAATGTCCCTGAGCTCTCACTAAATATGAAAAGTGCTGAGAGTTACTTAATTAGTATTTGATTGCATAGCAGATATTTCAGGAGCAGATGCATGAAAAAGATGGTGCCGTGTTGAAAACCACATGTAAAGCTTATGTAAATGCGACTCATGTTTCTCTCTAACGTGTCTGATATTCTTAACTTTCAGTTGTGCAGCTGAGACAGCTAAGTATTTTTATGGATTACTTCATAGGATGTTCTTGGCGTATTTTGTTTGTTAATACAATACTTTACTGTCTTCCAGCATTTTTATTTGTATGTGCTGTTTCAACACATTTGGCTATAATTGCTGAAAGCCATGACAGGCGATAAATCAAGCAACAAGGTGGGGATAAGTATGGCAGTCAATGAGTTGCTGCAGTTTGGCTTTTTTTTTTGAGAGGTCACAACAAGAATCACCAGCAAAATATGAAATAGTGTGACTGCGCCATGACTGTCCGCAACATCTTAATCGCTCTGGTGATGCATCTGTCTACAGTTCTTTTTGACCTATGAAAGAGACATTTCAAGCACCTAACATCTGCATTGAAAAACACTTGCTCTTTGTGACCCAACTCAATTCACTATCATTTCCATGGGGGAGAAATTTGATTCACAGACATTCGATTTGAGCCTGGAAAACAATCTAATAGTTGACTATCTGGTGTGGGGGCCGCCCCATTGATGTCCAAATCATATTCAGGCAGAATTGTAAATGACTAAACAGCCCACCCACTTGAAACATCTTTTTAATTTTGCGCCTTTAGAGAAATAATCCTCATCTCTCTACATCCTGTCCTTGCCCGACATGCCCAGCTAAAAGGGCAAAGAGGTTGATGCACTCCCTGCTACAGCTTTGTACCTGTTAGGGGAAGTACATGAGAGCTTGTGGGGTTGACTCATCTTCTGACATTTCTCTCAGGGCAGGGAAATTGTGGTTGCACACCTGCATCTTACTGCTTGGTTGCTACAACAGTGTAGTGCATCACCTTCACATCCAGGAATAATCCTTTCAATTGGATGTAAGAACACACAATCATAATTGCAACATTGCTAGTAATCTATGGCCAGGACATTCCTCGGAGCCGTTCCCACTCCACTGGTGTTATTTCACCGAAAAATGCTGTGGAATCCCCATCTACAACATCATCAGGGTTTTCGCCAAAGCAATATAGTGGATTGGGAGCACCTATGAGATGCCTGGGAATACATTTTATACCTGATGAATGCTGATACCATCAATTGGCTTAAACTACATCAGTTCAGCTCAATGTTGAAATTCAATTGACTTATTAAAACATGACATGCATAGCACATTTGTGAGATGTTGACATCTAATTATGTATTTAAATGCATTATTATTACACTATTGATATTAGTTTGAAACTACTACCTTTTGAAAGCAGGTATGGTTGCAGAATCAAGTATGGATGTCAACTCAAGAGCATCATTGCAGGGGCAGGACTGAGACCCAATGGCTTTATAATAATTGATTAATTTTCCCTATAATTAAACTTTTTACAAATAAAGCTCTTACTTCACATCACATTTACTATTAGTACATGCCAAGCATAAGGTTTACGTACATCTCAAGATGTAATCTCACTTTTCAGACTCAGGACCCTTTGCAGAACCGATAAAGCATGGCTTACAGTAAAACCCCTAACTCAGTAGATTTTACAATATGATTTTACAAAGTTAATGTTATTCACTCACAGGAATATTATGTACCCACACTGGACAATCAAGAGCTGAAGTTTTACAGATTGATCTCTCCACATTATGCTGGTGACAGTCATCAATACATGAAGGAGCCTTCCCCGCCCCACCAAAAGAGAAGTTGGTAGGGACTGAGTAGTTGCACCTCATTCCAGCCACTGCATTATAACCAGGTAGACACAGAGAGAAAGCAGTCTGTCTCCTCCATCTACATCCCAACTAGTCCAGCAGGATGCAGGCACCTGTAACATATGCCAGATTTGCTTTTCAGCCCGTCTCCGAGCAGCCTTAGAACAGGCAAAAGATTCATTTGAAGTTCCTGAATGTTGCCAAGCACGCCACTAGTTCAGACTATGAGTTATGCCAGAGAGGGAGTAAAAGAGGAAGAAACTTGCATTTATATAGTGCCTGTCATGACCTCACGATATTCCAAAGCACTTTACAGGCAATGTTGTAATGTCGGAAATGCAGCAGACAATTTGCGCATAGCAAGTTCCCACAAACAGCTGTGTGATAATGACCAGATAATCTGTTTCATTTGTTTGTTGATAAAAATTGACCAAGATACAGGGGAGAACTCCCCTACACTAAAGCAAAATACTGCAGATGCTGAAAATCTGAAATAAAAAAAGAAAGTTCCAATGAAAGGTCACCAACCTGAAACAGTAACTCTGTCCACATATTCTGCCAAACATGGAGAACTCTTCCACAAAACAGTGTCATTGAAATTTTTATATCCACCTGGGAGGGCAGATGTCTCACCCAATTTAACATCTCATCTAATAGATAGTGCATCATCCTCTCACTACTGCAATCTCAGTTTAGATTATGTGCTTAAATCTAGAGTGCAGCTTAAACCCACAACCTTCTGATTCCAAAGTGTGAGCACTACCACTGGGCCACAGCTGATATCAAAGCACTTAAAGTTGCAACTCTATGCTGATAGCAACTCACACTAGCTTGCAAGTGCATTACACCCTGGAAATTACTATTGGTGATGCAGAACTGACCAAACACACTTACATTTGCAACAATAGACCCAATTTACAGTACCAGCTCTATGTTGTTCACTGACAGAATATATTGAGCGCTGCAGATGTGTGAAATTGCACAATATCCAAACACCAATTACATTTTAATGTTTGTTTGGCTCTCAACTAATAGTAAGCAGATGAAGAATGACTTTTAGAGAGTCGGGATAAATGGAGCATTTTCAGGTTGGCACAAGGATCAGTGCTAGGGCACTGATAGGTGGGAAAGCTGTGAGGAGGACACAGAGTCTCAGTGAGCAAAAATTTGGAATATAATGTGGGAAAATGTGAGGTTATCCATTTTGGTAGGAAGTATAGAGAAGCAACATGTTATTTAAATGGAGAGAGACTATGGAATGTTGTGGTACAGAGGGATCTGGATATTCTTACACATGAAACACAACCAGTTAGCATGCGGGTACAGAAAGTAATTAGGAAGGCAAATAGCATACTGGCCTTTATTGCAAGAAGGATGGAGTATCTAGGCAGGGAAGTCCTGCTACAACTGTACAGGGCATTGGTGAGACCCCACCTAGAGTACTGTGTGCAGTTTTGGTTTCCTTATTTAAGGAGGGATACATTTGCACTGGAGGCAGTTCCAAGAAGGTTCAGTAGGTTGATTCCTGGGATGAAGGGGTTGTCTTATGTGGAAAGGTTGAGCAGGTTAGGCCTATACTCATTGGAGTTTAGAAGAATGAGAGGTGACCTTATTGAAACATATAAGACTCTGAGGGGGCTTGGCAGGGTAGATGCTGAGAAGATGTTTCTTCTCATGGGGGAACCTAGAACTAGGGGGCATAGTTTCAGAACAAGGTGTCGCCCATTTAAGACGGAGATGAGGAGGAATTTCTTCTCTCAGAGGATCATGAATCTTTGGAATTCTCTACCTCAGAGATCTGTGGAGGCTGATTCATTGAATATATTAAAGGTTCAGACAAACAGATGCTTGAACTATAGGGGAGACAAGGGTTAGGGGTAAGCAGCAAGAAAGTGGAGTTGAGGCCAAGATCAGATCAGCCATGATCTTATTGAATGGTGGAGCAGGCTTGAAGGGCCATATAGCCTACTCCTGCTCCTTTTTCTTAAGTTTTCATGTTATTATGTTCTTATAAAGTTCCCAGGAGGTCCATTTGCTGCATGGAAACATCTTTGGCTTATCTTCTCATTGGCTGCACTTCCCCTACAGTTGGTGTGAAACTGAAGCGGTGTGAGATGAAGACCCAGAGAAGGTATCATGATATGATGCTGACATCTTCACACCAGATTTGCACTATGCAGTTTGCTGAAATTGTTCCACATTGCTCAGAGATTGTGTGTATAACTGGTCTATAAAAATCCATTGTTTTATTTGATCTGAGTATACAGCACAAACAGGTGGAAATTCATCTTGGGCCCAGTGTATAACCGTGTGTTATTGAATCAGCCATGTGTTATACATCCCATCCAACATTCAGTTCCATTGGATTATAACGGACAGTGAATGCAATTTCACCTGTTTAGTGCCACCTGGCCAACACCAGTTTCTACCCCATAAACTTTCATTTTAACTTATTATTCATTTGCATTTACACTAGGAATTTTCTTGGGGATTCTCCCCATCGGTCACTGTAATGTCAGCAGATGTGTCCGGAAGATCAGTAGAATCTCTGAACACATACATAGATGGGGTTTATAACCTTCTTGCCCCAAAGTTATTAAGGCTGATCAGAAGAAACCCCCAGGAAATTTATGAAGCCCTGATGGCATACATATTAGAGATTCCAATCCATGTACCCGAGAACCACAGCTTCCCACGGAGTCCCCAGGAACAGGGAATTGGCATTATATTTATATTTACAATTTCGCTATAAATAGTAAACAGAGGCCAGGACACCAGACAAAACTGCACTGCTCTTCTTCAGTTAGAGCCATGGGATCTTTTAGGTCCACCTGAGAAGGAAAAAGGGCCCTCGGTTTAATGCCTCAACCAAAAGATGCAATAGCATCAGGACACAGGTTTGATGTGTCCAACACCTTTGGGGCTCTGATGGGAGGGGTTGCAACAGTACATTGCTGTGTACTACAGGCAAGGTTTTGAGAATCTCATGTTTGATTGGCCTCTTGTTTAAGGCAGAGAAAATGATGCTGTTTCTCCAGTGTTTACACTGCTGAGGTTAAGTTGAACAAGTATGACAACCTACTGCAGAAATTCATCCTCGTTTATCCTGGGATGTTTCAGCAAAGCAGAAGACACGGACAGGATCTTCAAAAGGTATTTTGAGTGATCTCACTGGTTCAGTTTTGCCCTTAGTTTTTGGCAGGTGTTTTCTGACTGCCCTGATTTTAATTGGTTGTTTGTGAACTACTTGATTGGTAGTTCAACTTGCTCACTGGAATATTCGGATGCAAAATTCACATACGAGCAGATATCCCATAGCATTCCTCACAGTTCCTCACATTCAATGGTATTGCCATTGCTGAATCTCCCACTACCAACATCCTAGGGGTTACCATTGACCAGAAACTGAACTGGAGTAGCCATATAAATACCATGGCTACAAGAGCAGGTCAGAGGCTGGGAATTCTGTAATTCTGTGGCAAGTAACTCATCTCCTGACTCCCCAACACCTGTCCACTATCTACAAGGCACAAGTCAGAAGTGTGATGGAATACTCTCCACTTGCCTGGATAGGTGTAGCTCCAACAACACTCAAGAAGCTCGACTCCATCCAGGACAAAGCAGCCCGCTTGATTGTCACCCCATCCACAAACATTCACTCCCTCCAGCACCGACGCACAGTGGCAGCAGTGTGTACCATATACAGGATGCACTGCATCAAGGCTCCTTCAACAGCACCTTACAAACCCGCGACCTCTACCAACTAGAAGGACAAGGGCAGCAAATGCATGGGAACACCACCACCTGCAAGTTCCCCTCCAAGTCACACACCATCCTGACTTGGAACTATATCGCCGTTCCTTCACTGTCGCTGGGTCAAAATCCTGGAACTCCCTTCCTAACAGCACTGTGGGTGTACCTACCCCACATGGACTGCAGCGGTTCAAGAAGGCAGCTCACCACCACCTTCTCAAGGGCAATTAGGGATGGGCAATAAATGCTAGCCTAGCCAGCGATGCCCACATCCCATGAATGAATAAAAAAAAAATCTAGTGGCTATAAAATACAGAACGTATTATCATAGGTGGGAAAAGTGATGTGTTCTAGTGCAATATGCTGCAAGAAAGGGGCGGCACAGTGGCGCAGTGGTTAGCACCGCAGCCTCACAGCTCCAGCGACCTGGGTTCAATTCTGGGTACTGCCTGTGTGGAGTTTGAAAGTTCTCCCTGTGTCTGCGTGGGTTTCCTCCGTGTGCTCTGGTTTCCTCCCACATTCCAAAGACTTGCTGGTTGATAGGTTAATTGGCCATTATAAATTGCCCCTAGTATCGGTAGGTGGTCGGGGAATGTGGTAGGAATATGGAATTAGTGTAGGATTAGTATAAATGGGTGGTTGATGGTCAGCACAGACTCGGTGGGCCGAAGGGCCTGTTTCAGTGCTGTATCTCTAAACTAAACTAAACGAGAATGCAACTTTTCCCTGTCTGTGTACTCCCTGCACTTTCATTTTAGTCAGCTATGTATTTTAAATGCCTCTCAACCAACCTAAGAGCAAAGGAATTTTCTAGCTAGTGGCCCCAACAATTGCTTGTGCTGTCAACACATGCTCCGCTAAACAGCAATTTAATCCAAGCTCCAATGTTAACCAGTCCCAGTGAATTGAGCACTCATTAACTGTCAAACCAGGTGTTACAGTAACTGCCTAGGAACTTCCTTCTGGGTTGAGTGGGCTGAAAAAGGCAGGATATCGTATTTTAAAAGATGCTGCTGATTGTGTGGGTCGAAGGAAAAATTAACCAGGACTGCAAGAAAAGTCTCTCTCACAATTGCCTAGGTTGGGATTGTTGTCTCTGTAATGGCACACATCCATCACTCTTAGGTCATTTCTATCACATCAAATCACTTACCCTGCTTATTCTTGATTTCCAATGATGTTGCGCATGAACAAAAATTATTTAAAAATTGATGGTCGGAAAATCCTGGGCCTCTTTGTCCCTCAATCCTCCATCATATTCCCTCCTCCCCCTTTATAGGCGTGCCATCAAAATATTTAATTGCCATGATCTTTCAGGCTATGACTGCAGTCTGGAGGCCTCAGAGGGCCCCACTTCCGACCCTTGGCTGACTTGTACACTGGGTCAATAGTGCATCCAGGTCTGTGGACAGAAAAGAAGCCTGGACTGAGGCTGGGATATGTGAGAGAGTGAGAGAGTGACAGAGTAACTGTGAGGAGGAGTGAGAGAGAGAGAGAGACAGACAGACAGACAGGGTAACTTCTGAAGACTGTGGACAAACAACAATTAGGGGGTGTATCTAGTCAGTTTTAAAAGGCATGCTGTTTTATAAATGCCTAATGCCACCTTTTGTTAAAGGATTGTACAGAGGAATTTAACACATCAACACATTTATCACTAATATTGCTTAACATGATTTCTGAACTCTTGGGGGTGGTCACCAGGGGTTCCCAAGTAGATATCCCGCACTGCATTTCGCAACTCCCCACTCTCTCTTCTCCCCACCTGATGTGACAATACTGGTCTGGGTGCCTACTGACCATATTTCATTTAGTTGACCCCACCCTGACTGAAAGGATCAGGAGTGGAAGTCAGTGGTGCCCACCCTGCTGCACAAACCCCAACTGAAAAGCTAGGGTATTTTCAGAGGCTCAATTCGTGTTAATTTTTGTTAACATTAATAAGGGTTGGGGTTTTTATTCATTTAATATTTGCTTGATCATCTTCTGACATCTCAAAGTGCCCACATAAGTTACCTATAGATGTTATTTATAAAGCTGAATCAAGGTGAAAAATGATAGACGCAAGTTAACTAACAACGAAATCGATCAGCATCAATTTTGTGGGACCCCAGTCCACTAGGAGAGGGAATTGTACTTAGTGCATATCAGATAACCAGAGAAAACTGGGCCTTGCAAAATATACTTGTTATGTTCTAACTTCTATTTATCTTGCATCCTTGTCACTTTTTGGCACCCAAATGCCTTGAATAATTTAAAAACATCTTAATGTGAACTAAGTACTATTTACAGTACAGATCTCTAAAATATTTTATCTGCTATCAATCATTCCTCTATGCTGATTTAGGGAGGGAAAGAAGTTAAGTTCTGAGTCTTGTTCCTGATTGCAAGTGGGTTAATAGTTTTATTATTTTGGTTCCTATCCTCAAAAGGATAAGGTAGAATCATAGAATGATGCAGAATAGATCAAGGCCGTTCAGCCCATCATACCTGAAAGAGCTATCCAATTAGAACCACTCTCCTGCCCTTTCGCCACAGCTTGCAAATTTTTCTACTTGAAATATTTATCTAATTCCCTTTACAAGTTATTATTGAATATGCTTTCAATACTCTGGGTTGGATTCTAAGTTGCCGCGGCTGTAAAAGGTGGTGGCCCGCACACACGGGTTTTACACGATCTTATATGTGGCGGCTCATTAACGTGGGACTGTCCCCCGCCCATGAAGTGGCACAGGTGCCAGTGCTGTTTTTAAAGGGTTTCCAGCCCTTATGTATATTTAAAATTTTTAAAGAGACATGACTTTAACATTTGTTACAAATAATGAAATAAATGTTCCCAGCCCCTCTCCCACCTCTCCAATAAATTTACATTTCATCCCTTGTCCTTTCCCTCACCAAAATACTCACCTTATGTCCGTAACCTTCCCCCCCAAAAGGTCAGATACTTTTAACTTTACCCCTTCCCATCACCCCCTGGACCAATCAAGTAAGTTTGACCCCGCTCCCCCACACCCCCCCCCACCCCCCGCACTGATAAGCTTGCCTCCTCTCCCCTCCCCAGGTGTCGCGCCTCGTTTCCCCGGACGGGGATCCGAAGGCATGTTAGTGCCGGCTGCCAGGATGAAGATCGTGGTGGGTCATCAGGAGGTAACGGGAGCTTCATTAATGCAGGTAAGTTAATTTATTTAAATATTTAAATTAAGGTCCCATCGCTGAGCGGCGGGGGGGGGCCATCACAAGGCCTCGCTACCGCCGGCAAGATTGGGATGGGCCCTGCTGGCATCGAGGTACGTGGCGGGCCTCATCCGGGGCAATCTTTATGCCCCCTCCCACCACGGATCCCGACATCGAGGCCCCTATAAAATCCAGCCCTCTATCAGTTAATAGATTGCAGATCATAACAACACTCTGCATAAAACAAAAAATCTTCTAATATGGCCTCTAGTTCTTTTGCCAATTGCCTTAAGTCTGTGCCCTCTGATTACCAACCCTACTGCCAGAGGAAACAGTTTCTCCTTATTATTCTATCAAAACCTTTTATGATTTTGAACACTTCTATTAAATCTCCTCTTAAACTTCTCTGCTCTAAGGAGTACAGCCACAACTTCTCTAGTCTCTGCAAGTAACTGAAGTCCTGCATCCTGGGTACCATTCTAGCAAATCTCTGAAATTTGACCCTACTTTGCCTTTGATTTTGTAGATTGTGGGTTCAGTTCCCACTCAAGAACTTGAGCACATAATATAGACTGGCACTCTAGTACAGTATTGAGAGAATGCTGCATTGAGAGAACTGAATTGCTACATTCCAGTAAACCTCCTCTTCACCCTCTCGAAGGCCTTGACATCCTTCTACAAGCAAACGGCAGTAGAAGTTTTGTTTTATTCGTTTGTGGGTTGTGGGTGTCACTGGTTAGGCCAGCATTTATTGCCCATCCATAATTGCCCTTGTCAACCTAGTGGCTTGCTGGGCCATTTAAGAGTCAACCACATTGCTTGTGGGTCTGGAGTCACATGTAGGCCAGACCAGGTAAGGACAGCAGATTTCCTTCCCTAAAGGGCATTAGTGAACCAGATGGGTTTTTGCAACAATTGACAATGGTTTCATGGTCATCTTTAGACTAGCTTTTTTTTTAAATTCTAGATTTTATTAACTAAACTCAAATTTTCACCATCTCCCATGGTGGGAATCTGAATCCATGTCCCCAGTGCATTAGTTAGGGCTTTGGATTACTGGTTCAATGACATTACCACTACTCCATCGCCTTCCCGAAGGGGGATTAATGCTAGATCAATTGTTAATGTTAAAACTAAGATTGATAGCTTTTTGTTAACCAAAGTATGAAGAATATGGGGCAAAGGCAGGTACACGGAGTTAGGTTGCAGATCAGTCATGATCTCATTGAATGGTGGAACAGGCTCGAAGGCCTAAATGACCTGCTCATGTTCCTATATTCAAGCAAAAGCAAAATATTGTGGCTGCTGGAAATCTGAAATAAAAACAGAAAATACTGGAAATGCTCAGAAGGTCTGGCAGCATCTGTGGAGACAAGAAACAGACAAGAAACACTTCAGTTTCTCATGAAAGGTTATTGATCTGAATCATTAACTCTGGTTTTCCGTCTCCACTGAGGCTGCCAGACCTATATAGGGCGGCACAGTGGTGCAGTGGTTAGCACTGCAGCCTCACAGCTGCAGGGACCCGGGTTCAATTCTGGGGACTGCCTGTGTGGAGTTTGCAAGTTCTCCCTGTGTCTGCGTGGGTTTTCTCCGGGTGCTCCGGTTTCCTCCCACAAGCCAAAAGACTTGCAGGTTGGTAGGTAAATTGGCCATTATAAATTGTCACTAGTATAGGTAGGTGGTAGGGAAATATAGGGACAGGTGGGGATGTTTGGTAGGAATATGGGATTAGTGTAGGATTAGTATAAATGGGTGGTTGATGGTCGGCACAGACTCGGTGGGCCGAAGGGCCTGTTTCAGTGCTGTATCTCTAATCTAATCTAATCTAACCTGCTGAGTAGTTCCAGCACTTTTGTTATTATTCCTGTTCCGAGTGTGGTGCCCAGAATTGGACTCTTAACTCCAGCTGCAGCTTAACCAGTGTTTTATAAAGGTATAGCATATCTTCCTTGCTTTTGTACTTTGTTCCTCTATTTATAAAGCTGAGGATAATATATGCTTTTATAACAGCCTTCTCAACTTATCCTACCACCTTCAAAGGTTACTATCCATACATCTCCGGGTCTCTATGTTCTCGCACACCCTTTAAAATTGTACCATTTCTTTTGTATTGCCTCTCCTATTTCTTCCCTCCAAAATGCATCACTTCACACTTCCTTGCATTAAAATTCATCCACTATGTGTCTGCCTATTTCACCAGTCTATATCCTCCCAAAATTTGTTACTTTCCTCCCAACTGTTTTCTATATTTCCGAGTTTTGTGTCATCTGCAAACTTTGAACTTATGCTCTTTACACTCAAGTCCAGGTTATTAATATATCAAAAAGAACAGTGGTCCTAATCCCGACTGCTTGGAGAATATCATTGTATACTTCCCCACCTCTCAGCTGCAAGATTTTTAATTACACAGGATATATGGAATGCCCTACCAGGAACAATGAAGCAAGTGGAATCCACAATAGCTTTTATAAAGGAAATGGATAAATACTTGAAAAAGAACATTTTAAAGGGTAAAGACAGGGGAATGAGACAAAGTAGATAGTTCTTTCAGAGAGACAACACAGGAACGAGGGGCTGAATGGTCTCCTCGTGCTGCAAAATTCTATAATTTTATGAAAGTACAGTCAGTATGACACAGTATCGCCCAGGAAGGTCTCATATCAGACTTAATCCATGTTAAGACAGCTGATTCCTGCTGGAATAGAAATTAGAAGTCCTGGAATACGCCTTGGTGTTTCTCAATAGAACATAAGAACTTACGAAATAGGAGCAGGATTTGGGGATTCGGTCCCTCAGGCCTGCTTTGCCATTCAGTAAATTCATGGCTGATCTGATTGTGGTCTTAACTCCAGTTTCCTGCCTGCCCACCATAACCCTTGACACCCTTGTAGATCAAAAATCTGTCTAACTCAGTCTTCAATATATTCAATGACCCAGCCTTCACTGCTCTCTGGGGAAGAGAATTCCAAAGATTAACAACCCTCTGAGAGAAGAAATTCCTCCTCATCCCCATCTTAAAAGGGAGACCCCTTATTTTGAAAATGTGCCACCTATTTCTTGGTTTAGTGATACAGCACTGAAACAGGCCCTTCGGCCCACCGAGTCTGTGCCGACCATCAACCACCCATTTATACTAATCCTACACTAATCCCATATTCCTACCACATCCCCACCTGTCCCTATATTTCCCTACCACCTACCTATACTAGTGGCAATTTATAATGGCCAATTTACCTATCAACCTGCAAGTCTTTTGGCTTGTGGGAGGAAACCGGAGCACCCGGAGAAAACCCACGCAGACACAGGGAGAACTTGCAAACTCCACACAGGCAGTACCCAGAATTGAACCCGGGTCACTGGAGCTGTGAGGCTGCGGTGCTAACCACTGCGCCACCGTGCCACCCCCACAAGGGGAAACATTCTCTCAGCATTTACCCTGTCAAGCCCCCTTAGAATCTTGTATGTTTCAGTAAGGTCACCTCTCATTCTTCGAAACTCCAATAGGTCAACGTGCTCAACCTTTCCTCATAAGACAACCCCTTCATCCCAAGAATCAGCCTCTCTGAACTGCTTCCAATGCAAGGAGACCTAAACACTACACAGTACTCTAAGTGGGGTCTTACAATGCTCTGTACAGTTGTAGCAAGACTTTCCTATTTGTATACTCTATCCTTCTTGCAATAAATGTCAACATTCAATTTGCCTTCCTAATTACTTTCTGTACCTGAATGCTAACTTTTTGTGATTCATGTACAAGGACATCCAGATCCCTCTGCACTGCACTATTCTACAGTCTCTCTCCATATAAATAATATTCTGCTTTTCTATTTTTGCTGCCAAAATGAACAACCTCACATTTTCCCTCATTATACTCCATCTGCCAAATTTATACCCACTCACTTAACCTATCTCTATCTCTTTGTGTCCTCCTCACAATTTGTTTTCCTACCTATTTTTGTATCGTTCACAAATTTGGCTACAATACACTCGGTCCCTTCATCCAAATCTTTAATATGGATCGTAAATAGTTAAGGCCCCAGCACTGATCCCTGTGGCATTCCATTAGTTACAGTTTGCCAACCTGAAAATGCCCATTTATCCTGACTCTCTATTTCCTGTTAATTAGCCAATCCTCTATCCATGCGAAGATATTACCCCAACACCATGAACTCTTATCTTGTAAAGTAACCTTTTATGTAGCACCTTATCGAATGCCTTTAAGAAATCCACATATACTACATATATGTAGCAGCACAGTGGCACAGTGGTTAGCACCGCAGCCTCACAGCTCCAGGGACCCGGGTTCGATTCCGGGTACTGCCTGTGTGGAGTTTGCAAGTTCTCCCTGTGTCTGCGTGGGTTTTCTCCGGGTGCTCCGGTTTCCTCCCACAAGCCAAAAGACTTGCAGGTTGATAGGTAAATTGGCCATTATAAAAATTGTCACTAGTATAGGTAGGTGGTAGGGAAATATAGGGACAGGTGGGGATGTTTGGTAGGAATATGGGATTAGTGTAGGATTAGTATAAATGGGTGGTTGATGTTCGGCACAGACTCGGTGGGCCGAAGGGCCTGTTTCAGTGCTGTATCTCTAATCTAATCTAATCTAATCTACATCTACTGGTTCCCTTTATCCACCCTGCTTGTTACATCCTCAAAGAACTCCAATATATCCATCAAACATGATTTCCCTTTCCTACAACCATGTTGACTCTGCCTGATTGCATTATAATTTTCTAACTGGCCTGCTACTACTTCTGTAATAATGGATCCTAGCATTTTCTCAATGACAGATGTTAAGCTAACTGGCCTATAGTTTCCTGCTTTCTGTCACCCTCCTTTCTTGAGTAGATCTGTTACATTTAAGGGTTTTTCAATCTGCTGGGATCTTTTCAGAATCTAGGGAATTTTGGAAGATTACAACCACTGTGTCCACTATCTCTGCAGCCACTTCTTTTAGGACCCCAGGATGCAGGCCATCAAGTCCAGGGGATCTGCCAGCCTTTCATCCCATTAGTTTTCCGAGCACTTTTTCTCGAGTGATAGTGATTGTTTTAAGTTCCTCCCTCCCTTTTGCCTCTTGATTTTCTACTATTCTTGGGATGTTTTTTTGTGTCCTGTGCTGTGAAGACAGATACAAAATACTTGTTCAAAGTCTCTGCCATTTCTTTGTTTCATTATTAATTCCCCAGTCTCATCCTCTAAGGGACCACAATTACTTTAACTGCTCGCTTCATTTTTATATAATTGTTGAACCTTTTCCTATCTGTTTTTATATTTTTTGTTAGTTTACTCTCACACTCATTTCTCCCCCTTCATATTTTTTAGTCATCCTCTGTGGTTTCTAAAATTTTCCCAATCTTCTGGCCTACCACTACTCTTTGCAGCATTGTATGCCTTTTCTTTCAATTTGATACCACCTTTAACTTCCATAGTTAGCCACAGATGCTCATAGAGTCATAGAGTCGTACAGCATAGAAACAGGCCCTTCGGCCCACGGCGTCCATGCCGACCATAATGCCTAACTATACTAATCCCACCTGCCTGCATTAATTCCATATCCCTCTATGCCTTGCTCATTCAAGCACCTGTCCAGATGCCTCTTAAATGTCGCTACTGTTTCTGCCTCCACCACCTCCTCTGGCAGCTCATTCCAGATACCCACTATTCTTTGTGTGAAAAATTTACCCCTTTCATCCCCTTTATACCTCCTCCCTCTCACCTTAAATCTATGCCCTCTAGTTTTAGTCACCCCTACCATGGGAAACAGACTTTGGCTATCTACCCTATCTATGCCTCTCATAATTTTATATACCTCTATCATGTCCCCTCTCAGCCTCCTTCTCTCCAGGGAAAACAGACCCAGCCTATCCAATCTCTCTTTATAACTCAAGCCCTCCAAACCAGGCAACATCCTTGTGAATCTTTTCTGCACCCTCTCTAGCTTAATCACATCTTTCCTGTAGTGCGGCGACCAGAACTGCACACACTACTCCAAATGCGGCCTAACCAACATTATGTACAACTGTAACATGACGTCCCAACTCTTGTACTCAATGCCTCAGCCGATGAAGGCAAACATGCCATATGCCTTCTTCACCACCCTGTTTACCTGTGTTGCCCTTTCAGGAAACTATGTACTTGCACCCCAAGGTCTCTCTGCTCAACAACACTCCCCAGGGCCCTGCCATTCACTGTATATGTCCTGCCCTGGTTTAACTTCCCAAAATGCATCTCTTCACACTTGTCTGCGTTAAATTCCATTTGCCACTCCCTTGACCACTTTCCCAGTTGATCTTTATCCTGTTGTAACCTTAGACAACCTTCTTCACTGTCCACTATACCACCAATTCTGGTGTCATCTGCAAACTTACTAATCATGCCCCTTACATTCTCATCCAAGTCATTAATATATATGACAAACAACAGAGTGCCCAGCACCAATCCCTGCAGCACACCACTGATCACCGGCCTCCAATCTGAAAAACAATCCTCCACTACCACCCTCTGGCTCCTATCACCAAGCCAATTTTGTATCCAATTGGCTAGCTCACCCTGGATCCCATGTGTTCAAACCTTCCGGACCGGCCTACCATGTAGGACCTTGTCAAAGGCCTTGCTAAAGTCCATGTAGACAACGTCCACCGCCCTGCCCTCGTCAATCCTCTTGGTCACCTCCTCGAAAAACTCAATCAAATTCATGACAGATGATTTCCCACGCACAAAGCCATACTGACTATCCCTAATCAGACCTTGCCTTTCCAAATGCATATAAATCCTGTCTCTCAGAATCCCTTCCAATAACTTTCCCACCACTGATGTAAGGCTCACCGGCCTGTAGTTTCCTGGCTTATCCCTGCTGCCCTTCTTAAATAAAGGCACAACATTAGCTATCCTCCAGTCTTCCCGTACCTCACCCGTGGCTAACGATGATACAAAAATCTCTGCCAGAGCCCCAGCAATCTCCTCCCTTGCTTCCCATAGCATCCTAGGATACATCTGGTCAGGCCCTGGGGATTTATCCACCTTAATGCGCTTCAAAACCTCCAACACCTCCTCTTTTGTAATGTTCATATGCTCCAGGCTATCGATGTTCCTTCCCTTGAACTCACTAGCTTCAATTACCTTCTCCACGGTAAATACAGATGAGAAGTATTCATTTAAGACCTCGCCCATTTCCCATGGCTCCACACATAGATTACCACACTGATCCTTAAGGGGACCTACTCTCTCCCTAGCTACCCTTTTACTCGTAATATACTTACAGAATCTTTTAGGATTCTCCTTTATCTTATCTGCCAGGGAAATCTCATTGCCCCTTTTTGCCCTCCTAATTTCCTTCTTAAGGGTAGTCCTACATCCCTTATAATCCTCGAGGGACTCGCTTGATCCCAGCTGCCTGTACCTGACATATGCCTCCTTCTTTGTCCTGACCAGACCCTCAATATCCCTCGTCAACCAAGGTTCCTTAAACTTGCCAGCCTTGCCCTTCAATCTAACAGGAACATTCCGGCCCTGAACTCTTTCTATCTCACTTTTAAAAGCCTCCCACTTGCCAGACATTCCTTTACCTGTAAACAGCTTCTCCCATTCAACTTTTGAGAGTTCCTGTCTGATGCCATCAAAATTAGCCTTCCCCCAATTTAGGACTTCAACTTGAGGACCAGTCCTATCCTTTTCCATAACTATCTTGAAGCTAATAGAGTTATGGTCACTGGTCCCAAAGTGCTCCTCCACTGACACATCAACCACCTGCCCATCGTCATTTCCTAAGAGGAGGTCGAGTGTAGCCCCTTCTCTAGTAGGGCCATCCACATACTACTTCAGAAAACTATCCTGGACACACTTAACAAATTCTTCCCCATCTGAACCCTTAGCACTAAGGCAGTCCCAGTCAATATTAGGGAAGTTAAAATCACCTACTATTACAACTCTATCATTCCTACACCTATCTGTGATTTCCCTATATATATGCTCCTCCACTTCCCTCTGACTATTGGGGGGCCTATAGTATAATCCCATCAAAGTGATCACCCCTTTCTTATTTCTAAGTTCTACCCATATGACCTCGCTGGACATTCCCCCTGGGATATCTTCTCTAAGTACTGCCGTGATGTCCTCCCTAATCAATAGTGCAACTCCCCTCCTCTCTTACCTCCACCTCTGTCATGCCTGAAGCATCGGTACCCCGGAACATTGAGCTGCCACTCCTGCCCATCCCTCAACCACGTTTCCATAATAGCTATAATATCACAATCCCATGTACCGATCCATGCTCTGAGTTCATCTGCCTTACCTGTAAGGCTTCTTGCATTAAAGTAAATGCAGTTTAGCCTACCAGACCTTCCACGCTCCCTGTCCTGCCCCTGCCCGGCCTGCCTACTGGACTTACTTGCTTTAACCTCTACATTTACCTCAACTATCTCATCAGAGAGACTACTACTTTGGGTCCCACCCCCCTGCCGGACTAGTTTAAACCCTCCCGAGTAGTACTAGCAAACCTCCCCGCAAGGATTTTGGTCCCTTTCCAGTTTAGATGCAACCCGTCCCTCTTGTATAGGTCACCTCTGCACCAGAGGAGATCCCAATAATCCAAGTGGCTGAAGCCCTCCCGCCTACACCAGCTCTTCAGCCACGCATTCATTTGCCTAATCCTCCTATTCCTACCCTCACTAGCACGTGGCACAGGGAGTAATCCTGAGATTACAACCCTAGAGGTCCTACTTTTTAACATTCTGCCTAACTCCCTATATTCACTTTGCAGGACCTCATTTCTCTTCCTGCCTGTGTGTTTAGTACCAATATGGACCACGACCTCTGGTTGCTCACCCTCCCCTTTCAGAATGCCCTGTGCCCGTTCAGAGACATCCTTGACCCTGGCACCAGGGAGACAACACATCATCCTGGATTCTCGCTCACGGCCACAAAAACGCCTATCTGTGCCCCTGACTATAGAGTCCCTATCACTACCACTCGCCTACACTTTGACCTTCCCTGCTGTGCAACAGAGCCAGTCATAGTACCATAGACCTGGCTGCTGCTGCTTTCCCCTGAGAGGCCATCTCCCCCACAGTATCCAAAACAGCATACTTGTTATTGAGGGGAATAGCCACAGGGGACTCCTGCACTTCCTGCCTGCCCCTCCTGGCAGTCACCTATCTATCTGGCTGAACCTGCGGTGTGACCACCTCCCTGAAGCTCCTAGCTATGATACTTTCTGACTCCTGTATGCTCCTCAGTGAGTCCAACTGCCGCTCCAACTGATCCATGCGATCTGAAAGGAGCTGCAGTTGGACACACTTCCTGCAAATGTAGTCATTCCTTCTAGTAGAGTCGTTCTTCTCAATGGAATATATATTTTTTGAGAGTTATGAAATATCTTCTTAAATGTCTGCCACAGCCTCTCTACTATCTTATCTTTTAACTTATTTTCCAAGTCCACTTTCGCCAATTCTGTCTTCATACCCTTGTAATTGCCTTTATTTAAGTTTAAGACACTAATTTCAGACCCAAACATCTCACCCTCAAACAGAATGTGAATGTTATGATCACTCTTGCTTGGAGAATACTATGAGGTCATTTATTAATCCTGTCTGATTACACATTACCAGGCCTAAAATAGCCTACTCCTGAGTTGGTGCCAGGATGTATTGTTCTACGAAACTGTTCCTAATACTCTCTATGAACTCATCCTCCAGGCTACCTTTGCTAATTTGATTAGTCCAATCTATATGAAGATCACCCACAATTATTGCGGTACCTTTCCTAAAAGCCCCCATTATTTCTTGATTTATATTTTGTCCTACAGTGTAGCTACTGTTGGAGGTCTATAAATTACTCCCACCTGTGACTTCTTTCCTTTGCTGTTTCTTATCTCCACCCGAACTGATTCTACATCTTGATCTTCCAAGCCAAGATAATTTTTCACTACAGTACTGATTTCATCTTTTATTAACAGAGCTACCCCACCTTCTTTTCCTTCCCTCCCGTCCTTCCAAAATATCATATACCCTTGAATACTGAGTTCCCAGCCTTGGACACCTTGCAACCACGTCTCTGTAATAGCTATTATATCATACCATTTATTTCTATGTGCTATCAATTCATCCATCTTGTTATGAATGCTGCATACATTCAGATAAAGAGCCTTTAGTTCTGACTTTTTACCATTTTTCCCTACTCATAGAGTCATAGAGTCGTACAGCATAGAAACAGGCCCTTCGGCCCACCACATCCATGCCGACCATAATGCCTATCTATACTAATCCCACCTGCCTGCATTAATTCCATATCCCTCTATGCCTTGCTCATTCAAGTCATGGACAGTACTCTGGACTTATTTGCTGGTGCACTCTTACGTTCAAACGCTTGGTCCCTTCCTGTCACATTCTGGCTATCATTACTCATGTCACTACCCTACACTATTGCCTTGTCCTTTCTAGTTAACTTTCTAAATCTCCCCTCACCTGAACCCTCCCCCCACCACCCCCCACCACCCCCCACCACCACTATTTACTTTAAAGCCCTGTCTACTGCCCTAGTTATACAATTCACCAGGACACTGGTCCCAGCAAGGTTCAGATGAAGGCCATCCCAACAGTACAGCTCCCTCTTTCCCCGGTACTGGTGCCACTGCCCTATGAATCGAAACCCATTTCTGCTGCACCAATCTTTGAGCCACGCATTCAAATCTCTGACCTTCTTTACCCTATGCAAATTTGCTTGTTGCTCAGGGGGATTATTAGCTTTGTGGTTCTGCTTTTTAATTTAGCCCCTAGCTGCTATACTCCCTCAGCAGAACCTCTTTCTTAGTCCAACCGATGCTGTTGGAGAAGAAAGATGCGCTAGGGATTCTGCTCCTGACTGGCACTCATTGAACCCAACTAGAATGTATGTATGCATGGATGTCAGATAAGGCTCAGTCATGGTGCCTCCTAGTCACTCGAGTTGATTTTCACCCAGTTAAATCGATATTAATGGGAAGTGAAGGCCTCAAACATAGGATACGTAAACTTACAAGGCTGCATTTTAAAACTCGGTCCGCACGCACAGGGACCACGTTGCGGAGCCGCCGTGATTTCAAACGTGACGGCTCATTAGCATGGCCGTGGCACCCGCCCCCCGCAATGACGTGGAGGGGGCGGCTAGCCGTCACCGGCAACGCATTCAGCGCCAATGCGCAGTCACCGGCGCCATTTTTAAATGGCTTACAGCCCGCAATTTAATGGTACATTAGGAGTTAATTTTATAATAATGAAGAAAATAAGTTTTCCATGTCCTCTCAAACCCCCACCCCCATGGCATATCACAACATTCCTGCCCTTCCCCCCCCCCCCCCCCCCAGAATACCTAAAATGAAAATTTGACCTTTTCCCCCACCAAAGTTCGAAACCTTTGTCCTTTACCCCTTCCCATCAACTCCCTGACCAATCCAAGGCATTGTAACCCCACTCCCTTCTCCCTCACAGAGAAAAACACCTCTTTCTCCCTTCCCCACAGTTGTTGTGCCACATTTCCCCAAGGCATGGTATTGCCAGCTGCCAGAATAAGGATTGGAACCTGCTGCCAGAATTGCTGTAGCCTGCATGGTAAGTAGGGATTAACATATTTTAATGCGGGTCCCGTCATCAAGCGGCGGGGCAGTTGCCCCGAGGCCTCGCCGCCAAGAATGGTACAGGGCCTGCTGCAATCGGCATCAGTTGCGGGCCTCCTCTGTTGCAATCTTCATTGCTCCCCCCCACCCTCTGCCACCGTTCCTGGTGGTGGAGAGACTTTAAAATCCAGCCCACTGTCCTGTTAATGTTGATGCTCCAGTCACCACAGCTTCTAAAGGGGCCTTCCAATGGGGTGGCTGGAGCACCTGCCCATAGTTAATGGGCCCTTGATTGTGCAAACTGGGCTCCTAAAACATTGTACTGACCCTGTTTGAACTTTACAGGGGTAGCTGGGTGGAGGTGTTGAGCAACCTAACAATGGTCCTTAAAGAATGGGCAAGGGCTAGGCCATTCAAGGGTAATGTCAGAAAGCACTTTTTCACACAATGGGTGGTGGAAACCTGGAACGCTGTCTGCGCAAAAAGCTGTTGAGCTGTGGAAAATTTCAAAACTGAGATTGCTAGATTTTTGTTAGGTGTGGGTTTTAAGGATTACAGAACCGAAGTGGGTAAATGGAGTTAAGGTGCAAAGCAGCCATGAGCGAATTGAAAGGCAGAATGGGCTCAAGGAGCTGAAGAGCCGACTCCTGTTCCTCACTTCCCACATGACCCAAGCCGAAAAAGGCAGCACCAGTCGATTGCCCAGAAGTTGGAATGATATGCCAAATGAGTTACATTGGCATTTGTTTTCAAAGGTGGGTGTGTATTGGTACTGGCAGATGAGCACAAAGCACTTCGTCTTCCAAACATTTCAGACAGGGTGACTCCCAATGGGAACCCTTTGTCAGCGGTGAAAATTAACCCCAATGCTTAAGCTCACACATGACAAATGACCACTTGGACAAGGGACTGGAAGTTGGAACAAAATTAAGAACAGGAGTAAGCCATTTAGCCCCTCAAACCTGTTTCACCATTCAATGAGATCATGGCAGATCTGTGACCTAACTCCATATATTCATCTTTGTCCTTTATTTCCTTGATACCTTTTGTAAACAAAAATCTATCAATCTCCGATTTTAAATTAAAAATTGATCTAGCATCAATTGCCATTTGCGAAAGAGAGTTCCAAACTTCTACTACCCATTGTGGCTATAAGTGCTTCTTAACTTCACTCCTGAAAGGCTTGGCTCTAACTTTTGGGCTGTGTCCCCAAGTCCTACTAGTGGAAATTGCTTCTCTCTATCTACCTTATCAGTTCCCCTTAATATATTCCAATGTGAGGCAGCACTTTCAGATGAAGTGGAGCAAACTAGGCAGAAAGTCAGGGGGAAACCTTTAACCAATACTACATTTTTCAGTTTCTCACTCGTGCATTTTTTTTGTGGACAGAAAGCAAAAGAGAATATTGGTGTAAGGTGGGCGGGGGTGGGGGGGACAATTAACAAAAGTGTAGGGATACTGTTGAAAGCTTTCCTTGGTGGAAAGAACTGTATGAAATAAACTTCGAGACATTTTTCTATACTGCATGCCATTCCAGTCACCGGTGGGCTCTTTGTAATGTCGCAAGTGGATGTGTTTTTACTCACTCCGATGCCATTTCTCAGGAAGCAAAATGCAACAGAGCAGGGCAAGTATGATGAGTGGGATTGAACGGCAGGTCTGAATGTAGCCCTGTGCCGCCTGGCCAGATACCAGTGTTTGAGGTGGGTGGGGGGAGGGCGGGTGGTGTTGTGGAGGGAGCGGTAGACTGGCTGCCATCTGTACGTCTGCATAATGCAACAAAAATGCTTCTGATACAGCGAGGGGAGAAATGCAGGTAGGCGACCCTGTCAGGTCGTGCAAAGAGGGCACATTTGCCAACAAGCAGGAGCGGCTGGCATCATTTGGGTCACAACACAACATTCACTGTTTTATGTGCAATTTCATCAAGCGATCTGAATCTCCAGAAGCTGCGTTTAAAGGCCCACTCACAGTTGATATATTGTAGGTCAACCTCCCACATTGGGCAATTACAAAAAGTACTCCATTCAGTACAATCCACGCCGATCTAGCAATAACACTTTTTTCTTATTTTTCGTTGTGGCTTAACATTTTCTCTCATGATACATAATGGGCTGCCAAATGTTAAATGTCACCTACTAAGTAATCTAGCAAAAATTATCAATGTGAATAAGTGGCTAAACGTTTAATCATCTTTTTTAATTGTCAAGGCAGTAAGGTCAAAAGTCGGCATTTTACAGTGCTAACGCCTTCTAGAGACCTACAGCCTTTTACAACACAAAAAAAAACCCCGTCGATATCAGTTTTAGGCCGCAGCTGGGGATTTCTATATTGTGTACTGTGTGTATAGCAACTGTCAGTTGGTGTTTGTTCTACACTGGCTGTGGCCTTGGATTGGGTCTTCAGGGCTGAATGGGGTCAACTGCTCCCCCGACAACAACCCCCCCCCCCCCCCCCACCCACCAGTGGCACAGTCAGCTACGTCAAAGGTCAGAGGAAAAATATGTCCATTTACTGAGCAACCAGTATTGATACAGCCAGCGTCTTCTGCAGCAGCTTCAAGGGCAAACCCAGCAATCGAGATTTACACAGCCAAACAAAGTGAGGAGCGAATCAATTCACCCCTTGATTTACCTAGGCTCCAAATCAGTGTCATCCCTACTTAAACAATCACAAAAGGAAGCAATCACTTGGCATAAACCCCCTCTCTCTGTCTGGTATATTCCAGGCTTTTACCTGGTAGATTGTCTTCTGTTTAAGCACAGATAACACAAAATGCAGCAAATAAAACATGCAAATAGATCACTTTTAATCTTTTAACCCTTTCCCTTCACCAGGTGATTTCTTTTTTTTCAAATCTTACCGAGAAGATAATTATACAAGGATAGCAGGGAAACAGAGACATGATATTGTCATCGCAATAATTCCAGTGTTTGTGTATAGTAATTTAATTTACCTTTAATCTAATTATAGGTAGCAGAATAGCTGTGTGTATCAACTGTTAAATAAGGCATAACTTTTCAAAGACAAATGGCTGCTTAATGGCAGGAAGAGAAGACATCCTGGGTGATCTCTAATTTATGACTTTTCTTTGAAAACATTTGTAAACACCTTATTAAATGTTATTAAGTTAATGTGGGTTTAGATTTTCACAAGTGAGACGCATTTCCTTTGTAGCTGATATACTGCTTTAATTCACTTCTGACTCCCAGAAGAATCTTTAACAAAAGGGCAAGATGCAGAAAATAACAAGGCAAAAATGTTATTTGTGGCTTTGTAATTTTAATACTAAAAGTATAGCATAGACTGAGCTGAGTTCATAGGGTACCTCTTTGTTAGTGACAAGACCAGGGCAGCCAAGAAGACAGAAGAAACAGGCCGAGCCTCTGTTATAGTAAGGAAGTTGACATCTATAAAATAAAAGCTCAAAGAACATTTTCTGAAATATATATTGTTCCTAACAGACTACGGGGCCAGTACCATAAACAGGAAGCATTAGATCCACACAGACCTTTCCTTATACGTGTAGTGGTTGAGATGCTTGCTTCACAACTCCATGTCAAGACCATGTCACCCCACAGGTAAAGCATCCCCTGACAGAGCAACAATGGTCCTGAAGCTGTAAGGAGGTTAATAGGCCCTCCGGATCTTTGGCATATGGAGATCAGAATCAAGCTGAAAGGCCCTGCAGGAATTCTGTGGAATTATATAGAAATTACAGTAGTACAACCTTCCCAAAATCTTCATCCACAAAGAAGTGCCAAGAGAGACAACAGAAAATCAAGCCATGTGGCCCATTCATATCAAAGTTATTAGTGGTCTGCTGTGGTTCAGTGGGTAGCTCTCTTACTTCTGACTTAGAAGGTGTGGGTTCATGTCCTACTCCAGAGTCTTGAGTGCACAATCTAGTCTAACACCACAGTACTGAAGGTGTGCTGCATTGTTGGAGGTAATCTCTTTTGGATGAGATGTGAACGCAAGATGTTGCCTGTCCTCTCAGGTGGATGTGAAAGATTCCAAGGCACAATTCAAAAAAGAACAGGGGAATTCTACCTAGTATTCTGGACAACATCTATCCCTCAACCAACATCACGAAAAATAGATTAGCTGGTCATTACCACATTGCTGTTGTGGGAGACTGTTGTACACAAAGTGACTGTATACAAAGTGGCTGCTGCATTTCTTAGATTACAATGGTGACTACAATTCAGAAAGTGCTTAATTGGCTACAGTGCTTTGGACTGTCCTGACATCTGGAAAAGCACTATATAACTAGAAGCTTTTTTCTTTCTTTAGTGCTTTTCCTCAAGGCAGGCAACGGTCCTGATCCCAGGAGCTGGCTTTGTTCCCATATCCCTTTATCCTTCCTCCAATAGTTCATTCCACAGACCGTCTGTGTAAAACAAAGTTTCTCCTGCTCTTTGTCTTAAATCTCTTACATTTAAAATTAAACCTATGTCCCCCCCATCCAAGACTCTTCCACTGGAAACAGTCTGCCACTATGCATTCCAACCCACCCTGCACTTCCCACCCTGCCCACCCTGGGAAAGGCTGTTTAGCAATGGAAGACTAAAGACTAAATTGCAAAATTAGGCCAATGAAATGCTTACCGGTATTGTTATTAAAGAAAGAACTTGATCTCTATAGCACCTTTTATATCCTTGAGACATCCCAAAACACTTCACAGTCAATTAATTACTTCTATAGTCACTGTTCTTATGTCACAGTCAGGGCCCACAAATATCAAAATGATGGTAGAGATTACTATGGCTTTGCATCTTTGACATAATCTTTGTTTGCATTGAGTGAAAGCCATTGCTGTGGTGATGGGATGGGCTATTTCAATAAAAGGGCAATTTTGTCTTATACCTCCAATTGCAATGCACAGTAGTTTAAAATAAAATATTATAAATTTTTTTTAAATTGTTACAGACAGCTAAATATTTGACACTCGTCTGGTTATCAGAGATGAATAATCTAGCAGGAATGTTTTGAATTCTTGGAGCTCTGACACAAAGGAACAGTCACGTAGATACGTAACTAGATCCGGCTAAAGTACATATAGTCAGAATGGCTTCATAGTACCTGTAGCCTGCTATTTACCCACCTATCAAGAACAAAGTGGACATGGGAAGGTTTAGTTATTCTGAAGGCCTCGGTTGGGGAACTGTGCCAGACAATAGAGGAACCGTGCAAACAGGAAAAAAAAGAAGAGTATGATTAAATCACACAAGTGACATGTAATCAATGGAATTTGCCACTGGTTGATATTCTTGGATTCTGAACAAGAGCTGTAGGAACTTGTGCAATTCCTTCAGCTAGGATTTTCTTTGTCAGTTCTAGGTTTGAAACATCTTTCAATTTTGTTTCTTAAATGAATTTTCAGGGCAGGAAGCTAAAGACCCTTTTTCCTAATCTCTGCATCTCTCTTCTTTTTACAGTTTTTTTTAATGAATCTTAACCAATTTTTTCCTCTTACTGGGGCAATTGTTTCATGGGCATTAGCTTCCCTCTGGTACCCCACTCAAGTGGCCAGTCTTCAATTGCGAGGCTGGATCATAATTTTTCTCTGATTTTTCTTTTTCACTGTGAGGGAGGGGCGCATCCCAACGGAGACCAATCGACCACAACAATTAACAGAGAATCATGTCCCAAGGTGCTTCATAAGAGCATAACCAGACAAAAATCAACACCGAGTCAAGTAAGGAGACATTAGGACAGGCGACCAAAAGCATGGCCAGAAAGAGAGGTTTTAAGGAGTGTCTTAAAGGTAAGGCGGCAAGTTTTAGTCAGGGAATTCCAGAGTGTGATGGCTGAAGGTATAGCCACCAATGCTGGGACAATCTTGCCCTTGTAGAACATATACAGAGATGCACTTTCCATTGGCAGATCTCTGGATAGTGATCTGGAGCAAGAGCCTGAGCTGATTATTCCCCTCCCGGTCATCGGTTCATTCAGACCATTTATTTTTGACACTGGCTGACTCAGCTAAGACAGGACAAAATGATGATTGAATTCGGAACCCTGGTAGCTTGTCTGGTGCATTTATCAACTAAGGCATCAGTGGTCACAATCTGTGCATCTTCATTCAAAAAACTTTACATTTTCTTCAGTTTTCTTGCAATTTATTTCTCTGTTTGGAGGTACTGTGTATATAAAGAATAAGATACCTGTGCTTGAACAAATTTAGGAGCAGAGCCAATATCACAGTTGAACCCTGTGCAAAGGATAAAAGGTTAAAAAATTCTTACTTTAAAATCAATACTGATGAGTAATGGCAGGCAGTAATGAAGCTGTGTTACAGTCCTGCGATCTACAGAACATTTGCACCTAATTGAAGCACTCACAAGACTTCAAGATGGATATGAATGAAAGGGACCATTCAGCCATCTTTGCTCATCCACCCAGAAAGACTACTTGAATTCTTTCAGGTGACCTGCCTCTCCATTAGTTCAGTTCAGTTGGCAGCACTTTGGACTTGATGTTAGAAGATTATGGGTTCAAGCCCCACTGTAAGATTTCAGTGCATAAAGTATGATGGTACATCAGTGTTCTCCTGAGGGTGTGCTGTGTTGTTACAGGTGCTGTCTTTCAGTTAGATGCAACAAATCTCCTGGCATTATTCAAAAGAACAACATGGTAGCTCTCCTGCTGCCCTGTTCAGCATTCCTCCTTCAACCCATACCACCAAAATTAGATTAACATCATTCATCTTATTTGGAGTTTGCAGGACCCCATTAGTGGCATTTTTGCTGCCTTTGTTTGCCTACAGTGACTATACCTCAAAAGCAATTTATGCTTTAGAATGTGCTGAGAACACGAAAGGCACTTTACAAATTTAAATTCTTTCCCTTTCTTTCCATTGACCTCAAAGTCCATTCGCATGATAATTATTCTTTATATGAAGAAAAATGTTCCAACATCAAATTTAATTTAGCCTTTCACTGGTTTGAACATGTGTCCCTTGCCCTACTGCCATGGTTTAATTGAAAGTAGTGCTACAGATTTACCTTCCCCATATTATTTGCTATCTGTACCTCAATAAGGTCACCTTTCCATCACCTCCTTTCAAAGCTGATAACCCTAAGTTTTTACACAACTCAATTCTCTGAATTTCAGGATTAGTCTTATCACTCTTCTCTACAGTGACTCCGTGGCTTAAACTCCTCCCTTGTGTGTTAACAACCAAAAGTAGGCACAGTAGTCAAGGTATGGTCTGACCAGAGCACTGCACAGTTTAAGCATGACATCCTTTGACTTGCGTTCCTTTGGGTTTTGGTTCTATAGCTCAGCTTTTTATTTGCTTTTGTTGATTGCTGCTTTGCAGGATGTGCTCTAAGTCTATTAGAACCCCCTATATCTCTTTTGAACTATATCCTTACTATTTCAAGACCATCTGTGGAATGCATAGATTATGCAACTTAATAGTTGTCTTTGCTAACTTTTATCAGCCGATGGGCTGAATGGCCTCCTTCTGTGCCGTAAATGGCTCTATGACTCTTAATGTACTTACATTAAACTCACCTCGCTGTGCCTGGAATGTTGCCTCATATTCAAACGCCACTCCTAGTTTGATATCATTTGTAAATTTGAACTGTAAGTTTGCATTACATATTGAACTCAAGTCATCAAAATGAATTTGAAATGTTAAAAGTTCCAACATTGTTCCCTGTGAGCCTGTCGCAGCACTTTCTCCCAATGCAAAATAGCTCTTCTAACAAGTACCCACTACTTCCTATCCTTCAGCCAACTTTTTATTCATTCCCACAATTTGCCTTGAGTCTTCGTCACCTTATGGCTTTTATACGGAACTTTGTCAAAGGCTTTTTGGAAGTCAAGGTGCGTCAGAATGGTACTGAGGGAATGCGGCACTGTTAAAAATTATGTCTTCCAAATGAGACATTAAACAAGGCCCTGCCTGCCTCTCAGATGAATGCAAAAGATCCCAAAGCACTAAACAAAGAAGGGCAGGGGAGCTTTCGCAACATTTATCCCTCAACTAATAGCATTTAACCATTTGACTCATTGATGTGTGTGGGAGTTTGCTGTGTGCAAATTGACTACTGCATTTGACTATCTTATAACAGTAGCTATACTTCAAAAAGACTCCATTGGCTGTGAAGTGCTTTGGGGGTGTGAAAGGTGCCATATAAATGAAATACTTTCTTTTCTTTTATATCACATCATATGGCTTGTCATATGGTCACTTGGTAATGTAGATTTTCAGGTCACCTGCCTAAGTTTTAAGGTGCAGAAAGGGGTCAAGGAGACTGGAAAATTGTGGCAGTAGCATTGCTACAATAATAACTAGAGACTTTACTATAGGGAAATGTCCCAAGGTTCTTCACATGAGTGCAATCAGATGGAAATTAACAGCAAATCAGCAAAAGAGCTATAGGATATGAGGAGGAATGACTAAAATCTGACATAGCTTTTAAGGAGGGTCTTAAAGGAGGAAAAAGAGGTGGAGAGGGGTAAAGGTTTAGGAAGGGAATTCCAGAGTTTAGGGCCCAAACAACTGAAGGCATACCAACCAATGATGAGACAACAGTCACGAGGGATTCACAAGACGCCAGAGTTGGAGAAATACAGAGGTCTTAGAAGTTTATAAGGCTAGAGTAGGTTACAGAGAAAACAAGGAACAAGACCATGGGGAGATCTGAATACGACGATGAGAATTTTAAAATGGAGGCATTGATAGATAGGGAGCCAAAGTAGGTCACAAGCACAGGGTGAGTTAGGATACAGAGTTTTGGATGAGCTCCAGATTATGGACTGTAAAAGATGGAAAACTGGCCATGAAATCATTGGAATAATCAAGTCCGAGGGTAACAAAAGCATGAATGAGGGTTTCAGCCGCAAATGAGCTAAGGCAGAGCAGTAATGTATAATGTTTCGGGACTTCAGTGAGAAACACCTTCCTTTCAAGAAATAAAGGATTATATTTGTAAACTGTGCAACTTACTACAATCTATCGCAAAGATCAACATTGTACAATCATAAAGAAATCAAAGAGGTCGGACTCTATACCTCCAGTTTTTGTTCTTTAAATGTACTTTCAAGCAACTTTTCTAAGGCTTGACTGGAACAAAACTGCAAAATTTGTATTTATTTTGAACTTGCAGCTGTTTCCCATTAAAATTGCCAGTGCACGATTGCCTAGACTCATCGTAACGTCCGAGTAAGTGTTCCCACCTATTGCAGGCTGGTTTCAATCTGACAGTAAAGCACTGTGATTGAAATTAGAATCAGACTCAATTGATGATCGCCTCCTGCTCAATGAAGATCACAGCACATGTCCTGGGCTGATAGTTTGATGCTTTCCAGCACATGGTCTGAGCAGTGCTCAGAACGAGATGCCACATTCTGTTTTGGGTCAGTATGAGTTGAACTAAATTCAGTTTCCTAATGCAAATACTGATCTAGAAATCAGCTTAATCACTTGATGCAATAGCAGCAATGAAAGAATATAAATGCACTTAGTACTGACCTTCCCCATATGCATGTCTTGCATTCATCATTTTTTCCACAAACCCATTCTTAATATAATTGCTATGGAACCATCTTAGATGAATAGCGTGCTGGACTATTAGCGATCAGTTGAAATTTGAGAAACCTACTTTGTGTATTAATACCATTAATCTACATTAGGCACCAAGTTAATTGCAATGTTTTATTATTTACTTCTTGTAGATAATTATTAATTAAACTAATCATTAAGAGGTGGGATAGCCCCAAAAAGTGACAATACTTTTTATCATCACTTCCTTGTGTATTAAGTGCGGGTGTTACTAAAGTTCATGTAAATTAGGGTTTATAATTTCTCTGTGACATAAATGTGACATAAAGGTTACAAAACTCTGACTACACATGAAAGTGTTGTGAGATATGAAAGTTGGAATTTATTAATTGAGACTATGTTCCAATCACAAAGGTGCTTCTTGATTTTCTCAACATCTCTAAATTTTACAGAGTGGTGAAGCATATTATATGAGTAAAGTAACACATTATTGCATTTGTGTGCTATTATCATACAGCTCTACAGTCCTCTGAGATCTCTGCACTCCTCCAATTCTGGCCTGTTGTGCATCCCTGATTTTCATTCATTGGTGGCCATGTTTTCAGCTGCCAAGACCCCAAGTTCTGGAATTCCTTCCCTAAACCTCTCTACTATTCTCTTCTCCTTTAAGACATTCCTAAACCCTACCACTTCGGCCAAACTTTTGGTCACCTGTCCTAATATCTCCTTATATGGCTCAGTGTCAAATTTTGTTTGATAATGCTCCTGTGAAATGCCGTGGGACATTATACCGCACTAAAAGTTCAATATAAATGCAAGTTATTATTGTTGTTTTAAGATTGTGCGGTTAACACTGAGAGAAGGCTTGGCCCACGTGGAATAACAGAGCATGATACAGCCGAAGATCAAGTGCAGCATGTGGTTGAAGATCAGTATCTTGGAAAAGTTGCAGAATAGGTTCTCTAGGGTAAAAGACTGGATGAAGAGCCAAAGCTGGGACAGTGGGATTGTGTACAGGAAGATTCAAATGGCAGAATGACAGCAGGCAGATAATTGCAGGAGCTAGCCGATAAAACAGTGCGACGCCAACCATTGACGCCCCCTGTATTATCAATCTATTCTCTCATATATTAGTATCATTTATTTATTCTGTATAAAAGTTTTGTATCCAGCATGAATCCATCGCACGTCAAAATATCACACCTTGATAGAATTGTTAGAACACACCATCCTGACTTGGAACTATATCGCCATTCCCTCACTGTCGCTGGGTCAAAATCCTGGAACTCCCTTCCTAACAGCACTGTGACTGTACCTACCCCACATGGACTGCAGCAGTTCAAGAAGGCAGCTCACCACCACCTTCTCAAGGGCAATTAGGGATGGGCAATAAATGCTGTCCTAGTCAGCGATACCGACATCCCATGAACAAATAAAAAAAAGACTTTTCTGACCTGAAGCCCGATATTTACAAAGTGGTTAATCGCCCTCAGTACTTTACAGCAGTTATAATCATCTGTATTTGCTCATTTAGACAAGTTTCTCACCAAAAGTACAGGAGCAATGGCCAGGAGACATCAAGCCAGCTTAAACACAGCTCTGCCTGAGCAGCTGAGCATCCCAACAATGCTTCAGATTCCAGACTGACCTTGAGCAATGCCATGAGGTGTCTACTAGTAATTTGAAAAGAACACCATGCTTATACAACAGTGCAAACCTAGCTGGAAGACTGTTAAGTCTAACAGAGATGTGAGTGTGTTTTGCTAGAGAAAGCAAATGAAAAATATATCTTTGGGCTACATATACGACATCACACATATAGCGATCAGGGCAGAACTTCCCCCAGTGTTATTAAACCTAAACAGTTAAAGGATTAAGGCCAGCTCCTCTGTTTTCTTAAATTTATTTATTTTTATTTTTTTCATAATTTTATTTAGAGATACAGCACTGAAACAGGCCCTTCGGCCCACCGTGTCTGTGCTGACCATCAACCACCCATTTATAATAAACGTACATTAATCCCATATTAGTCCCTACTACATCCCCATCTTCCCTCAATTCCCCTACCACCTACCTATACTAGGGACAATTTATAATGGCCAATTTACCTATCAACCTGCAAGTCTTTGGCTGTGGGAGGAAACCGGAGCACCCGACAAAAATCCACGCAGTCACAGGGAGAACTTGCAAACTCCGCACAGGCAGTATCCAGAATTGAACCCGGGTTGCTGGAGCTGTGAGGCTGCGGTGCTAACCATTGTGCTGCCCACTAAAAGGGATACTGGAAAGTTCCTTTGACTCCTTGAGCCAAAGAGATATCAGCTTTTATTTATTTATACAGCATTGAAACAGGCCCTTCGGCCCACCAAGTCTGCGCCGACCAACAACCACCCATTTATACTAACCCTACAATAATCCATAATCCCTACCACTTACCTATCTTTTCTCTTTTTTCTCTTTCTCTTTTGGACCTCCTTATCTCGAGAGACAATGGATACGCGCCTGGAGGTGGTCAGTGGTTTGTGAAGCAGCGCCTGGAGTGGCTATAAAGGCCAATTCTGGAGTGACAGGCTCTTCCACAGGTGCTGCAGAGAAATTTGTTTGTTGGGGCTGTTGCACAGTTGGCTCTCCCCTTGCGCCTCTGTCTTTTTTCCTGCCAACTACTAAGTCTCTTCGACTCGCCACAATTTAGCCCTGTCTTTATGGCTGCCCGCCAGCTCTGGCGAATGCTGGCAACTGACTCCCACGACTTGTGATCAATGTCACACGATTTCATGTCGCGTTTGCAGACGTCTTTATAACGGAGACATGGACGGCCGGTGGGTCTGATACCAGTGGCGAGCTCGCTGTACAATGTGTCTTTGGGGATCCTGCCATCTTCCATGCGGCTCACATGGCCAAGCCATCTCAAGCGCCGCTGACTCAGTAGTGTGTATAAGCTGGGGGTGTTGGCCGCTTCAAGGACTTCTGTGTTGGAGATATAGTCCTGCCACCTGATGCCAAGTATTCTCCGAAGGCAGCGAAGATGGAATGAATTGAGACGTCGCTCTTGGCTGGCATACGTTGTCCAGGCCTCGCTGCCGTAGAGCAAGGTACTGAGGACACAGGCCTGATACACTCGGACTTTTGTGTTCCGTGTCAGTGCGCCATTTTCCCACACTCTCTTGGCCAGTCTGGACATAGCAGTGGAAGCCTTACCCATGCGCTTACCTATACTGGGGGCAATTTACAATGACCAATTTACCTATCAACCTGCAAGTCTTTGGCTGTGGGAAGAAACCTGAGCACCCGGTAAAAACCCACACAGTCACAGGGAGAACTTACAAACTCCACACAGGCAATACCCAGAATCGAACCCGGGTCCCTGGAGTTGTGAGGCTGCGGTGCTAAACACTGCGCCACTGTGCCGCCTATTTGTGTATGTTGTCCAGTTCCTCTGTGCTCTAGGTGAGCAAAATTCCATCATTTTCACACTGGTAGCTGTTATATCTTACATCATTTTAACAGATAATTTTAACTATCATTTACTTTCTAAGTAGTAATTTTACATCTCAGAACAGCCATAATTAAGTCCAGTGAAGATAAAAACCAGTGTGAACTATTGTATCATCTAATGGCTCACTCTATAGAAGAGTGGTTTTAAATTGAAAGAAATGGCATGTCATATGTAGCACTGACAGTACGTTACAAGTGTTATTCTATTCTATGCATTCACAGGCTGCATAACTCATTCTCATCCCTAAGGTTTTTGTGGCTTATATTTTATATTCGTGTAGGGGAAAAAAAGACAAAGTTCAAGCACCGATATCCTGTGTTTGTTCAATGATGCCACATTTTTATAACCCTCCTGAGACCAGAAGGATGTTATGAGGCTGCTGCTGGGAGCGCAGTCATAAACACTTGTTACTACTCGTTGATCCTGGCCAATACTGTGTTTCTCATTAAATAGTTCCTTTTGACCTCTTGTTTACCCCTAAGCTTTTTTTTCAATAAAAAGGTAGTTATTTAAATGTTAAAGGCAATGAGTTCATCTTGATTTATTTATCTTTCCTGATGTTTCCTTGTTTTATTTTATGCCAATGCTGAATGGGCCACCTTAAAAAAAAACACACAGGCCAATTCCGTTGCACTGTCAGCTGAGTCAGCAAGTATATTTTATGGACTGTTGGCACAGGCAGAGGTGAAAGAGTCACTTCAACCTTTGCTACTCACTGACTGCAGCTCTAATCCTCAACCTGCCAATACTACCTTAGTGAACTCTGCTGTAAAAGGTATTTTCAACAGGTTTATCTGTAGCAGTTCCTAGCGATCACTAAAATTAAATTGGATTCCATTATTGTTAAGCACTATTGTCTGTGATAAACATGGGACAACTTAATCAGTTCTACTTCTAAGTGCTATTGTAGTTATCTCAAAAATAAAACACTTCTCAGTTTTGTCCCAACCATAATTAGGTTCATTGTGTGGTGGAATTTCCCTCTTGTTTTGAATGCAAGTGGCACTGATGTGGTTTTGGGGTTCAAAGGTTGTGAGATGACTCTCGTTCGCTAGATGGGTCCTAGCTAATGCTTTATTAACAAAAAGGAGACTGAACTCTGATCTGAAGTCGTCTCTGGATCTACAACCTCTCACTTCAGGTCCTATCCACCCCTTCTCATGGCGAACCCTGTTAACCTCTACCTCACAGTGGAGGGACAGATGTTGGAAGGGCAAAACAAAGTCCATTGTGGCATGGAAGGTGGCATCTACTTTCAGCGCATATGGCACAATGGGAACACAGTGTGAACTGAGGCAAAGGGCGAAAGCAGCGAAACACCCTGTACAGGCCATTCACTGCAGCTGCCAAGCTACCGAGATCAAATTCCTTAGCACAGGTTTAGCTGTAAAGTGTGACCTACAGCCATTGTGAGAAAATAATCTCAATTATACGACACACAAAAAGAAAACAGAAAGAATTTGCATTTATATAGCACTTTTCATAAACTCAGGACATCTCCGAGTGCTTCACTTTTGAGGTGTAGTCCATGTTGTAATCCATTGGAGAATGCAGTAGCCAATTTCCATAGAACAATGCTTCTGAAGCAATAATGAGATAAATCACAGGATAATCTGTTTTTAATATTGTTTGTTGACAGTTAAATGTTAGCCAGGGCACCTCTGCTATTCTTCAAAAAATGTGTTATGAGATTTTTTTTGCATCAACCTAATTAATTGTTTAAATATGTCCTCCAACGTTCAGCCTAGATTGTGTGCTCAAGTTGCCGGAGTGGGGCTTGAACTCGCAACTCTCTGACTGAGCCAAGGCTAACAGATAAATTGAAGAAAATTTTAATTGCTTTATCACTCCGAGATATCTTCACTGCTCCAATTCTGGCCTTGAGCATCCCCAATTTTAATCACTCCACTGTTGGCAATCGTACCTTCAGCTGCCAAGGCCTGAAGCTCTGGAATTCTGTCCCTAAACCTCTCCACCTCTTTACCTCTCCATCCTCCTTTAAGACACTCCTTAAAAACTCCCTCTTTGACCCAGCTTTTTGTCATCTGCCCTTATATCTCCTTATGTGGCTTAATGTCAAATTTTGTTTTATAATGCTCCTGTGAAGCACATTGGGACGTTTTATTACATTAATGGTGTTATATAAATAGAAGTTGTTGTTCAGAGACAAAACCCAACAATATGATGGAGAGAAAGCCATAATCCCCAGAACAGAACTGCATGGCTTGCAATAATTCCCTGGTTCTCTAAAAGTGTTGATGCATTCAACAGCATGAATGAGCTACAAAGAGCATTCACAGAAAGAAAACATTCTGCAGCAAGTTGCAGGAGAAGGTTGCATTAGAACCCATGATTACTACAGAGGAGCCAATAGCTGAGAAAGTGACTGTAGAGCTTCAGTTCTGTGCAGTTAATGGCTTCTAGGCTCTTTCCAGGATCAGTCGTTCCTGCATTGATAGCAATATGTGACAATTCACAGAGTATGGGTTAAAAATAAAACAGTACGTAGATACGCAACAGCGCAGAAAGCTTAGTAAAGACAATGGACTTCATTGGTAGATTATGTACAGCATAAACTTGCTTGTTGTCATGGGAATATGCAGGTAAATTCACAGTTCCAGTGCTGCTAGTGAGACGCAATGCAAGTTGGAGATGGACCAACAGCACTTGATTTTCATACAAATTATTGAATTATACGGTATAGAAGGAGGCCATACTGCCCATCATACCTGTGATATCTCTCTATTAGTCCCACTCCCCTTCTCATTCCCTATAACTCTACAATTTTTTCCTTTTTTATTTATCCAATTCCCTTTTGAAAGTTACTATTAAATGTTTCCACCACCCTTTCAGGCAGTGCATTCCAGATTATAACAACTCAATGGACAAGCTAATGATGTTAACCATGGCTCAGTTGGTAAACTTCTTGTCTATGAGTTCAATGGTTTTGGGTTCAGGTTCCACTCCACGACTTGAGCACAAAGATCAGGGCTGATACTCCAGTGGAGTGCTGTACTGTTAGAGGTGCTGCCTTTCAGGTGAGATGTTAAACTGAGGTCCTGTCTGCATCCTCGGGTGAATGTAACAGATTCCACTGTACTATTCAAAGAGTAGGGGAATTTTATCACTGATGAAAGATCACAGACCTGAAGAGTTAATTTTGTTTCTCTCCCCACTGTGCTGTCAGACCTGCTGAGTATTTCCAGCATCTTGAGCTATCCCTAGTGTGCTTGGCCAACAGTTATCCCTCAATCAACATCACTGAAGCAGATTATCTGGTCATTATCACATTGCTGTTTGTAGGAGTTTGCTATCCGTAAATTGACTGCAAGCATTCCCTACATTACAGCAGTAACGACACTTCAAAAGTACTTCACTGGTTGTAAAGCACTTTGGAACGTCTGTGATCATGAAAGGTGCTTTACAAATGTAAGTCTTTCTTACTTTAATTTCTCCTCATCTTTCCTCTTGTTCTTTTGCCAAATGCCTTAAAGCTGTGTCCTCAGTTCCCCAGTCCTCCTTCTAGTGCAAACAGTTTCTACCTATCTACTTTATCAAAAGCCCTCAAAATTTTGAGCATCTCGATTAAATTTCCCCTTAACCTTCACTGGCTTTGAGAGAATTAGTCAGCTTTTCTAGTCTTTCCATGTAACTGAGGTCCCTCAGCCCTGGTATCATTTTAGTAAATCTACTTCGCACCCTCTCCTTGGGTTTCACATCCTTCCTAAAGTGTGCTGCCCAGAATTGGACACTTAACTCCAGCTGAGACCTAACCAGTGATTTATAAAGATTTAGCATAACTTCCTTGCTTTTGTACTCTTTGCTTCTACTTATAAAGTCTATGCATTTTTAACTCTCAACTTGTCCTGCCACCTTTAAGGTTTTGTGTATGTCAACCCCCAGGTCCCTCTGTTGCTACACCCTTTTAAAATGGAAACATTTATTTTATATTGCCCCTCCTCATTCTTCCTTCCAAAATGTAACACTTCACACTTCTGTCCATTAAATTTCATCTGCCATATGACTGCCCATTTCACCAGTCTATGTCCTCCTGAAGTCTGCTTCAGATCTAAACTCACCTTTACGTTCAATGCTTTGCTGGGAGAAAAGGTTGGATGAATCTACGTGATGCAGAATTTAGGCCATCACAACCTCCAGGCAAGTACCTTGGCTGTGAAGAAGCCAAGGCACCCTTGCTGAAAACGGACACCAATATTTCTAAGAGTGCACCACTGTCCCAGTAGTTCCTGCATATTCTTACCCCCAACCTGATTGCTGAATCAAACTGTTTTTGATTTAATTCGGATAATTGTTTGGTGGTTTGCCAAGTAAGTTTTCATTTCAATCCATCCTCATTCTCCGCCAGGCAAACATAAGACACTTTGTGTCATGACAGCCTGAATTGCGACAAGTGTTGACACTTTTTAAAGTTGTTGCTTCTGAGGACACATTCCAGTTATGATTTCTTTGAAAGGCGTGAGGCAACAGATGGCTACTAGACACAAAACTTTTAATGAGATCAGTGATTTCAGGTGAAAGTATCTACCTATAAATTTTAATTTTAACAGGATTTCCAGAAAAAGGTGAACCTTCCAGAGGGATCAAAAATATATCGTATAAAAGATTAAAATGTGTTATCGCAACATTGTTTTCTCAAAAGTGCAGATTACATTTTTGTTTTAATTGCTGCATCAAACTTCTTTCATTGTGACATGCTATGCCATACATGTGATATATAAAATGAATGCTCTGAAGTACCAGCACCGTTTGATCAGAGAATTTTTCACACACATGAACGGAATCTGCAAAACTCACTTGAGGAATAGATTCTGTATTCAGTGGTTTACCAGAGAGGACCAACATAACACTGTGGCAGTAATCCTGTGAAGGACCAGGGTCTGAATCCAATAGTTTTTCTTTTCTTCCAAGGTTTCAATGGAAACCTTTGATAAGCTTAATGTCACACTTTCCACTTGCTTGCACATTCCATTTATTTCACACAGCCTCAAACAAGAAGAAAGGTTATGAATTCTCCTAGACTAAGTAGTGCATTGTGTTTAAGAGAGTCATTAACAGGAATTGCCACCACATTGTCACTATGAGGAATTGTTCCAAAATTCAGACAGACTCTTTCATGGACTCTTTCTTAGCTTGGTGGACCCCACCTGAATATAATTATGTACTCCAAGAAATTGCCAGAGTGTTGTCATTCACATCTCCCATTTGGATTTTTTATTGAACATTACTTAGGTGGACTACGACAACGATCCCATTAACTACATTCATTGGGAGCTGGTTCCATGCATCCACTACTCTGTGAAAAAAGTAAATTTCTTCTGATCACCAGTGTCTTGCATGCTAATTTTCTACTCAAGCCCCTAAGTTTAACATTCACAGAAAAGCCCAGGGACAAAAGGGGGAGAAATTGTGGAAAATTCACCTCCAAACTTCTCAAGCATTCAAAATCAGTCCAGGAGATCACATGGAACACGTGTTCATTATTTGTTAATCCGGTACATTGATGATTGTATCGGAGCCGTTTCCTGCTCTTGCCCTGAACTGGAAAACTTCATCAACTTTGCTTCCAATTTCCACCCTTCTCTCACCTTTACATGGTCTATCTCCAACACTTCCCTTCCCTTCCTTGACTTCTCTGTCTCCATCTCTGGGGTTAGGCTGTCCACTAATATTTGTTATAAGCCCACCGACTCCCATGGCTGCCTTGACTACTCTTCCTCACACGCTGCTTCCTGTAAGGACTCCATTCCATTCTCCCAGTTTCTCCATCTCCGACATATCTGTTCTGATGATGCAACCTTCCACAACAGCGCTTCTGATATGTCTTCCTTTTTCCTGAACCTGGGGAATCCCCCCGACTGTGGTTGACAGGGCTCTCAACCGTGTCCAACCCATTCCCGCACTTCTGCCTTCACCCCTTCCCCTCCCTACCAAATCCGCGACAAGGTTCCTCTTGTCCTCACTTTCCACTCCGCCAGGCTCCACATCGAAAGGATCATCCTCTGCCATTTCTGCCACCTCCAGCATGATGGCATGACTAAACGCATCTTCCCCTCCCCTCTCCTGTCAACATTCCAAAGAGATCATTTCCTCCGCACTACAGTGGTCCACTCCTTTATTACCCCCGACACCTTCCCTGCTTCCTGTAAGAATCATTCCCTTCCCATGCAATTGCACACGGCGTAATACCTGCCCTTTTCCCTTCTCTCTCCTCACTATCCATGGCCCCAAACACTCCTTCCAGGTGAAGCAGCAATTTATTTGTACTTCTTTCAAATTAGTATACTGTATACACCGCTCACAAGGTCTCTACCTTGGGGAGACCTAACACAGATGAAGTGACTGCTTTGTGGAACACCTCCACTCAGTCCACAAGCATGATCCTGAGCTTCTGGTTGCTTGCCATTTCAATTCACCACCCTGCTGTCATGCCCACATTTCTGTCTTTGGCCTGCTGCAGTGTTCCAGTGAACAGCAACGCAATCTCGGGGAGCAGCACTTCATCTTCCAATTGGTCACTCTACAGTATATACAGTATATACAGTATACTCAACATTGAGTTCAATGATTTCAGAGCATGATTGGCCTTTTTCTATTATTTTATTTTATTTTATAATTTTTCAACCACATGCCTGCCTTACACTTGGTTTTTGATGTTTATGCTTTTGGGCAGAGCTGTTCATTATTCTGCCATTAACACTCCCTCTTTCACCACAAGCATTAGCACACCCTTTACCTTTGTCCCATGGCATCTTTGTTATTTAATCTCTCCTGCCCTCTGCCCTATCATACATCTTCCCTTTTATTCCCACCCACCGCCCCCCCCCCCTTCACTTGCTTAATACCTATTGCACTTCTAACCTTTGCCAGTTCTGATGAAAGGTCACAGACCTGAAATGTTAACTCTGCTTCTCTCTCCATGGATGCTGCCAGACCTGCTAAGTATTTCCAGAACTTCCTGTTTTTATTTCAGATTTCCAGCATCTGCAGTATTTTGCCTTTATTTATTGCCTAACATCTAGCCTATTCCTACTTTTCCATGACTCCAATCCTTTCCTACTACTCCTGTCCCCAGTCTTCCCAATCTGTCAAATTGGAATAATCTATCAATCGGCATGCTATCCAGCCTTTTCTTTATTCATACATCTTTTTTTTTTAAGAGATACAGCACTGAAACAGGCCCTTCGGCCCACCGAGTCTGTGCCGACCATCAACCACCCATTTATACTAATCCTACACCAATCCCATATTCTACCACATCCCCACCTGTCCCTATATTTCCCTACCACCTACCTATACTTGGGCAATTTATAATGGCCAATTTACCTACCAACCTGCAAGTCTTTTTGGCTTGTGGGAGGATACCGGAGCACCCGGAGAAAACCCACGCAGACACAGGGAGAACTTGCAAACTCCACACAGGCAGTACCCAGAATTGAACCCGGGTCGCTGGAGCTGTGAGGCTGCGGTGCTAACCACTGCGCCACTGTGCCACCCTATTAGGTCACCTGCAAGTCTACACTGCTCTAGTACAAAGATATCTTCTTAAGTATTCAGAAGTACAGAAGAGAGCAAAGACTAGGAATATGTACTACCAACCTATCCACCCTTTAATGTCTATTTTAATGCAAGCCATTTTATATTCTATGTGCCTCATTGGTACCAAAAGGACAATTCATTTGGTCATTCATCTCATTACTGTTTATGGGACATTACTGGCCCTTATGTTTACCAACATGACAGTCACTGCATTCCAAAGACATTTTGTGAAGTGTTTCAAGGTGCTTTGACACATAGGATACTAGCTAAATGCCAGTATTTTTTTTCATGGATGTGACAGGATTAATGTACTTTTTTTAAAAAGAGGTAGATTGCAGAAGGAGGCAATACAGGAACCAGATCCCTCTTATAGGCAATTTGGCAGTAAAGCTACATATGGATGCTGTTGAAATATGTTTATATTTTTGTGCCATTGTGACATAAACTAGAAATGCAAAATATGCTCAAGATTGAAAAGGCGAGGAATGCAAGGGGTAGAACACTATACTTCTCACCCTACACCATGGATTTGAATGCAGCCCAGACTAATTGGGTGATTAAAGTGGGATTTGTTCTCACCTCTTTCGACCTCTCCATCACTACCACCACCACCACTTGGATGTTGCCAGCCAACCCCACCCCAAATTTTGACCCCTCCCATTATGACAGACTTCTCACGTGCTCCAATGAATCCACCTATTAGAGGGTCTTCCATATCAAAATAACCTTTTGCCTTCAACAAAATAAAGTTGTTTTCCAAAAAACACTGAACCATAAGCTAAACTCTAGTCCAAAAATCAACCTTCTTCATTATTCTAGCCAATCTTTACCCTAATCCAATCGTCAGCTCAGCTGTACCCCTCAACCCAACCCTAACCACCAGCCAAAATCTAGCCCACAGCCCACGTCTAGCCCATGCTAATGGCCCACGTTCATAAGACACTTCAATTCAGATGGTAGGTTTGCAAGCTTCTAAACTAATGGAACAATATTGACAAATTTCTGAATGAAAGTCACAGTCTGTCACTGAAATGTTTGCCAACAAAAACAGTGATAACTGATATTCTTATTTTATCTTTACTGAAGACCACTGGCTTCCCTGAATCCAAGAGCTTCGTCAACTTCTAAGCTAATATCTCTAGGCTTGATTTTATATGAGCACACTACAGTTGATGCTAAAAGCTCATTTTTGGTCTTCTAATTCAATTAGTGCTGAGGTGCTATAGTTATTCTTTAGTGTATTGTGAGAAGCTGGAGGTTACCATGACAAGAACAGATGTTTCACAAAGTTGGACAATTTTGATGCTGCAAACACAGGAAACTTGGTGAGCATGTCCTCTGTTACTGAAGAGCAATCCCAATGTCCCAATGTTGACAGAACACTATTTCAGCGGGTGTCAGTTCAAATTATGCTTAAAATTCTGCATTCAAAGCACTGAGGCTTTGTGACAACACTATATGGCCCAGTTTTTTCAGAAACCTTTGCCATTGGTACACATCATAGACATTTTTGATTGATACAGAATGTCCATGTAAACTAACAGTAACGTATGTGTTCCTGACATAAACTTAGAGGTCAGACTGAGCAGTTGATTTCTCTTGTGATGCTGTAGTGGTTATAATCCTGAAAAGGACTCACAACACAACCTACGTCTTCACACAATTGTAGAAAGATGATGTTCAGCAATGAATAGGGAAACCTCATCCAGTCCACTAGGCTTGAAAGCTTTGAGCTGGGCCAGACCAGTGACAAAAGGTTAGATTTCTCCATACATTCCCAAACAGTGCCCCAGTTACCAGCTGTGCCGAGTGGGAAAGTTCACCTATACGTGTGACGATCAGTAACACTATTACAAGGAAAGAAAAGAAAGAAGTTGCATTTATATAGCTCCTTTCATGACTTGAGGATGTCCCAAAGCACCTTACAGCAACTTAAGTACTTATTGAAGTGTAGTCACTGTTGTAATAGATGAACCGCAGCAACGTCCCACAAATAGCAATAAGATACATGACCAGATTATCTATTTTACTTATATAAATACTGCAGATGCTGGAAATCTGAAATAAAACCAAAAAAGTGCTGGAAATACTCAGCAGGTCTGGAAGCATCTGTAGAGAGAGAAGCAGAGTTAACATTTCAGGTCAGTTACCTTACATCAGAAACTGGTAAAGGTTAGAAATGTAACAGATTCTAAGCAAATAAAGTAGGGGTGGGGCAAAAAAGAACAAATGGGAAGGTGTTGATAGGACAGCGGGTCACAGAGAATAACTAACAAGGAGGTCATTGGGCAAAGACAAAGAATGTGTTAATGGTGTGGTGAAATACAAAGCGTTAGTGCAGAGAGAGTGTCCTTTTTTGCCCCACCCTCACTTTATTTGCTTAAAACCCATTACATGTCTAACCTTTGCCAGTTCTGATGAAAGTTCACTGACCTGAAACATTAATTTTGCTTCTCTCTCCACAGAAGCTGCGTCTTTCCAGCACTTTTTTGGTTTTATATCTATTTTAGTAATGTTGGTTGAACGATATATATTGACCAGGATAGACAGGGAAACTACCCTGTTTGTCAAAATAGTGCCACTTGAGAGCAGACAGGCCCTTGGGTTAACATGTCATCCAAAGGACAAAGCCAATAACTATACACTGATGTGATATCGCAGTTAAGCTTTTGATATAAACCAAGAAAACACAAACTAACCTCCTCCCAATCATTTAATGGAATAAACAATTGAGCGCAGGGTCAAAATGTCTTGCTGCTGTGATGAAGTCCGTGTCTGTAGACTGTTACCTGAACAGTTGGTTTGTTGAATGTACTGTTAGGTGCACTGACTCTGGTTTCAAAGCTAGTTTTTTTGAGACAGTCCTTCACTGGAAAATGAAACCAAAAGCTTCGTTGTTCTGGGAAAACAGAACTGGTTAGGACCAGTTAAAAACACAAGACATAGAGCCATATGACCAGAGATGTAACTAGAGCTATTCAAGTTCAGTTTACAAGTCTGCAGAATTGAAACAGGCTGCAAAGAGAAGAGACTTGATTCCGGGAGCTGGCCATTGGCAAACACAACTTGCCGCAGTGGCTTTTGGTGACCTGGAGAACTGCGGGTGGAACCACTCCATTAAGACTGCCTGAGCAGGACTAGGGTCATTCGAGTGGCGACACAACTGAAACCTTTAAGGGAAGACTGCTTCTATCAACAAGAAGACTTTACTTCCATAGTGGCATCTTGGAGGACAGAAGTTGGTCTTCTACCTGAAGAGCTTCATAGTTTTGAGGAACTTTGTGACTGTTCCGTGCTATCTTTAGTGAGAGGACTGCCCAGTGAATCTGTGAGATCTATCTTTGTCGCATCTGATAATTAGTATGTAATCTTTAAGCTCTATATGTATCGACCATGATTTGACAGTTAGTTCACATTTAATTTATGTTGGTTTTAATATAATTGATATAATTTAATTGCACCTCTTAATATTTCAGTTTCCATGCCAAAGGGTGTGAAAATCCCTGTTGTATTAAGAAAAGCACAATTATTTTTAAACCATTAAGCTTTTCAAATGTCAATAGAACATGCACTTGCTCATAGAATGGAACATTACAAATCTGCTTTTGTTACAATTTTAAGTTACTACACATACAGAGAATAAAGATCTCTGGCTCTGACTTCAGTTTCTGGTTAATATGGTGCATGAGTGGGGAGACGATGCAGAGCCCCAGTACTATTCAGACAAATTGCAGCTGATTAACGTCAGATTTAGATATAAACTAAACCATATCCACATGATTAGTTTTCTTTTATTTCTAGAAGAGCAGGAAAATGCAAATTGCTCTGTCCAATACCCATGAAGGAATGACATGCTCTTCTCACTGTGTAATCTGCAGTATGAAGTTTAATTTTGGAACAAGGTTTGGCAACTTCACCAACCATCTCCCAAAGATGTGAACAGATGGGTTCTTCAAGAGCAATGAATGCTAACATTAAATCCAGGTGCTGTTCTTTTTGCTGTCTCTGTTAAGCTCATCACAGCAGAGTTTCCTAAAGAATAACTCATGACATTATAAACATTATGAATTATTTTTCACTGCTGTTTATTTCAGAAGTCAATCATGACCCACTACTGCTGGCAAAGGCAAATCACAAGCTCATCAGCTGATATACAGGCATGCAACAAAGGATCAGAAAGGACTAGCTGGCATATCAATTTCAGTCAGATTGGTACAGCCTTGTACACCATGGAGCTATCCCTCTAGTCACCCAATCAAGAAGTTAAAAGCCAACAGCCAATTTCAAAAAATCCTGGGAAATTCTTACTCCTGCTCTTAATTCGTAAATTCATATATTCACACTCCATTTAATTAAATGGCGAGTAAAACCAGACTGATGTAAAACAGGCGTCCAACACTAGACCCCATTAACACCAGGCAGATTAGGTTAAAATGAGACGAAAGCTTCTGTGATGCTGTCACAAATGTTAACCGTAAGTTCAAGAGTCACACCTATCAGTTGCCACACATCCTCAGAGACTGACCTCAGAGCCTGTACTGAGGTCCAATGTCTCTCAGGGGGGTATCCATGAGTTCTGTGTTCCACAACTCCAAAGTATCGAACAGTCTCCTTCTCTTCCTCTGCTGGGAAGGTGACACATTCTTACTCATGTCCCACTCCTCTGGTTCTCTCATGGTCTGTGAATCACCTGGTGTCACATCCTCACTAACAATACCTAATTGCCTCCTAAGCTGGTGCATGAGAGTGAAGAAACTAGTGACACAGATGGTGAGTCAGAAGGGGGTTGGACAGAGGAGAAGGGGTCAGGAGGTCTGTACAGGAGCTCATAGTGGGCTATCATCTGCCATCCTCTCCCTCTTCATCATTATCTGCCTCATCATCACGGCTGGAGGCAATTAATAACTCTGTTCTTCCTCCTCCTCTGTTCCTGGTTACTGTGGTGGATCTGCAGGAAAAGGATAAAAACAATTAATGGGTGAGTATGACCGCTTGGGATTAAGGAGACAGAGAAGGAGGTGGAAGCTTGTGGCTGTGCACTGCTCCCCAGGATACCAAGCAGATGGTGGGCAGATTGCCAATCCCACGTGATGAAATCTTCTCCAATAGCCTTACTTGTGACACTTTGTCAGAAGACTTTCTGGTAGTCAAGATATACAACATCAACTTGACTCTCATCATCCACTAATGTAGTTCCACCTTCAGAGGACCCCATCAGGCAGGAGATCTGTTTCCCATGCTGGGATTCTCTAATAACTGCCAGTCTCTCTCCAGGTGCTGAAGCATCACATCGCTTATTAATACTTTCCAGCTTTTGCCCTACAATTGACATCAAACTAACCAATACGATTGAATGTGACATGCTGCATTATTGACCGCTGTCCCTTTTTTGCTTCTCTAATAATGGCTCATTCATTACAACGCATACTCACTTCTACCTAAGTCAAAGGCCTATATGACACACATGTTGCTGGTCAGATCTCAGATAACCTGTTCCATGTTGTGGAAATATAAATTGGCAGCACATGTGGAGAAAAAAAACCTATAGAACTGACAGCATTGCAGGAATCTGTACAGATATCGATTCTGCAATCATGTACATTTTAAGGCCAAGTGTTGGACCTTGGCTTGGATTGATTAAGGCATGAAGAGGAGAAGATGTTGCATCGCTCGTATCAGGTCATGAACAACATATTTAATTATAATTAAAATTCGTATTCATAGTCCTTTTTGAATGACTGTAATTAAAATAAATTGCATTATACAGCTTTACAGATTCAGGAGTTTTGCTGTAACTAAATGAGTTGTCTGTCATGCTGGGTCTGTGATCAAACAGACAGAGAGCCAGAGGACTCAAACAATGATAGAGGCTCTTTAAGACTCTTCTTGTTCAATCTCTCCTATTGCAGTACTTTATTTCAAACCACTCCTTCTCCCCTCCACAATGCTGTTTAATTCCATCACTCCTTTTCTAACTCATTCCAAGCATTCGATTGAGGACAAGTTCAATTTAGCTCTGTTTGTCTGTGTTGTATTTAATTCCTTTCTAAAATTCCCTCTCGTTTCTGTACTTGTGCTTGACAGTATCAAATTATCTGTCAGACACATGCACTGGAGTGTCAGGCAGAGCAGGAAACCAGCAGGGATTCAAATCATACTGTTTATACCAGTCTGGTTCTAATCCATTTGATTCACAGTTATAAACCCAACCCAGGAAGTGAGTGTGCTGTAACACTGAAATAAATTAGCTTTCACTGTTCACACAGAGCATTTTGATTTGAAACAGGTGAAATGCAGAACAAATCTATGTTTACAGCCATGGCGTAAATGGGGTTAAGTGTGCTGATGTGATCGGTGGATGTCAGAACACAAAACTTTCCTGAGCGACACTGGGAGTAAGATGACAGGATCATTTCACCAATGAGGCTGAACATAACTCTGTCAGGTACGCCAACTGATATTTGTGAAAAGGTAGAAAAGTTGGGTATGTCCCTCAGGTAGATGCCACTAGACTTGCCTCCTGCCCCCAAAAAATGTTGAATGCTCTGATATCACAAGGGATTGATGATTAATGAGTTGAACCTTCGAATAGGTGTCAGCTCAGTGGCAGCATCCTTGACCATAAGGCACTCAGAATGTCATGGATTCAAGGCCCATGTCAGAGGCTTGAGCACAAATTCTAGGCTAACATGCCAGTGCAGTATTGAGGGAGTGCTGCTTTGTCCAAGGTGCTGCCTTTCCGATGAGATGTTAAAATAAGGCTCCGTCTGCTCTCTCAGGTGGATGTAAAATCCGATGCTGCAATTTTGAAAAAAGTATTAGGGTTCTCCTTGGTGTTGTGGTCAAAATTTATCCCTCAATCAACATCACTAAAACAGGTCAGTGCTGTTTGTGGGACCTTGCTGAGTGCATTTCATACATTACGAAAGTGACTGCACATCAAAAGTACTTCATTAGTTATTAAGCACTTTGGAAGATCCTGAGGTTGTAACAGGCGCAATCTTTTAGACCTTACTAAAACCATTGAAACAACTCAGTAGAGATCCCTGGCTTGCACCCTTTATGTATAGTATGAAAGGATTTCAGATCTTCTGTGCTATAATGGTGCCATAGGTAACTAAGCCATAGGATCCCAACCAGAGGGTTATGAGTTTCATCCTGTATCTTATGCCTAATGTTGCTCAAGAAGGATGTTTGTTAAGAAGTCCACCAATCTCATCTGCGCACGTAGCCCCATTTACACTGCGACTATAAAAATCAGTTTGTTCTGCGTTTTGCCTCTTTCAAATCTAAATGCTCTGTGAATAGTGAAAGATAATCATTGCCAGTGTTACAGCCCTTTCTGGCTTGGAGTTAGCACCAGAACGCAGCAAGTTTGAGTCCTCGGCTGCCTGCCATTCATATTTGTCTGATTTGGGTTGTTTTCTCTAGTTTGTCTGCCTGACCACATAATAGTATACTCACAAATATTTCTCCCAACAACCACCATCTCTGACCCAGAAGTTTCCCCAATTGAGCCATTGAGAAACCAAAGGCATTTACTGGATCTTCCAAATTCAACATTGGTGTAAAATGGCGGGAGCAGATTGGCTGCCCCTCATACATTCCTATGACCCCGTCAAAATTGAAAGTTCCACACATTATGATTGGTGCCTGCAACAATTGTGTAGGCTTTTCCCCAGCTCTATTCCCCCCTCCCCTGCTGATTTATGATTAGTCATGAAGCCAAGATCCCATCTGCCCTCTCAGGTGGATGTAAAAGATCCCATGACACTATTTTGAAGAAGAGGAGGGGAAGCTATCCTGGTGTCCTGGCCTGTACTTATCACTCAATCAACATCACAAAAAACAGATTATCTGGTCACTATCACATTGCTGTTTGTGGGAACTTGCCATATGCAAGTTAGCCCTGTTTCTTACTACTCTCCAAAAGTACTTCATTGGCTGTAAAATATTTTGAGATGTCTGGAGATCATGAAAAGTGCTACGTAAATTCAAATCTTTCTTTCTTCCTTTTCTTTCAGATTGTGAGCCACCTTGCTGTCCTGTTCAGCTCTGAGTTGAGCTGCAAACTCCATCAATCACTCATGTTGCATACTCCACCCTGCAATATTATCTTGCTTTGATCCTAACTCATCCTCAATGCCAATGAAACATTATCCACATCTTCATCACCTTAAAGCCCAACTTATCCAATGCCCTCTTTACAGACCTTCATTCTACATAAACTCCAAAACTCTGCTGCCTGGATTCTGTCCTGCACAAGGTCCCACTTGCTAATTCCAATTTCCTTGCTAGTCTCCACTGTCTCCGTGTCCCTCAAGTCCACCACTTACCTAATTGAAGCAGTTGGAGGCCCAAATTAAGTTCATGGTCTGGCTTCATTAACATTCTGTCAGAATTGTTCGCAGGCTAGAAGCAGCTCGTCAATCAGAGGGGGCAGGAGATCCAATGACTCTATCGTGGAACCCAGCTAGTGCAGGTAAGTTAAGGGAAGGGCAATCTCAGGGGCGGACTGTGGAGGGTCAGACTTGGGGAGTGGGGTGCAATTTTTCTGGAGTCAGCATTAATGCACCTCCTGACCCACAAAATCATCTGAGAACCTTTACTTCATACTGTTTTGAGCAGCTTTGAAGTATCACTGATTAGACCACTCTAAACCAAATACTAATAGACAGAGTGTGTGCAGTGCCAAGTATCACTGAGCAGAGTGTGTGTCATGCCAAATACCAATGGGAGGAGTAACTGCAGGGCCAAGTATTAAAGAGCAGAGCATGCGTGGAGCCAAGTATCAATGGGTAGGAATGTGCATGGTGCCAAGTACCATTGGATAGAAGTGCATGGTGCCAATATCATTGGACAAAGAATACTATGAGCCTCTTCACCCACTGGCACTTCAAAATTGCATCAGGATCCAGTTGACAACAAATGACTCTGATTTGCATCAATACTGAATGAGGCACCCCCATATTCCTTGGGTGCACGGGTCATGCATTTCAAGACCCCCACCAATATGGCAGTGACCAGGAAGTCAATGGGAATGGGACTGTAAATGCTGCACTGCTATTTTCATGGTGCTACTGGCCTGATCCCATCCAATGGGTGGATGAAAAGTTGGCCCTTTTTTAAAAAAAATGCCATATAAAAAAACATAAATCAAATTTTAAAAATGTATGTTTTTGACCATGTTCAGCCAACTCTCTTGCTTGCACTGGTACTCTCCATTTTCTTGTATGACACAGCTTGGGATATTTTATTATTTACTACAGGCATGCCTGCTGTTGTTATTTGTTGAACAAAACTCAGGGGAAGACTGAAAGTGGAGGTGCAAGAGGAAGTGAGGGGCAGGGGGGAGGGGGTGATGGCAGAAGACTTCAGAAAGTGCCTATTTTGCTCCACATTGAATGGCCTCTTGTATCAAGCATTCATGCAGTGACTTCAACAGCAATTGGGTTGCGCTAAGACCTGTCACACCTTCCAGCAGAAGCAGGTGGAGATGTGGAAAGTGGCCTATAAAGGAAAAGGAAACTAAGCTAACAATCTTTTCACCATAATTCACATATCCAGGAAGTAAAGGTTCTTCGATTTCAACTTCCAGAGGTATTGTCTAAACACTCAAAAGTTACATTTTCAGTGCAATGTCAGCATGGTGCTGAGTTCAAAAATGTACAGACCCTTAGAAAATAGGCGTCATGTTTAGATAGAGGATCTGGATCGGCGCAGGCTTGGAGGGCCGAAGGGCCTGTTCCTGTGCTGTAATTTTCTTTTTCTTTCTTTGTTTGAAGAACTTTAAGTCTGTATAATGGTCTCTATATATTTGACAGTCCAGTGCATATTTAATAGCCGTAAATGACAGGATATGAGTGAAATGAGCCTTTACTTTGCAGATTGTGTACATGAACAATAAAATTGACAAATTAGTATTCACGTATTAAGTCTCATACAAAGCAATACTGACTCATAATCTTCCATTGACAGATGTCGATATGGAGCAGTGTGCTAAATAGATTATAAAAGTTCTAATTCACAGTTTGTTCACTCTTCCACTGCGGTAATTGGAAAAAATCTCGGCCAACGGGTTCTCATCCACTTTAAGACATATGAGCAATAATGTTAGCTATGCCTTCAGCTATCGAGGCCCTAAACTCTGGAATTCCCTCCCTAAACCCCTCTGTCTCTTAATCTCTCTCCTCCTTTCAAACCTACCACTTTGACTATGCTTTTGGTCACCTCTTCTAATATCTCCTTATGTGGCCCAGTGTAAACTTTTGGTTGATAACACTCCTTTCAAGTGCCTTGGGACATTTCCTTATGTTAAAGCCATGATATAAATACAAGTTGTTATTATTTATTGGTTTAGTGGGAACATTCCTGCCTCTGAGTCAGAAGGTGAAGCATTTGAACTCTACTCCAAACAGTCCTGGTGAGTGGAGATCTGAGTCCCAGTTCTGAGTTTTGAGTTTGACAGTATCTGTGGATGTGAATGGCCTCAATCCTCATCGTATGGGTGTGGGAGCCCAAAACCCTTTCTGCCATATAGAACTGGCCACCCTCTCAGCTGGTATAAGGTTACGACCCAGGAAGTAGCATTCATGCCAATCCTGTCAGATTGAATCAACCTGTGAATCTTCCACTACTTCACACTACCCTCTAAGAGAAGAGTACAAAAATATGGAAATGGCAGCATTAGAACGTATTTGAAGTTCACTGTTTTTATTTCACTGATTATTTATGGGGGGAGAGGAGTTAATACAAAAATCCATTCAAATATTCCTTAACTTCGACGTTTATACCCTTCAGACAAACGCAAAAGCTCTTTTGAGTTAGGAAGCAAATTTTACTGAATAATGTCAATGGAAAATGATCTTCAACGATTTCCATCGATGGCCATTAAAATGGAAACTGTTGCCTACTGATTTCAGATATATGTAGCATAAATAATCATATCTCAAGAGTATAATAAAAACAAACTCTGACTGCCATTTTCAGGCGATGTAAGTAGATTGCTTTCCCTTAGGTTCCTGGGGTAACCTCCCGTGTCCCATAATGCACTTAGCACATCACTTCTGTTACCCTTAGGACATTCTTGATGACTACAGCTATCAACAGTAGTCATTATTTACCACAGCACGTGTGTGTTCTTGATTTATAAAACATTATACAATTATGAATGACTGCCATTTGCAAAGAAAGGAACAATAACAGGCTTAGTCTGGATCTGGATTCTCGTCATTCTCTTGTTTTGTTTATCACTGCAAGTGAATTTCTGCCATTGATATGGTTTCATTAGTCCACAGAAACCATCCACCCAATCAGAAATATAACCGCTCTTGCTCAGCGGAAAAAATCAGAAATAAAATTAAAATGATGTCAAGTACTGCATTAAGCAGACTGTAAGCTCTTTGATCAATAAAGATGCTTCTGGCATTTGAAAGGGGTTTGGATAATCCAGCGAGGCGCCTCCTACAGCTGCTATTTTCCTCACTCCCCTCTCCTCAATTGGGCCAGACCCCAGATCTTGCCCTCCATGTCCCAGATGTCCCTCCCCCCACCCATTCTCCCGCAATGTTGGGCACCCTTCCCAGTATTGCCAACTTACAGACCATTGTCCCCACTGATTATGGGATTTCCCTTTAAATTCTCCCAGGCCCCAGAACCTTGTGCACGGCACTTTCAGGCCCACAGAGTCTACTCCCTAATATTCTCATACTCTTGCAACGCAGAACACACAGACATCATATACCATGTCACTCTTTTTTAAAATGCTGGGCACTTTAGCAGCCAGTGTATAAAAGCACCAGGTATCACACTGCAAGCCTTAAAATGAGCCAGTGTCACTCTCTGCAAGTGACCTGCCTCTACCCACCAAGTCCAGTGAACTACACAACTGGGGGCAGGGGCATTTAGCATAGCAGAATTATTATTATGATTCATAGAGTATGCAAGGATTTGCTGTTTGTAAACTCTAGCCCCTACCCTCATCTAGTGATCGAAGAGGATTGGCAATAGACAGAACTGAAAGCCACAAAGCAATTATTAGAACTGTGACAAAAACAAAATACTGCAGAAGCTGGAATTTGAAATAAAAACACAAAATACTGGCAATACTCAGAAGGCCTGTGATCTTTCCTCGAAACTGTGACGGTAGCAATCAATTTTATTATGAGGGCATCAAATCTTTATTTGAGATAACATTGACAGTAAAAATGATACAACATTCAACAAGTTTGTGAGTGATGTGTTCGACCAGGGGAGAAGAGCTGTTAATTTATGCAATAGCAAGTTATGTACACAGATTTATTTGATATAACCGTGCTATGTGAAGGGAATAGATTTAAATCTTTATTTATCTCCCTGCAATAGGAGGAAGCCTTGTCTGTGTAAATCGTCAGGCTTGTCTGACATCCTGTACTGGCTGAGCAGAAATTTCCTCCAACTAAATATTGGAAAGACAGAAGCCATTGCTTTCGGTCACACCACAAGCTCTGCTCTGTTGCCCCAACTTCAGCCCTATTCTCTGGCAACTGTCTGAGGCTGACTGTTGTAACCTCAGTGTCATATTTGACCCCAAGGTGAGCTTTCAACCACATGTTCGTGCCATCACTAAGACGGCCTATTTCCACCTCCATAACACCTGCCCCTGCCTCAGCTCTTCTGCTGCGGAAACCCTCATCCATGTCTTTTTTTCCTCCAGACTTGACTATTCTAATGCACTCCTGGCCAGCCTCCCACATTCTACCCTCCATAAACTTGAGGTTATTCAAATCTCTGCTGCCATGTCTTAACTTGCACCAAATCCCATTTGCCTCTGCTCACTGACCTACATTGGCTCCCAGTTAAGCAGCGCCTCGATTTTAAAATTCTTATTCTTGTTTTGAAATTCCTCCATGGCCTGGCCCCTCCCTATCTCTAATCTCCTCCAGCCTTACAACCCTCTGAGATATCTGCACTCCTCTAATTATGGCCTCTGGAGCATCCCCAATTTTAATTGCTCCACTATTGGTGGCCACGCCTTGGTTGCCTATGCCCTAAACTCTGGAATGCCTTCCCTGCACTTCTCCACCTAGCTGCCTCTCTTTCTTCTTTTAAGAAGCTCCTTAAAACCTACCTCTTTGACCAAGCTTTTGGTCAGCGGACTTAATATCCCCTGATGTGGCTCGATGTCCTATTTTATTTTATAATGCCTCTGTGAAGTGTTTTGGGATGTTTAGTTACTTTAAAGGAGCTATATAAATATAAGCTGTTGATGTTGTTACTCATTGTTTAATTCACTTGTAATTCTATGGGAGCATTATATGTATGAAAGTCTTGTGTCCAGAATGTGCTTAGCTCAAAGAGTCTCTTCACAAAAACATTCCTGTGACTCAAATTTTCCAAAGGACCTACTGTTTGAATACATTGCTCACAAAATAATTTTCTGAATAATGTACACCACAGCACATCCCATCACACACCCCTCACCAGCAATATTTCTCAAGTTCATATTTTTCATATTTGATCTTTCTTGGATCTTTGGCCCCCACTGGGGCCAGGATCAGAGGCGGGAGGGCCACATATTAGGCCCACGGGTCGACATGCTAGTTCCCTAGTTCCATCCTCCCTCCAGGACATTTTTGTGGAGCTGAGATTGGGGCCTGCAGAGCTGCCCGCCCACATGTAACGGGTAGCTATTCGGCTCATTAAGGTCTTAAATAATTCCTATTAAAAGAGGCTACTTAAAATTTTCCAGTCGGCCTCCAGGTTCCTGCACTGGAATGGGCTAGTTTAGGTGCCTGGAGGCAGGCACCCGGCAGCAGGCCCGGTGAGGGAGGGCGTCACTCCAGACAAGCGAGGCCCTCCCTGCCTGCCTGGGTACAAGGACAGCCACAGGCCGCCCTGTAGAGGGTGACCCCTCCCCACACCCACCCCCCCCACCCCCAATCCCCATCTTGCACAGTGGTGGTCTGGCTGCTGAATCTATTTATTAATTAATGATTTAAAGTAATTGGAGAGAGGGTGTCTCCATATTGAAGCACCCTCTCCCTTACTTATCTTCCAGAGCAGCCTGCTGCTCCTCTCAAGCTGGAAGGCCTCGGATCAATCATCCAGCTTTGAAAGCCTGCCCACTGCCCTTAATTGAATGGAGAACATATCTCCATGCCAGTTAAGGGGGATCCCCCATGAAAATCCCAATGAGTGACTGTTTCCCCCTGGGGAAAGGTTCGGGACCCGGTAGCAGTCCCAACTTCTGTTTCCTATTGTGTGCAGTTTTGGTCTCCTTATCTGAGGAAGGATGTTCTTGCCATGGAGGGAGTGCAAAGAAGATTTACTCGGCTGATTCCTGGGATGGCAGGATTGACATATGGGGAGAGATTGGGTTGACTAGGCCTATATTCACTGGAGTTTAGAAGAATGAGAGGGGATCTCATAGAAACCTATAAAATTCGAACAGGTCTAGACAGGCTAGCTGCAGGGAGGATGTTCCCGATGGCTGGGGAGTCCAGAACCAGGGGTCACAATCTCAGGATACGGGGTATGCCATTTAGAACCGAGATAAGGAGAAATGTCTTCACTCAGAGGGTGGTGAACCTGTGGAATTCTCTACCGCAGAAGGCAGTGGAGGCCAAGTCATTAAATATATTCAAGAAGGAGATAGATATATTTTTTAATGCCAAAGGGATCAAGGGATATGGGGAGAAAGCAGGAACAAGGTACTGAATTAGACAATCAGCCATGATCTTTTTTGAATGGCGGAGCAGGCCCAAAGGGCCGAATGGCCTAATCTTGCTCATATTTTCGATGTTCCTATGTTTTATGTTTCCTGTCCTGGAGGGAAAATCCAGAAACAGATGCTGCTCAAAACTTATATATGCACAGACTGATGAGAATAGCATCAGCTCCATAGTCACGCCCCATACACACTGAGAAATACCACAGGATATCTACTAATCTTTTAAATGTTCTTTTCCTTTTCTCCCATCCAATTTCTTTCCCTTCTAGTCCTGAAGGCACTGACACATGTTGCACTCTGATACCTTAAACATCCACTTTCTCCATCACCTGTGTACCATGACTGCAGTGAGTACTACCCACAAGATGCACTGCAGCTACTCAATAAGGCTTCTTCGGCAGCACCTTCTTAACCCAGAAGGACTAGGACAGTAGACGCCTGAGAACACCATCACCTCCAAGATACACATCATCCTGACTTGGACATATGTCAATGTTCCTTCTTCGTTGCTGGGTCGAAATCCTGGAGCTCCCTACCTAAGAACACTGTGGGACACCCTCACCACGTGGACTGCAGCAGTTCTAGATGAAGGCTCACCACCACCTTCTCAAAAGCAATTAGTGATAAATGTCAGCATTGCCAGCAATGCCTTTATCCCAATCAAACCAATGCAATCCTGGTGTCACCTGTTGTTCACTCATGCAAACTTTGCAGTCAATGTTAGTGATCAGGAACATGAAGCCTAAATGCTTTTTCCCCTCCCCAGCCGAAGACCATGAGGACCAACGTACCACAATTACCATCTGAGATTATCTAATTCAACACAGACCAGTGTGCTTACTATCTGAACCATTAGGAACAGATTATATCATCTGAACCCCTTGGTTTATAACTAGCCGGCAATTCACTGCTGGCCATCCAGAGGCTTTATATAGCTGTACATTATCAGTATTGTGCTTCTATTATGAATTACATTCAAAACCCATAATTCCATCTTGAAACATTGATTGTTGTTGCAAAAAGGATTGCAAGAGCAGTCCAAACAGAATAACTTCTCATCTCTTCTGATCTGAAGACTTAGTTAGTCACCTGTAGCAGAAATGCGATGGTGCAAATGTCATTCAGCCACAATGCTCTTAAAGCAATAACTCAGGAGCAGTTCAAGAATTTGAGCTTGAAGTACCTGAAGAGCTTAGTGCAGTTAGGGTCAAAGAACCAAAAGAGGGTGCAATGCAGCAAAACCAGTGAAACTTGCATACAATAACTGAAAGAAAAGCATTTGGCCTCTTGCATAAAATAATAGAAAGGGAGTCTCCTAACATATGCAACATTTAAATGCAATGACTTAAACAATAGTTCTTAAGATGCAGGCTATATAATGAAACCTAACCTCTTAGCACAAAGAAACTGAATAAAATACTTTTGAATGCTTAACATATATTTGCAAAACTATATTGATTTTTAAGAGCTGTTTTATTCCAACGGGATCGTTCTGAAACTCACAGACTTCAATTTCTTATTGTACCAGATGTAGCTTTTCCAAATATCTATTTGATAACAAGGAGGAAGAGAAACATGAAGAACAATAGTGACTAACTATGAGAAAATCTGGACTGATGTTTGAGTAGAAATGAACCCTAAAGAATTACTTTGGGTAGAGTTATTACAAACAATCCTAAGACACTACAGTCTTATAATTATGCTTAACGCATATATATGACTTTTTAAATTGTTATTTGAGCAGAGAATCTGCTCGTTTTAAATTGCTTAAAGACCGTCTCAAAATAGCAGACAGAAGCTTCATACAAATGTGCTAGATATTCCCACATTAAAAATACAATTTCATAACTTGCACGATGAAGTTCTTCAGCTGTCTTCATGAATTGTGCAGCCATGTGCCTGTAACATAGGTCCACAATATAAGGAAGATTACAAGGTCTGAGATCTAATATATAAATGTTTCCTTGTAAATGCTACTCCTAACCAAACTTCTGAATCATTACCAAAAGTAAAAGCTTTCCAATTGGAATCCGTTATCTTATGGTATAGAACCACACTAAATCATCAGAAATGCAAAGCATTGATACCTGCACACTCCAATACCAAAAATCAATAAACAACCCAGAAGATTAATGGAAAATATGCTACATAGCAGTATTGAGCTTCCATTGTTGCTTGTAGCGGTTCATGGAAAGGAACTTGGTGACATTCAAACTGAATTTACAAAAAGAAGTTGCAGAGGGTTTTTCATTTCATATTTTGCTTTGAGGTCTTCCAATTATTTTCACCATCAGTCAGTTGATGCAACAGAAAATGATGATCTGGGCTATGGTTCCATCACTATTGTCATTGGCCAACAGCAGATGACTGGCAGTGGTCCGAGTTGCCTGTGTCAGTTTTCGTATCTCCCCCTCCCCCACTTCCCCACCATCCTGCTATGGTAAGGTACTCCATCTTGTGGCCCAGTAACAAACTGACCAAACTTGTTTCCAAAGTTCTATGAGATCTCGGATGTGAAGATTTCAATGACCTGAGCGTAATATTTTGCGTTCAGAGTTAACATAATGAAAAAAGTTATTACAATCATGATGATTTGACTAAGTGGCCTTTTCATGCTTTTTAAGTTGAATTCCCTCAATGTGCCAGTGACATTGACCCACTAGTCAAGCAATAGAACTATAACTTATTACAACACCTTACATTTATA